>NC_082343.1:26600489-26905322 GCF_027477595.1 Haemorhous mexicanus | reverse complement strand
CCACTGAGTATATAAAACAGGGTCTAGTTCATCAGCACAGCCAGGTAAAGGGGCAACCATTTATGTATCCTTTAAATTAGAATAATTGCTTTGATCCCGATTACTGTGTTAGTGTTGTATTAAAGGTGTTATCATAGGTGTCAGTAACTCTTTTGTGGTGAACTTTTAAATATCTTTCAGGTTTGCATTGATGCTTTAGGTTTACTCTGTGAAACCCATCGTACTACAGAAATTGTGTCTCTGGAAGAAATGCAACTAATTCAATTTTTTATGATGTACAACTTGAACAACCAATCTCCTTCTGTAAGACAACAGATTGTTTCTCTGCTGAGAAAGGTAATTTCAAACTATGAGCAGTGTCTAACGTGCCTCTTATGTTAGTTATAACACCATTTTAAAAGAGTGAGTATGTTATGAAGCTGCTCATTGGAAAGAGTAGAAGCTCTAAGGCCAGGAGTATGCTTTATGTATTTCCCAACTGAATGGTGTTAAGTTGCAACAGGCAAGGATAGCTTAAACAAAATATTAAGTGGCAGAGGCAGGGTAACTTCATAGGTGGTGGTGGGTGTTGCTTGACCTGCCAGCTCATCTGCACACTTTGCCAGTAGCAAAGCAATGTGCTCTGGAGTCAGCAGTGAAGCTTGTGTTGCCTTTGCTGGGGCCTAAAGCTGTTCTTACATGGACTTGTCACACCTCAGGCAAATTCAGTCACTTCATCACCCTCAGAAACCTGACCTGGAAAACAAAGTAGAAGAATATTCACTATGATGTGGCTGTGCCATTACAGTCTGCAGGTGAATGAGTCTCTCTACCTGGTGGAAGTTGCCAAGGTCACGTATAGCTCATGGTAGAAGGACGGGGATAAAATGAGGAACCACGTAGGTATAAAGAACATCTTGGAAAATTTTTATGGCAAAAGAAGGCTGTGTGGAAGGAGAAAACTAATTTGAGAAGGGAGAAAAATGAGGGAGTCAGTTTGGCAAAACCAAAAGAGAAATCCCATCTCTTTCTTTTCTTACCTGGTGCAGACTGAGGAGCATGAAATGGAAAAGTCGTGCTAGATGGGTGTGTGATAAGAAAGGAAATACTACTTATGGATAGTAAAAGAGGTGGAGGAAGCACTTCTGAAGAGAGTCAAACTCTAAGGGACACTGAGGCTGTAGAAATTATCTGTATTGAGTTGTTTTTATAGATGAACACAGTTCCACAGAAAATGAGGCAGGAGGAGAAGGCTTGACATGAATTTAAGGAGGGAGATGGAAGAAGGTTTTGGAGGTGTAAAGGGAGGAGAGAAGAAATTGGTCACAAGAGAGGTGGGAAGCAAAACCCTGGATTTGGAATGGAGAGGGAAGGATCTGTTCTGTTATGCTGTATGCCAACTTCCAGAAGATTACAAGCAGTGTGATTTGGAAAACAAGCTGAAAATCTGCCTTTCCCTGATTTCAATGTCAATGATTCTTGTCTCACCTATGTTTTCTTTAATTTTAAAAGTTATTTTGCAGGATACAAGAAAGTTCTCAAGTGCTTTATAAATTGGAGCAAAATAAAACCAAGCAAGAGTTAGTTGAGAAGTCAACTAAAATACCTCCTTTGAGGATTTTGCAGCAATACAAAGTAAGTAGACTGCTAGAGATGCAGCTAATACAGGTGGATTAGCATTTCTGAGAGTTCATTGTTCCTGAACACCACTGGGTAAGTTAGGCACTCTGTGTGTGTGTGTGTGTGTGTGTGTGTGTGTGTTAGGCAATAATGCAGTGCAGAAGGAAAAAAACCTGTAAATCCAAACAGAGCTGGGGAGCTTGTCCACTCTGATGCACTTGTGCAAGTTTATTTTGACTAAATATGCTGTTGTTGATGAACTGAATGCCCATTGGTATTTTGAGGGTGCCTTGGTAAATTTTGTTTGAAACCAGTAAAGGATATTTTATGAGGAATTGCTCTGTGATGTGCATGGATACAGCAGTAATGGAGGAACAGCTGGAGATGTACCCTCATTCCAAAAAAAAAAAAAAAAAATTGAAAAAAAAATTGGGCAAATGTCCTGTCATCTGTTGGCCATTTAGTAGTGAGCTTTAAATGATGTGTGTTACTGGGACTTAAAATAGAGATCAGTTGAGCTTCAGTCTTTTTCTAGGTCTCCAGAATAATCAGTGAGTGAGGGAATGAATGACAAGAGCTTCAGCATGAAGACTTCTTTTGTATTTGTCCTTTTTATCCAATTTAAAGGCTCACATCGTCAGTATCTTAGTGCCAGTCTGTTCCTTGAGTTCTGCTTTTCTTGGTCAGCTAATTTTCAGGATTAGATACAATGGGTGTCTTTTTGTGGGCCTGAGGAAAGGAAACTGTTGTATTTAAAAACCCAAATGATTGTCCAGCCTTCACTGTACTCTAAGAAACAAGAAACTGTCTTCATTGTGAATGTTGGCTTCCCGTTTTTCTAAAATTAACTCTAAAGTCATAATTTTTGGGGTAAAGCAGAATGTTCTGAGTTCAGTTACTTAGGCTTTTCTTTGTAGGGCAGCAAGTAAACAGTCTTAATTTTTTTCCTGCAATTTTTTTTTCCCCAGGATTTCATGTCATCTGTATGTGCCAGACTTTTTGAAGTATTGTTTCCTGGTTCATCACACCCAACCAGGTTTTGTGCACTAAGTATTTTGGAATCAATAGCAGAAATATTTTCTGTTCCAAAAGGTAAGAATTCTAATTTATAGACTTTAATAGACTGTAGGAATGGAAGGTATTGAAGAAGTGTCTTTTATGCCAGCTTGTCAGTTTCTGTCAAAGTAAAAGGGTATCCTTAGTCCTTTATTTCTATGGCATTTTCTGGATTGCTTTTGTTTTACTTCAAGGGAGGATGGTAAGTTTTTTTGGAAAAAGGAATATTGAAGTAAATGCTAATACTTGCCTGTTTCATGTCTTCTGTAAATTTGGATTTTATTGCATAGCCTGTTTTTTAGGAAGGCTTATTTTTTTATTATGAGGAAAACTTCTGGACAAGTGTCCATGTATTTGGTAACTTCACTTCTTTTTCCTTTAACATATATCTTGATTGCTCAAAATGCTGAATTCACAAAAACTCTTGACTGAAAAATATTGTATATCCTCCTGATACTATGCTAAATATGCTAAATAAAAAACAGTTTTATTGTCCAGTTAATGATGATGTGCTGGTGTTATTTTAAATTTTCTTAATGATTTTATGGCAGTCTTAATTCAATAAGTATTTAGGGCTTTGGAGTATTGATATTCTTGTTAAATGTTGTCTCTGGATCACATGATCAACATAAAAATGTGTTTCAGTCCTAAACGAACCTTTTCTTTAAAGAAGAAATTAGTTGTCTAATATTTAAGTTGATTTTGAGAGGGAATAAAATTGCCATCTTGTTAAATAATTTTTCAAAACCCCTTGGTAAATGAACACATTAATGTTATTATTATGAGTATGTAGTATATTATTATTGCTTTTTTTAAAAATAGAAAGTTATCCTCAGTTGTTTATAATAGCAGCTGAGGATTTTATAAATTGGACTTTACTTCTATAAAGGCAATTCAGCTGTCGTATTCTGTGCTGAATTATGGTGCAGTTGTTTGCATCCTAAAATTTCTGCTTTCTTTGCAGCATTAAGTCACCAGAATTCACAACTCATTTATATCTAAATTAAAACCAAAAGAAATTGTAATGGCTTACATTTTAAGGGATTATTCCTATGACAAAATAACTCAAAACACCAAGTGCCAAAACATACTGAAGCTTTCAACCTCTTTTTTGAAAGGAATTATTTTCTAATATTACATACTTACAGAAAGAGTTTTTAAGCAAAACTAAAAGATTTTTTTAATGCTGAATTGAAAGAGAGTAAATGGGATTCTGTTTTTGGTAGTAAGTTATTTTCTGTATTACAAAGAGTAATTTTAAAAAATAAGGTAAGCCTTTTTTATTCTTAACAATGGTAAATGTGGTATTTTAAAACCTATTAAGAGAAATAATAATAATTTGGCTAAAATTTAATGCTTCTTCTAGTATAGCAAAGCAGAATGTGAAGAGAATGCTTATTCTGGAAAGAGTTACAGCACAATTATCTAAGGCATTAATTTCTTTGAACAGGCCAGGCACAAGTTTTCCAGTTGGATCAGGAGATGGATTCTGCTCGTGTCCAAACTCTGATCCAGTGTTTTGCCAGTACTTTTGAGGAAGTAAAAATTCTGGCATTTAGACTTCTGATGAAACTACGTGATGTTGCGTTGAATTTACAGGTATGAACTTGGAAGAGTTTAGAGGGAGTAATTTTGTGGAACATAAATGTTCTGTAGTACACCAGGTGCTTGCGTTAGGTACACAGCAGGAATCCTGAACCTTAGAAGCCAGTCCAAGTTGCCTGCAGCAGTGTTCATCACTAATACCTTCTGTATAATTTATACAGCTTCTGCCCTTACCTAAGGAGGCTTGTTTCACTACAGGTTGAAGGAGTTTGGGAAGTTCTTTGGGTGTGACTGAACTATCAGAGAAACAGTTAATGCAAGCTCTTGGCTTAGCTCTGACTTCTCTTTCTAAATGATTGAGGCATTTTGACTTGGTTACTCTTGTACTTTAGGAAATTCAGCTCCATGTTTCCTTTCCTTTCTGGTTGGTCTCAGGTTTCATTATCTGATTGGTTTCTTTGATTTCTCACAAATTTTGCCCTTTAAATTTTCATCAAGTTATCACAAACAAACAGTATAGATTCTTTTTAAAATTCATTAGTACAGATGAACAAATACTGCTACCAAATAAACTGTGCTTCTCTTTAATGTCCATTAGCAGATAAAACACATTAATTTGAAAAAAAAAATTTCCTGTGAGGTGCAGTGTAATTGAACACTGCTTTATAAATGGCTGTCCCCATCCTCAATGTCTTTGTAATTGTATCCTTGCTCAATACATGCACATGCATGTTTTGAGTGTAAGGTCATCAGTGCACAAAACAAGTGTTTCTTAAGAAATATGTACCCACCAACTTAATTAAAAGCAGGTTCTCAGATTCCAGGGTGGTAAGAAGCTTAATCAAATCAATCTGGAAACTCAATTAAATGAGCAATATTACTGCTTTGGTTTTTTTTTCAGGGTTCTGAAAATCTAGATCTTCTGTTCCAAGCAGCAATTGATCTTAGCACAAGCACCAAGCCATATGATTGTGTCACTGCTTCATATTTGTTGAACTTTTTAGTATATCACAAAGGACTGCAGCACATTTGTTTAGGAAAATGGCTTGAGCATAACCCCCAGCTGGATGAAAACACTTCAGTGAGTACAGTGGAGAAGAACACTTTGGCAGGTAAGATTTTGGGGGAAAGTTTTTTTTATATTTGTTGAAAGGTTGCTGCTTTTCAATAAGGCTTTTGGTAGGAGGCTTAGTAAGAGAGGCTTACTTCTAACAGGATTTTAAATATATTGTATTTGGCTGTTAAGAAGCCATGTTCTTAAGTAAGATCTCCATCTAGTCCTGTTTGTGTTGAGGCTGTTGAATATTCTTGTTAAGATGGCTTTTGTCATTATTTTGACCAGTGACATTTGAAAGTGCTGTGGAGACCCAAGCAGTGAGCCTGGTGAAGTTGAGTGCAGAAAGTGCAGGGAAGAGCCCTCTGCTTCCCCTAAGAGCTCACTCACCCAGGAGGAAGGCAGCTGTAGTTGGTCTGTCTTTGTTTCAGTACTTGATGTTTGCAATGCTGCCCCTTGGAGCTCTGTTCACCTGGCCTAATTTTTCTGTGTGATTTGCAGTCCTGTGAATACACATCCACAGTAATGAGGCTTTATTGACTTACAGAATATTTTTGTTTGGTTTAGTGCCCCTTGATGCAAGATGACAGGGCTCTAGGTCTGGCAGATTTGGCAAATTTGTTAACCAAGCTTTCTCTATCTTAAGTAATCTTCAGTGGAACTAAAATACTTACGTTCATTATTTGTAATAAAACATTTTACATAATTTGCAGTAAACTCACTATTCTATACTTTTTTGTTCCATTCTTGGCTTCTCTACAGATGCCTGTTAATCCTTTCTTGATATGCAGTGAAATAACAATTTTGAGACATGGTTGTTGTTGCCATAAGTGAAGGAAATGTGTGGGTAACCTCATGTCTCACTGCTCTGGGGCATCTGCTGCTGGTGGTGATCCAGGGTTCCTTGTTAGGATCTGTAATTTGTTCTGATTCTGGCACTGAGATGTCACAAGCTATAAACAGAAATAAAATAGGCACATGTATCCTTAAATTGGTCAGGTTGTTTAGTGGAAAACATGAAGTTGAAATGTATAATTGTGAACTTTGTATCTTTAATATTCTGCTGTACTCATCATTGTATTAATGTGGCTGTAAGGGTGTGAAGTCTGACTAGCAGTAAGGAGTAGGTAACTCCTTGTGACTTCATCATGAGCTGTGGGATTGTCCCTGAGCATAGGATGTGGGTTGTGGTTCAGAGAGACAGATTAAATTGACTATAACAAATATTGCTGGAGTTTAGGTCACTGAAAATCAATGGTAACATATATTTCAATGACAAAAGAGGGATGAGTATAATAATGGAAATTGCTGTGCAAATTCCATTCAATTGTTGTGTACACAGGTTTCATTTCTGTTTCTTAAAGCAGACTTGTTTCTTAGAAAATCAGTATATGAATGTTCAGTGTAAATCTGTGCTTTAAAATATTTTAGTTATCAAGCTTTTGTTGGTGAATGTTGAAGAAGAAATATTCCAAGCCAAGAAGTCTCTGCTTCAAGCAGCAGCATCATTCCCCATGTATGGGAGAGTGCACTGTATAACTGGGGCTTTGCAGCAATTACCCTTCAAGTAAGTGAAACATTCTAAATAAGTTGTAACTCCATATTTTAAGGAAAACATACTAAATGGAAAGCTCTAACTCCATGTTTAAGTGCAGTGGAAGAGCTGTTAAGGAGAATAGAAAATAGTGCAGTATTATTTATAAGGAAACCCAGTACCTGTGGCTTTTAGAACTCTTGCTGGCTGCTGCAGTGTTTGATACTTCCTTTGTATGTGGGAAACTCAGCCTAAATCTTTCAATCTCTACCCTATTTATAGTTTTCATAAATATTGTTGCAGAAGTGTTTGTAATTTTGGTTCTTTCTTTTAAATATAAAATTGTTATTAATCCATGTTGTGTTTTGGTTGTGATTTTGACTTTTTTTTCCTTTAAGTAACTTGATGCTGGTGTCTGAATGGAAGGAAATAGTGACCAGGCTCATTCTGATGTCATACAGCCTCTCTGCTGTGGTATCACCAGTAGTACAGAGCTCATCACCAGAGGGTCTTATTCCAATGGACAGTGATCCAGGTAAAGAACCAAACAGAATCCCAAGAGAATTATTTTCTAATCTGATGCTCCTGAAGGTCTTGCAGTCATTCAGAACTAGACCAAGCACCTCTCCCTTTCAGCTTCTCATTTTATGTCATAACTTTTGGTCACTCTTTTAATTTCTGATTAAGTTTTCTTGACTTCTTCACTAAAAAATCCACAAACATTTGCAGAATGTATTGTTGCATCTCTTTCAAAACAGGGGGCTGTAAATTCAGTTTTTTTTTCCTTGATCACTCTGATCGCCACAGAACTTTGTGGTTTTTCTTTTTTAATGCTTATAGCTTTCTTCTGTACTTATACACCCAAAATAAATTACATCAGTATAAAGAAATGGAAGTAGAAGACCAAACTATCTTAAATATCCCTCTTCTTTAATGTGCAGAAAGTGCAGATCGCCTGCAGATGATTCTGCAAGAGATACAACCACAGGACACAAATGATTATTTTATGCAAGCAAAAATTCTGAAAGAACACTGCAAAGAAGAATCTGAAAACCTGGCTGAGCAGAGGCCAACGAAAAATACTTGCTTGGAAATGAGAGGTAAATCCAAGGCTGTATAAGTAGTTAAATCAAGGGGATTTTAATAGAAGAGTCATTTTATGTGGATGATCAGTTGGAAATTACTTGCTTGTGTAATGTTTCAGTTCTCACCTGTCAGAAGCTAGTTATCCATGGTCATGGCTTTAAAGACTAATTCACTTCTGGAAGATTGAGTTAATCTCTCTTAAGACACAAGTGAAAATTAGTTATTTTGATATTGGCCTAGACTCTTGCCTTAACTGTGCTGGCAGGTAATCCTGAGCACCTTTTCTATCAAGCAATGCTAATGTATTTCTTGTTGAGAAGTGCTACTGTGATTTTCCTGTCCAGTGTATATGAGGCTCGTGGAGACTATGTTCATGCAATACAACTTGCTGCATGAAATTACATAAGCAGAAACTTTAGCTTGAAAGATTCTAGTGGTAAAATGTTAGGTAGTATTTGTCTGTTTTAATGAATAGCAGCTATGAAACTGAACCTTACAGCGATAAAGAAATTGTAAACTTTGGCATCTTTAGTGTGGGCCAGAATAAATGTATAGACTATCCATACATTTTAAAATTTAACAGTTTATGCAAATTTTTGAACTTCCTTTCCCCGGTTGCTTTTATGTTTGAAGTGTGGGGGGGCCCGCATGTTTTCTTTCACGAGGAGAAGGGGTAAACACGTGCAAGTGCCGCAGTGGCCACCAGGTGGCGGCGGCGCGTCACAGACGCTTCTTCCTTCGGGTGGCGCCTGGAGCCCGTCGGGGAGCGATGGATGCGGAATGAGCGCCTGCCTACGGAGGTGCGAGTAAATAGCAGTTGTAGCCGAAAGACCTCTACTCTTTTTATAATAGCACTTCTCTGGTAAAATGTTTATACTGCTGCCTTTTCCAAGTGCAAGAAAGTAAAGCAACTGTTGAGCAGGCGATTAGGGTCAAGAAGATTAAATTATCTTTTGGGCAGGCAACTTTAGAAATTTTTTCATAGTTACTTGTGTTTTGTAAGACGGGCTAAGTGAAGTTTAAATGACACACCTGGATCTGAGAACCCTGAGTTACACTATTGCATTTGTTGTCTTTTTGTTTTTAAGGCAAAGACAGGCAAGTGTGTGATGTCACAGCTCAAATGGTTCTTGTGTGTTGCTGGAGAAGCATGAAGGAAGTATCTCTGCTCTTAGGGACACTGTGTAAACTTTTGCCTTCACAGACTACATCTGAACCTTCAGAGGGGTTGATTACTGTAGAACAGGTAGGGAAATAATTTTTGTAATAAAACTTGGTGGAGGTGAGGCAAAGGCAGTTTTCAGAAATTTTTTTCCTTAAATTTGTGTTCTATTTGGGAAAAGTGCATTTCAATTTCTTTTAATTACCATAATGTAAGGGTTTTCTTTGCTGTACTTGGTTATCAGTCCTGTTTTGATCCAGTGGTATTCAGATCCAGTGGTATCTCTAAGAACAGATAAATGAAGAAGTTATTATACATTACTAAAAAACTCATTAATCCTAATGGTATTGGGTTATTTATGAGATGTGTGATGTGTTTAGGGATACCAGTGCCTTCCTGCCACCCTCCCTGTTGTCTCTTTCTCTCAGGATATATTAGTCACTAATCAAATTGCTAAAAATCTTCTAAACTGACTTCCTATTCAAAGTCTCTTTTGTCTCATTTTGAGCTCTACATATTGGGATTCTGCTTAAAGCCCTTCTTTAATTAGCATCAGAGTCAAGAGTTCTGGAAGTCAAACGTGCTGACTAGTCCTAGTCTTGTCTTCCTCCTGTCCATTGTTATGAATAATTTGTGTGTATTGTGTTTCTATCTTTTTCCTCTGATTTTTTTTTTAATATGAGAGATCAGAAATGTTAATATGCCATCTGGGTCTCTTGCAGAATGTTGAGTTCAGTGTTTGCAAGAAATTAGATTACCACAGGCATTTATTTGGGAAATATTTTGTGTTTATTAAATTTCTGTTTTAATTGATGACCTTTTCATTTACATATGTTTCAACAAAACCAGTTTGCATAGAAGATTGAAATATGAAAGACTAACTATTTTTTAACCTCTTTTTCTTTCCAACAGAAAACTGTTACTTAGTTTTTCCATATGTGTTAGAACTTTACATTTTAAAATACAACACAGTATTATGTACTCCAGATTTTATTTCTTATCTAATGTTGTGGTGCCATGGAAATAGTGTTGGTGTCTTTATTCTTGCATTGTCTCCAGTCCTCATGTTTTCATCTGGTTAACAGCTGTGCTTGCATTGTTGCTGGGGTCTGGAGGGCAGATGAGAGAACAGATATGCATTTCCACCATTATGTTCCTTAATCTGTACCAAGTCACAGAGGAATTGTTTTAAAATGAGTCAGGTCTAACTGCAGCATCTCTGTTTTTGGAAAGCAGACATTGATAGGTGCTCTTTCAGAAATAATACATTATTAAGGAAGAAGTTGGACTTCCATGATCCTTGTGGGTCCCTTCCAGCTCAGGATTTTCTGTGATTCTATAAAGCTACCTTCTTTTTCCTATTGATACCTCTTCAGCTTGTTAGTGCTTCAGATGTCTTCCTGTAAAACAGAAGAATGTTATTGGATGAGAAGTCAGTGTGAAATCCTGATTTTCCTCAGGCTTGCAAGGAAATATACAAAGAAAATTGCGGGCATTTTCTCTGTACTTTTTGTAACTTTGGGTCATTACTGTGTTGTGTACGAAAAAAGGAGGGTTTCATCAGAAATGACAAAAAAATGTCAATATCATAACTGCTAGGGCTTCAGACTTATTAAACACTTATCAGTGTTGACAAATAAGCAAATTGGATTTTGCAGTCTTATACATGTAGAACTTTTCTTCAAGGTTGCCCATTCTTTTCTTAATTTTGGAACTATTGGAAGAGATTTAAGAATACAGAGATGGAAAACTTTTGAGAGAAACCCTGGTCAACTTGCCTTGAGCCAGGCTAAGTAATTGTTGAGAAAAATCTGGTAGCACCTCTTGGCCAGCATGTGCCATGCTGTTGCAAATCTTCCTCTTGTACCATGCTCCACATCTAGGTCAGTAACTGTATGGAATTGTGCCTTAGGGATCAATGCTGTCATAACTTCCTCACCCCAAAGGTCACAGGGAGCATTGAGTTTGCTCACAGTCTTCTAATTGATTGTACCTGCTTTTTTAATTGAGCAGGCAGATGGGAATACAGTGTCCTACAGTGCTGGTGTGCATTAGGAAATGGCACAGCAGAGCTGCTTCCTGCCAGGCAGTGTGGTGCTGGGAGGCTACTCTTTGCAGCAGTAATGCCTCCTGTTGTGCTGTGTACCTGTGGGGGAGAGGTAGGCAGGGAGGCAGCTCCTGCATGATACTTTGTTGTTGTTTGTAGGAAGTTGGGACAACATCAGGTTTGCACTCTCCTTGTCACTTAAGTAGGAGATTTGGCTTATGTGGCAGTCTTCCAAACATCAGCTATTTTTACATGGTGGCCTTGTCTTAAGAAATAATAGACATAGGAAGAGCAGAGTATAGCTGGATGAATCTCTATCCAAATGCTGGAGGAATCTCTCTATCCAAATGCATACTTTTAATTTTCAATCTGATCCTAAAAGTCCAGAGATGGCAGGCTCAGAACTGTGCCTGTTAAAGAAATCAATATAAATAGTATCATGTAACCACCAGAATGACATCTAATAAAGACTCTGTGTGGGGTTTTTTTTTTTTTTTTGTCATATGACATGCAAATCATGAATGCTCCAGGTCTGGAGGAGCATTTAGCTCTTCCTCAAACTCCTGTTTATCTCACCTGGGAAGTTTTAAGACAGTTTTAAGAGATAAGCTTGCCAGAGCTGTGTGCCACAGTGAAAAGAAACAGGAAGCAGAAGTAAAGACTGAGTTGTCCCATGGTTTGTACTAATCTTTTGGAACATCTTGGAGAGAATTTATATCTTGAATACCCAGATTCTTGCCCTCAGCAGCAAGTGTGGCCCTGTACCTTGTTGATTGTTGAATTAATAAAGTTATTGAATTAATAAAGTTGTATTCTAAATTTCTGACCAAGAACTGAGTTAGGGTAGTGCTGTTTCTAGTCTGTGAGTTCAGTTTGATGCAAGCTTCTAGTCAGCGTGCCTGTTGCAAGAAACTCAGAAGTATAAATAGTAAAGTTGGAAGTCATGCAACCAAAATAAAAAAAAAAGCATATGAATTCTAGAAGTGTAAGCATGGTGCTGGGACAGGCTGGGAGATTGATTTACATGTGTATGGATTTCTTGATTTGGTTTTGTTTACACACCTGGAGAATTGCCCTGTCTGTGGGTCAGTTCCTTGTGAACAAAGGGCACTTTTTTTTTGGACTAGAAAGCTGAAATGAAACCCTGTGGCTACATAAGCCACCTTAAAATCTGCTCAGAAATAACTTTTTTAGATATCTCCATATCTCCAGTTATTGTGTGTTTCAAATTAGGTAAGTTTTAGCTTCAGGAAATAATATGTAGATGGTCTCAGATTTATTGTTTTTTAATTATTGCAATCTCATTACTTAACAGGAGGTTGAAAAACCATAAAGGTAGATATGACATTAACTTCCCTGACAGCTAAATTACTTGTCAGGTTATTAAAGTATGAGAGCAATTGTATAAGTAACAGAACAAGCAGAATTTTATAAGCAACTGGATGTGATTTTATGCATATTTTTATATAAAAGGTTTAAAGAAACTTTTACTGGAGAACTTCCAGGAAAAACTCCTGAAGTAAATTTTGCATAAGGGCATTAAGTATGTGCTATGCATTGTAAACAGATTAAGTGGGAAGTTGGATTTAGACATTAAAAGTTGATGAGAATTAAAAAAAAAACCCAACAAAGAAAACAACCTATCCTTTGTGGAATGAGATTGTGTGGATCTGTAAACTTCCAAACAGATTTAAAAACTCTATGTTGTAATAGAGTTCTAGAAAATAAACTATAAGTGAAAGTTTAGATATCACATTTAGAATTTTAATGCTTTTAAAAAGAGCTCACATTCCAACATCATCTTCGTTTTAAAATTGTTTCTAATAGTCAACAGCAATTATGCAGAATTCTGAAATGTTAGAAATTTGTATTTATCTATGTATTACCTAATCTAGTGTAGATTTGTTTCCCTTTGGTACAATTTTTGGAATTTGAATTTCATATCTTAAATATTTTTAAGATTTTTTTTTTCCTGCTGTCATGCTTAATTGGCATTTTCTTTGGGGTTTCTAGCAAGAGTGTAGGCAAACATAAAGTAATATGCATTTGTTTCCCCTGAAAATCAGAGTTGTCCCTTCCTTCTCTTAAAATCTGAGTATGTCCATCACAGACAACCAATTTAATGTCCTTTATATTTTTGGACTTTTTGAAAGAACACAAAACTACCCCCTTAACCTAAAAAAATAAGTATAATATTTGTTATTGTTAAAGTAAGTGGATGTTTATTATAGGACTTCTATTTGCTTTTTGCTTGTAGCAGTGACCCCTCCCACCAGGGGGAGGATTGTTGCTTTGAACTGCAAAATATTTTGCATATGTAAATAAATGATGTGTATGTAATTTCAAATGGCTTAGTAATTTTTTCTTTCTTTTTTAGGTTAAAAATATTGGTGATTACTTTAAACATCATCTGCTGCAATCAAGGCACAGAGGTGCATTTGAATTGGCATATGCTGGCTTCGTGCAACTTACAGAAATGCTTTCCAGGTAGAGGATGGACAACTTACTGTGTTTTTAATACAAGTTTTAACCAATTTTGGCATTGACCCTGAAGTTGAGCTGTGCAGGCAGATCCTTGCTTTCATGTGGATTTTATTTAAGTTTGGTGTAGGCACGATTATGACAGTTACATGATGTCTGTGACTTGAACTACAATACTTATGGTTAGAGATGGTGCTTAGGCATTGAAAAATGATACAGGCATATAATGCTTGCTGCATTTTTCTTCATTTCTGGCATCTTAGTTTCCTGAACAGCTCTTAAAAGCTCTTGAGAAAAGTAGGAGTGTAGAGTTCTTCCATTTCACTCCCCTTTTCTGGTCCTTTATGATAATGTATGCCAGACTTTTTGCTTTAGCCAGGACATTTTCTTGGAAACTTCTATTACCTGTCATGGAGTTGGTTATTGTGACATTTGGAAGACTACCTGACAGTGCATCACAGGGTGTGATATGCACTCTGGCTTTTTTCTTTCTCCTTGTAACTTTATCGTTTCCTAGAAGAACTAAATGAACAGAATTGTCCTGAGGTCTGGGCAAGATCATTGGAATTTCCATTACATGCTTAGCTACTGATTTCAAGTCCTGGTTATGTTTCTTTGTGGTATACAGTGTTTATATCCTATCCACGTTTTAATAAGACAAACTAAAATTTCTAAATTTCTACTTGACTAGGTAGAGTTTGGTGGGTTTTTTTGTTGTTGGGTTTATTTTTTTTTTTTTAATGTGAGAGACCAGTCAGAGTTGCAATTTGAAGTACCTGTATTTTCACACCAATGCTAGGTTAAGGTAGCAATGCTCCCCTTTGGCCCCACCTCAGCCAGTTTGAGGTGCAGATCTGTTTCTCCTTTACTTGATACTGGAAACAGTTTTGGTGCTTTTAGTACAGGCTGGCTGGCTGATCAGGTTCACCGTGTGCCCCCTCAGAAAATCTTCCCAACAGAGCTGAGGCTTGGTCTCTGCTACAGGGGGCTGGGTGAGGCTGCTGCATCTGTGTACCAGCGCTGCTGCAGTAGTGGTATTTGACACGTGGTGGTGTTGACTGTGTGTGCCAGTGGGATGTTAAACTGTTTGCCATGATTCTCTTGGTGATCTCTCTTTCCACGGTAATTATTTTCTTTCAGATGTTAGCAATCTGAGGGATTTCAAATTGGCTTGGGGAGTTTGAGTGCTCACACAACTTTGCTTTACACTTGGTTGTTTTCTCAAAAAGAAAAAAAGAAACTTACTGCTTATCTTCTTGCCTGTCCATATGTTTTATATACACTTACTTTGTTTCCTTTTTTTGTTTCTGCTTTGCCTATAGAGAAAACTCAAACCCTTCTCAGTACACCTATATAATCTGGAAAATTTTGTTTCCTTATTTCCTTATTCCCCTGCATTGGGGTGTTCTTCTATACCATGGAAACTTGGTTCAGGAAGTTCTAAGGTGATGTAAGTTTTCTCCTATCAATGTGAAGAGAAAGTCTGGCCATCAGAGTAATTCAGTTTATTAAAAAAAAAATAACCAACAAATAGACCTTTGACTACCATGAGTCTGTTTGGGAGGAGAAAGGAGGTAATCCAAGCAGGTACAGCCCCACTGGTCTGATCTCAGTCAATATGCAGGACTTTCTTGTAGCAAAGGCAAAGTAAAAAGCAGGGAATAATGGAAAACATAAAACATGCAGTCATTTTACAGCAGACTCACTATTTTTCTTTGATTTTCAGTTTTAAAATTCCTTTTAAAAGCTGAGGCAAATAGACTAGAGCAATATGCCTAGATTTTGGAAAAGTTGGTGATGTGTTTGTTGCCTCTCCTGCTTTCTGCCATTGTATTTAATGGAGGACAATCTACTTAACAGCAGCCTTATGTTAGGTTGAAAAATGAAGAGCCAAGCCCAAGAGAGCTCTGCTTGCCTGAAAATTATTCGAATATTAAGTGAAATGTATGTATCATCCAAAACAAAAGCCCTCCAAAATTAAGGAAGTTTCTTCTTTTGAATTAGCAGATGTCTGTTACAATTTTTTTTGTTATCCATACTGCCTAGCATTTTTAAAGTTAAGATACTTCAAGCAGAGCAAGTGTTCCTTTGGGAAAAAAGATTTATAAGAACTGGAGAGCAGCTCTGTGGATGTACATTCGTTTCAACGAAAGACAATATTTTCCAGGAACTACGGGTCTCAAGGCTTATATTTGTATTTAAAACAAAGGAGAAAGGAGACTGATACCAGAACAGGAAATGACTCTTTGATTTGGTACTCCTGGGATATGAGGAATATTTTGAGACTCTCCTCCAAAAGGGATGAATTAAGTCTCAGTGAATGCAGCTGCCTTGCAGGTCTGTTGATTGTCATGGAGTCTTTCCATGTCCCCTGCTGCAGCTGGGGGCTCCATTCTGCAAGTGAATCTCAGCTGGCCTGCCTCTCTCCATAGCTGAGAGGCTCGTGGGCAGTCTTGAAGCATGTGTGTCAGAATCTGTATTAATTTACTGCTGTGTCCACAAATGCCAGAGGAGAAAGCTTTTGTCGAGGGCGGCTTATGGTAATGTACAGCCTTGCCTGATAGCTTGTTGAACAGGATTGAACTGTAGATGTGCAGAAGCATCCCTGACACTTGAATTTGTTCTTTCTGTAAAACACGGTGAAAAATCTGTCACTAAGACTGTGCCAGGCATTTATGAATGACTCCAGCTGAACATAGTTCTTCACTTATTTCTAGCCAAGCTCCTTTTTAAAGACTTTTTGCTGCAGTGTCTTTAACTGACCTTGCTTTTAGCTGTACAACCCTTAAACACCAGTCCTTATAAGAACCAAGAGCAGACTTTTTTTCTAGACAGAATGATGGTATTCAGACCTGTTTGAGTTAGTGGTGAAAGAAAAATATTTCCTCTGCAGAGATTTCTCACAAACCTGATGAAATTGATCTGTCTTGAAATTCAGATGTAAATTGCTGAGTCTGCTCTAATATGCAAGTTACCGTTCTCTGTTTCCCTGTTGATACTCCTTCTGGGAGTGTACTGCTCCCTTTTTCATGCCTGCTTAATGTTGTCTGCAGCTGCACCTTCAGAAGAGCCATACAGTTACATAACAAGCAACATTCATATCAATGAAATAAGCAATATGTTTTTAAAAAGAGTATTTCCTGTCAAAGGCCTGGAGAAATTAAAAAATGCTCATTTGGTCTGATAACATGGTTTTTCAGGCAAGTCAGAAATCTGTTTTAAACTTGAAAACTTGAATCTCCTGTAATCCTTATTACTGAAGCAATTTCTCTGTCCCAAATGACATTTTGCCTGCTTTGCATTTCTTTCATTCAGTGGTCTCTTTGCTGAGAGATCAGGTAGATTTCTGGAAATCTGAAATGGTATTGCATACTTATGGTGGTAATGCTTTGCTTCACTAAAGTTGCAGAATGCAAGTGTAAGGTTTGGGAAGAGTAATGTCATACAGTGCAGTGTGTTTACTTCGGAATAATTTATTTTGAACACTTTCAAATGTTTGATTGGAACTTAAATAGTGGTGAGCACTATTTTAGGGGCTGCAGTAAGTTAGGTTCATAACAGTTTTGTGGAAAGCTGTAATTTACTGCATGATGAAAATCATGCTTTTATTTTAAAAATGTTTAATCTGTCAGTATCAGTGAGAATTACTTATCTGTACCTAGTCAGTGTCTGGTCTTCTGTAATATTTCTTTTGGAGAAAGCTAGTCCTTAGCAGCAAACTCTGCTTCTATCTCATTTTTTTGCTCTGAAGTGACTGCTGCTCTTTGCTTTCCCAGCCTGCTATGATCTGCCAGGAACACTTGTAAAATGGAAAAATCTCTAATGGACTTTCTAGTGAAACTTACCAAAATGGTAAATAACGTTTTAGCAAAAGTATAATCACAGATGTGAAGGAAAGAGTGTTGAAGGGAGAGAAAGAAAGTGGGGAGGAAACACTGCTCTTATATATTGAGATGCTTGTAGTGTTAGGCAATACATGACTTAAAGAACCGTGAAACACAATGATAAGGCACTTCTCAGGTTGAAGATGTATTAATTTTTAACACTGTTTGTGTTTCCCCTCCTATTTCTTTTCCTCCTTGGTATGAGAGAGATATGGGGTAATGATGCTGTCTAAAATTTTGAAGCCACCCAAGGTTCTCTCTGCTCTGCTTTGCTGATAGAGAAACCTCAAACCCTTCTCACTGCACCTATACAATCTAGAAAACTTTGTTTCTTGTAGAGTAGATGCTATGAAAAGGAGGATGCAAGTGGAATGGCTTTGTAGTTTCAGAGGAGTTGTTCTTAAAAGCAGACTTATAACTTGAATAGTAGTGTGTTTTTGAGGTTAGATTCTGGTCTCAAAAGTACCAGGGGCAGTATTGTGTCTATAAAAAATGGGAATCACATTACTTGTGTGAAAAAGAATAATACTGCAGGCCTGTTGAGAGAGAAAAAAAAAATGGTGAAAGAAACCCACTTTTTCTCTAAAGAGGAGCTGCTTGCAGTGATTGGAATCACTGAATTCGGGATATACACATGTAGAAAAATGCTTCTGGTCATGTGATGTTTATGCCACAAGGCACTTGCATCTAGGAAGGCCAAATTCAAGATTGACCCATTGTTAACACACCATTTATTTCAGATAGGAGAAAATACAGATATATGACTTAGGGAGAGGAGTTTAGATTTAATTTAGGATTGTCAGGCTTTTGTACTCATTGATACTGAACACAGAAAGGGTTTGAGGCATGTATGAAATAGTTTTAACTGACAGATGAACGGGGAGAAAATTGTGGATTACATTTAATGTATTGCATCTTAAGTAATTTGTGTATCAACTTACTGTGTTGCATTTTCATTATCAACAATTTTTCAACAATATTTGTTTGATCTGGTAGAAATAATTACTGTTTAATTCTGGAAAATGACATTTGATCTTGAGGCCTTAATTTTTTTTATTGTAAAGCTTCGTTATTCTTAAAATTTAGGGCCACCTGCTTCTTATGACAATATTCTTCTTGCCAGACCACAAGGAGTCAGAGCTGCCAAATGGAAGGGAGTAGTCATCTCCATTGCAAAGTCAATAGTCTCTAATGTTTCTAACTCTACAGCAGTAACTCTTTCACCTTCTAATAAATAAAAGTGCATTGGTGGGTGACTGAACAAGGTAGAATTACTTGTGGCAAGATCAAAG
Organism: Haemorhous mexicanus; assembly: GCF_027477595.1. Classification (NCBI taxonomy): domain Eukaryota; kingdom Metazoa; phylum Chordata; class Aves; order Passeriformes; family Fringillidae; genus Haemorhous; species Haemorhous mexicanus. Next base: position 26,886,582 of record NC_082343.1, on the reverse strand, counting down.
CAGTATGGCTTTAAGGGAGTCTGAAGTTTATTTGACTTGAGTATGCTTCTCCTCTTTCTACTAATACTGAGAGGAGAAGGATCCCTCAGTTTACTTAAGAATAAAATATTCAGTGTGCTACACAGCAAATTCTAAATATTTCCTTAATGCTTTACTTTGTGCTTCTCTGCACCCCAGCAGATGTAGGTATTTCTCATGGGGTGTTCATGTTAATACTAAGATAACATACTGAAGAGAGATGAGCACTGTTCTCTGAGTGGTTGAATGGAGACATTTAAATTCTGCTTAGCTAGGGAGGTAAGACCAGGTGTCTCCATGATCAGAAGGAGCAGATGTTGCAGAATGTGTTGATGTGGATGAAGAGAACTGCAAAGTAGTGTCTTAATTGCTGAGACTCATGGAGGAGATTTGTAAGAAATTTTGTGTGGTCTCAAACCTAGAGTTGTATCCTCATTGTGTACCCAAAAGTGAGCCAAGGAATGCATCCTGAAAGTAAGCAAGGACAAACACTTGTGAGCAAAAGAAAGGGAGTAGTTAAGGAGAAGAGAACTCACTGTGAGTTTCCAGGTTACTCTGATTGCTTCTGTCATGGGCTTGGGGCAGGAAGGCCTTTCTTTAATGCCCTGGTAGGAGGTGAGGTATCGCTTGTGAAATCCGGTTCCTCTTGAGGTCTGGACTGGTGCTTTGCATTCTGACTGCCCTTTTGAAGAGGTGCTGCCCTTAAAAAATTGGGAGAATGCCTGGCAGCAGTGTAGGAAATGTGGTGGGAATCCTGCAGGAATTACTGAAGAGTAAGAAGTGTCCTGTGTCTTCTGCTGACCTGTCTGGCACTTCCTGTGACCTCAGGTTTTTGCATTACTACTTCTCTGTGTTTTTTTGTAAAAGAAGGAAGAGTGTTTCACTGCAGATTAGAGCCTCATTTATTGTTCATGATCAGCTTTTTTAGACAATGTAAATTCTTGCTTTAATAAGAGGAGGATGAAGAAGGGAATATATATAGACCTTCCATTAGATTTTGGTTTTCACACCAGTACCTGCCGCCTTTTACCTCTGCTTTTAAATTCTTTATTTCAGTCACCCAGGTAGAAAACTTGATTGCAGTCTTACTGTAGGTCTCACTACCTCATCATGAATTTAATTATAGCTTATATTTTTAGCTAAGGCAAGTCCTGCATGGTTGAGATAGTTGCAGCTGTATTGCCCGCAGTGATTAATTATTTCTTCTACTCTGAATCACCTATCAAACCAGTGTGACAGGTTTTAATAACAATGTCCTGTTAATAGAAATTTTTGTAACAATGAATGAGCCTTTTGGAAAATTGACATAAGATTAATGGGGTGGTGTTGCACACTGAATGTGGCACATTTTATTGAACTGAACAGCACCAGTAATTGAAGTAGACTTGAGTTTTTCCGTGTCCTTGGAAGTTGTTTGCTTTCAGGCAATGCTGAGTTTTATAACTGCAGAGGAGGAGTATTTGATGATAGGAGGGCAATTGTGGTGCTTTTTGAAAAGTTTGACTGACTTAGGATTGAAAAGTGCACAATGTCTTGTTTTTAATTCCTTCCATTGCTCTGAGCTTTGCAGGGTTATTTGCATAATGTGTACTTACTTTGAGGGGCTTCAGTTTCAGTTTGTATGTTTATAAACACCAACAATAGTTAGTATAAAGGTGCACACATCAGCTACTGTGTGGCAGCAAAGATATGAATTTGTGAAGTTTCACTTCCTACACAGTGGCTGATGTGCATATGTCCTTGCTTTTTTTCTCCAGAACATGGTAATAATTTTTGGCAGAAAAGACTTGTTGCAACAAAGCACAGAATCTTGTTTTCTGATCAGTTAAATATATTTTGCTAGTGGCACTTAATAAGTAGGGTTAATGTTATTTGTACCAGTGCTGGAAAAAATGTACACTTTTGTTTAAATTTAAACTGATTTCATAATAAAAATCTGTATATGTGCTTGGAGATTTTAACATACAGTAAGAAATACTTATTCAGGTTGCTCAGTGCTTTCTTTGACTTTGTCCTTGTTTTATTCACTTGTTTCATGTTTCTTATGTATCTGTTTGATGAAGATGTAACAGTGAGAGTCTGCACAAGATGCCAGAGCACTGGCTAAGCTGTGTGTTAAAAGAAATCAAATCTTGTGATCCTTCTTCCACGCTGTGTGCAACCCGACGGAGTGCAGGAATTCCATTCTATGTACAGGTACCAACTAATGTCACTTCCTCTGATTTAAATATATTCTCCAGAAAGGGCATTTAAAAAATGGAAATTACATATTTATTTTTCCCATTTCAGCCCCTTTTGATCAAACAATTGTTTGGTTTTTTAATAGAGATTTTTATTGCCTTTGTGCAACCAAGAAGTTGTTTGTAATTGAGCCATGTTTGGCACCTCAGTTCAATTGACTGTTGAGATTTTTGGCTTGTGGTAGATTTCAGTGGCGTTTCTAAAGACTGTGTTTAGGCTTTGTGTTACAACTGTAATAATTCTGGCAAATTCACAGATTAATCACAGGTTAAGTAAGGCTTTGTTAACTATGTGCTGCTTCAGTGTGAAGTAGTAGAATATGAACAGGCCTTCACAGAATTGTAAAATGGTGGCCTATGAAGGACTGGAAAGAACTTGGGAAGGCCACTCATCAGCAATAAAGCACAAGCAGTAGTGTCACACTGACTGGTGTTGACTGGCAGTCTCAAGTGCAGTGAAGGAGTACATTACTGAAGACTTCTGTCTGAGAACGTGGGGCCGTGCTCCTGCATTATTCCCACTCCCTGTGTTACCTTCTCTCCATTAATCCCAGCCTCTCTGACTTCTGCCAAGTTCAGAACTGATGGCAGGATGGCAGTGTTTTGTCTCTGCTTGAAGTGTCACCTCTTGCTGAGTGCCCCACATTAGTATGCAGCACCTCATCTACGTCCTTGTGGGGTCAGTCACTGCAGAGTTGGTTTTGCAGATTATACCTCACCTATTTTCATTCCTTTGTTCCTTAAAGCAGACATATTTGCTTTCCCCTAAATTAACCTCCATGATCTTGATTTTCAACCAGTTTTCTAAGACAGGAGTCCAAGAGTAACAGTATGGTTTGTAACTTTCTCCACTCTCTGAAGTACAATTTCAAGCATGTTCCAAGGATCTGAGGGACTGCTGGGAGCAAGCTCTCCCTGCCAGAATAATTCATCTTGCTTGTTTTCCACTCTGAGTTTGCCCTGAGAAAGTTGAGGCAGCCAGCTTCTGTCTGACCTCTAATGTCAGTTACAGCCTGCTCCTGGCTTTGCTAGATGTGTGTGCAAGGCAGCAGAGATCAGAAGTAGGGCACTGGTTTTAGAGACATTTTTCCTGTTCAGTTTCAGCACTTAAATTATCTTTCTCACTTCTAAGAGTAAGTTGTCTGCAGAAGAAATTTGATGATTTCATGTTTTCTGCTTTCCCCATTCACACCACACAGTTTGAATCTAATGGATATTATCTAGTTTTAATCTTGACAATGTGGGGAAAAAAGCAGCATGTTTGAATCAGTCTTTTATGTAAAAATTTAGGTTACTGTGAGGACTAGGTAGACCCAGTGATATCCCACTGCATGTGTAGTCTGCAGCTGGCCTACTGACTCCATAGGGCAAAGCTTGCTTTGTGGATAAAGGATAGGGTCAGAAGCTTCTTTTTTGACAGCTCTGGAAGAGTACAGAGTTTAGTTAATTAACAGGAAAGTTTGAAATTAACATTGGGATTAGTCTGAACTATTTTCATATTGTAGTTTTATAGTAAAGAGAGGTGGTAATGTTCTTTGGAACTAGTTTTGAATGTGTCCATAGATTCAATAAAATGAGTTGAACCTTCAATGCCATGTACCATTTAGATTATAAAAATATGAGCTGTAATGTGTATCCTAAAAGCAGTAAAAGAAGGTTATTTTATTACTGCAGTGGGGTCTCTTTGCTATTTACGTCCTGTGCTGTGTTCTTGTGAACCTAAAATACATCTATTTTAATGAGAATATGTACATTTTAACGTTATAACCATTCCATGACCTCTTTAAAATAGGAATGTTATTACTGCAAAGGTGCAGCTCCATTTAGTGGGTGGGAAAATATGATTTCCAGCTTTAACATTATGAAATTTTTGTCTTCAGGTCATTCTCCTCTCTTTTATACTTCTTGAACACCTTTTTTTTTTTTTTTTTTTTTCCCCACCTGCCCTCTCTGTTTCTCCTGTCATTAAAGATACTGATAAACTGACAGAAACTACTCCTGGGTTTCTGCCTAAACTCTGAAATTCATTTGGTTCTTACTGATGCTGAACAGACTCTAGGCCCCAAAGCACAAATAGATGATAATCTTTTATTGGTAATAAATGATTTGTGATTATCCATTTGTCCTAGCTTGGAAAAATTCAACAAGAGCTACTAGATAAAAGAGAGAGACTGTTCTAAATTCAGTCCTGAAGGTTAGAGAACTAATGTAGAGTATTTTCATCTCAACTGGATGTCCTATCCACTGAAATACTGTTTGGAGAGGGATGCATCTCTTCCCTTATTTCAAAAATGTGCTGTTTGTTTTATCCTGTGTTGCAAACCACAATTTATTATTTGGCCAGCCCTTGTCATGTCATATAGGTGTTATTAACCTTAAAAGAAGTCCATGCTAGGAAATATAAGTGTGTGTAGTACAGCAGATACTTTTGCTGTCCAAAATGCTATGATTTGTATACTGACAAGCTTTGAGCAAAGCTGTGTTAAAACTGAAACTTCATTTTTTGCAAGTTTTTCTTAGTCATTCTGTATGGTCAGAAGCTAGGCTGTGATATGGTAAATACAGGAATGAGAGATGAACTGGTAGTACAGAAAAATGGCTAGAAGCACCTGATTTTCAATTTTTTTTTTTCTCCTTTCTATAGGCTTTGCTGGCATCAGAACCAAAGAAGGGCAAAACAGATTTGCTGAAAATGGCAATGAAAGAATTGATATCTCTGGCTGCACCTTTGAATGAATCTTTAAGTGTAATTCCACAGGTAAAATTCAGCCTCTCATCAAAAGGCAGATGTCAAAAGTGTGTTTAAACTATTTCAAGCAGTTAAGGAGAGTGTGTGTTTTTAATGAGGATATTCTGTTTTTACTATCTATAGCTAGATTTTAAAAGCTTTGGATGTGTAGAGCTTACAGAGTTACTGTAAAACATACTAAAAAATGGATTGGGTATAATTTCATAGTTCTTTTCTAGTACAGCAGTTGAATTCAAGTATGAGCAATTTACTGCCTAGAGTATATTTTAAAACAGATAGATAAGTAACTTCCTTTTTAAAAGTTTGTAAATGAACAAGCAAGCTTTGCTTACAAGTAAATAAATGAGTTACTTTTGCATGAATCATAGTAAAACACTACATGAAAACTGATTTTAGTCATACTTAGTAACTTCTAAAACTTAAGTACTTACATTTGGAATACTAAGAAACCTCATTTTAAAGGCAAGACCTTTATCTTCAAAATGTTATCAGTTACTTTCTCTCTGTAAGTGCAAGCCATAATTTGTTCCCCATACACAGAAGGATGTCCTAATGAGTCTGCCAGATTTTTTGCTGGTATAAATTTATGTAGCCTTGTCAAAGTCTGTGAAGCTACATGTATTACCTTCCCTTACAGAGGGTAGAGAAATGTCAGAAAATGCTCCACATGGTAGAACAAGCCTGGTTGTCAGTTTTAGCTTAATATTGCACCCCTGTGAGCTGTAGTTTATTTTTTCTCACAGTATCCACAGCCTATGAAGAATGTTGGAAAAGATCATTCTGCACTTCAAAAGTTATTTTTACAGCCATGATAAGCTAAGGATAAAAGAATGTTGGCCTTCACTTGCAATGCCTGGGTTATGGTTGTTAGAGGAATATATTTTTAAACTGTAACTGTTGTTAACAGTATTTACTGCAGCACTATTTTAATGCATTTTTAAGCATTAAAATAGTGCTGTGTTTAATGTGGGAATAAAGTGCTGTAGATGTGTATATAGATTTTATTTGCTTTGCATCTTCACTGTTTTTACATAAATGAAATTTATGTGAAAATTTACATCTTCACTGGAATTACATAAATGAAATATAAGATATATACTAATAAATTTATGTTTTTCATATATTTCTTCTCCCACCACAGGTTCATGCTTTAAATATCCTCCGGGCACTGTATAGGGATACACGTTTAGGTGAAAACATCATGCCCTATGTTGCAGATGGAATAAAAGCATCAATTCTAGGCTTTATGTCACCTGTCTGGGCAGTAAGTTAATTCTTAATTTTTTCTTTCTCTAGTTTACCAAGATATAGAGTGGTCCTGTTCAGTGAAGATTTGGTCATGTTTATAAATGGCAGTACCACAATTTCTGAAATGTAGTATTTGAAGGTAGAGTAAAAAAAAATGTAGACCTGCAAAAAAGTCATAATTTTGGTCTTGTTTTTTTGGTTTTGTGTAATTTTTCTTAATGTGAAGTGCTGATATCCACAAAAAGTAGGGACAAAGATTACCTTAAAGTCTCTCTGGCTGTTAAATATTGAGACAGTGCATTTAGCTAGTAAGAAGTGCATTTGCATTCCTTCTGACTGTTACTTAGTTCTTGAATTCAAGATCCCATATGACATGTTCAGGTAGAACACTTCATGACCTGCTCTGCACAAGGGTGAATGCACTGAACCACTAAAAATCCAGATGTATTCCTTACAGTAGACATGTCCAAAGAACCTGACCTTTCCAGTAGTACCATCTTCACTGGAAGGATGCTCTGAATTCATAGTTTCCATGTGCTGACCTGTAGCATGCTTTTCACTCAGCTGTTATTCTTTTTGACTGTACATTAATGGCTGTATTTAAAGAAAAATCGCACATTTCAAAGGGATTTTTCAAGCTTAGTTCTTATTTTTTCCTCTAGGTACGAAATTCCTCGACACTTCTTTTTAGTGCTCTGATTACAAGAATTTTTGGAGTTAAAAGAGGGAAAGATGAAAATTCCAAAAAAAATAGGTAAGCTTCCTTTCGTATCAGTTAGAAATTTGCAAAACATGACCTTAGCCAACAGCAGTTTGAAAATATTGCTTGCTTTATGGATATATTTGAATCCCAATGTTACAAGAACATCTAGCTGTGCTTAAACCATGCTGCCAAGAGGTAAATGGTAGGGCCAGAAATATCTGTTAAACATAGAGTTAATTTATACTCAGGTGCAGTTTCACAGGAGTGGAATGTTGCTGGGAAGTTTTGCTACCAATGGCCCTTCCAAAAGCCAAGGGCTCTCATGGTCACAAAACAGACCTATTGCTCTTGAGAGCAAAGAGAAAGGGGGTCAAAGAGAAGAGGTACAGTGGTTACACATGTTCACTTCCTTCTAGGGCAGGCCTGGAGTTAATTTCACCCCTACTTACTTGATTTTCCCCTTTAGTCTTCCTGCTCTAGAACACTGTCATATCTTTCCTCCAGGCTCTAAAAATTGCAGCTTGCAGAGCCATTTCTCTTCTAAGGGATACTGGCCTTGGGATTCTGTAGTCCTGCTTCAAATCCCTTACGATTTCACTTTATAAAAGTGAAGTAAAAGCAGTTCTCCTCTGACTCTTAAAACTCCCCAGTCCTGAGCATTCCAGTTTCTTTGCACCCTCCAGTTACTGCACAAGGACTCCTATGTTTTCTTTGGCCTCTTCCTTTAGCTTTTTCAGCAAACGAAGCGTATCCGTGGCCTGTGCTCTGTAACTGAGGTTTCTGCTCTAGCAGGGATGTGAAAATAACCCTGGATGTAGAATAAACTCATTACAAAGTATTCCTGGGTAAGCCCATGGGGCCATAGAGTGGTCACGGTATGGATATTATGGTAACCATTTCAGAAATTCCTAATGGATTTTCACATCACAGGCAAGGCATGCAGTTTCTGAAAGAAGGCAATTGTTAAAATTTACCTTCAGAAATTCCACCCTTTTTATAGTGGTTCCTTACTGTTGATCCGTATAACGAATAAATTTTTCATGCATACTTTGAAAAACTAGATGTCTTGGGATGATACTGGTCTGTCATCTTTTAGATGCTATATAGATGCCATTTTAGCTGTATGAAATAGTTGATTTCAGGTGTCTCTTGAAAAACTTAGTTACTGTGCATGTATGAACATGAGGAAGAAATACAGGTGGGAAATGGGAGGGAGATTTCCCTTAGAAAATAACTCTTTCCCCAAAACAATTTGAAATGTTAGCTGCTCTTCTGCATGAAATTATTCTTGTTTTGTCACATACTCAAGTCACTTCCAAATTCACTCCTGTAACCCTCCTGAAGCTCAAGCAGAGCAATAAAAAGTGCTTTTCACTTCTTGCCTTCCTATTTTGGTTTTATTACAGCATTTAAAGTTGCTTTTTCCTTTAATTTTTATATAAAACACTTACTGAAAGAGACACCCTGCTTTTTTAAACTTGTATTTTTGGGAAAAGCATGGCACTAACTTCTGGCAAGTGGGGAGGCAAAGTCACTTCTCAAATGCATGCAGTGTGATGATCTATGGAATCTGAGATTTCTGTTTGTGAAGCTGCAGAAAGTAATGCATTTGGGCTTCTGTTAGATATGGGAGATACCAGAACGAAGGAAAGAAATCTTTTGTGTAGATGAATTAAGTTTAATGACAATGTTAATTTTTATGTAACTGGCCTTGTTGGCTTGCTTCTCTGAAACCTTTGTTTACCGTAATTTCTTTGTACTCATTTTAACCAAAGATGTTAAAGGTGGGCTGGCTTTCTTTTCTTCATCAGTTCATTTAGTGGTTGTGCATTTAACATTGCATGAAATCACTTCTGCTGTTTTCCATGTGTGCTTGTCAAAACTGCACAGGGATTAGGAAGACACTTCTTAAGACAGGTCTGTGAGATACAGGAGGTGTGGAAGCAGGCAAAGCTTTCATTTGTAGCTCCTGTCTCTGCAGGAGAGCCCCACAGGCCGGTATAAGGTGGGCTGTGTTTGGGAAGAGAGAGATCTGTGTTTCTGTGGTTTGGCACCACGAGGTGTCACCATTACTGCACAGCTCCCTGCAGCCTCATCCCTGGGTGCAGCTGCGCTTGGGCGCTTCTCTTCGCGAGCTTTAAATCCAGGAGCGTTTTGCTCAAGCAAAATTCATGTGTTAAAACCAAGTCATTTTTTTCCCACTTCAAAAGCACTGGCCTTTTTGCACCTTGAATCTGTAGGAGCTTTTGTGAAAGTCACCTGGCTTTAGACTGCTTGTTCTGTTGCCTTGAGGATGTTCTGTTTACATTAAGGGACAGTCTGCCCAAAGACCAGCTCTCCCATTAGAACCCTGCCTAGGTTTCCTAATCTAGATTAGGAGGTTAAAGCATATCAGGGAGTTAGGTTATTACTGGGCTATTCTGGGCATCTCTCTGAAAAAGCATGGCCTTTCTGACTGATTTTTCAAGAAGAGTTCCTATAATACTGATAGAATTGGGGTGGTTTGTGTAGACTTTCAGAAGGAAGCTTTACTGGAACATGAAGTATTGATACATCTTTTTAATTTTAGCATGGATGAAAAAGGTGATGAGTTGGAAAATTAATTTGTGAAAAAAATAACAGCTGTGGCAGTCTTGCAATTAGAAGAGAGAGGAGTTTTGTGAAGGCTCTTTAGAGTGGTCCATGAAATTACCCATGTTGAGCTTTTTCCTCTAGGTAAAATAAAGTTAGAACTCTTCTCTGGCTTTTATCTTTCTGAGAAAGACTGTATCAAAACTTCTAATGCTGCTGCAAGGGTGTGTGATAATGTCTGTATGGGTGTGTATTTGGCTAAATAATGTTCTGAATTTGAGAGAGTCTACATTTGTAAAATGGCCCAGTTATCACTTACTTTTATATACTTGATTTGGCAATGCAATTTTTTAAAATGCTATGATAATTTAAAATCTAGGAGACTTGGAGTTAAATTTTAGCCACGTAAATTCGAAGTACTGAGGAAGGTTGAAAAGAAGTCTTTGCATTGTGCCTGTTGATATTTGGTTACAGAAAGTGTGTTCTGCACAGATACATCATGGTGTGCTTTAGAGAAAATACCCCTCTTATTCAAGCCCTTCACAGCACAGGTGTTTGCTTGCGCTCAGACACTTCATACTTGCTGTGCCTCCTGCATCCTAGCTTGCCTGGCTAAGGTGGAATCAGCTGTGAGCTGTCCCCCAGCCCCACTGCTGTTCAGCAACTGTGCCCTGGGATCTGCCCTCCACCCAGGCAGTGACTCAGGAGAGGGTCCCAGCTTCCAGGCACATCCTCCCTCTGGCTGCTCTGACATCACAAAATGACATCAGTTGGAAGAGAGCTGAAAGAACAGCTGGTTCCAATGCCCCTGCCATAGAAAAGCACACCTTCTACTAGACTTATTGCTCCAAGCCCTATCCAACCTGGCCTTGAACACTTTGAGGGACAGGGTATCTGTAAATTCTTTAGGCAACCTGTTCCAGTGCTTCACAGTGAAGAATTTATTCTTAATACTGGATCTAATCCTGCCCTCTGTCAATTTAAACCAGTCTCTCTTGTCCTATCCCTACAGACCCTTATAAAAAGTTCCTCTGCAGCTCTCTTGGAGGCACCACCCATTTAAGACCTGAGTACTGTGCTTGGTTTAATGTGAATTGATTGAATAGGACAGCTATGAGTTCTGTAGGCCACTAATTTTTTTCTTGTGCAGTCAATTTGCAGTGTAGATTTGTTCATTCCATGCACTTTTGAGGAAGCTGGAGAGTAGTGTGTGCTTCATAGTTCTGTTTCTTTCATGGTCTTTTTTTTTTTGTCTTAGTGTTGTTACAGATTGCAAATCATCTAAAATAGATTTTTGGTGTAGTTGATAGTAGTTTCCATTGTCACATAAAAAATTAGGATGTCTTGATATGAATCTGTATATGTATTATGATAATTAATGCAGACCTGAAAATCAAAATGAAAATGAGAATAACCTACATGTGCAGTTAACTGAAATGATTTTTGAAATTAAGTTTCTCATCATAGAGGAGTTCTTTTCTGTCCAAAGGAGTTACAGTAATAATAGTGGTACTTTCACACACACACACACACACACACAAACACACATATATATGTATATATATCAGATATCTTTTTGGTCTGTAGTACTATACCAGTTTACTGCTTGTTAGTGAACAAGACACTTGTCATCAGATATTTGATGAGACTCTTCTTATCAAATCCTTGGTATTCCAGACTTTTTTTTTTTTTAATTTCCCCCTCCCCCCATCCCAATGGATAAGCATGATCAGGAATTGCCTTTGAGGCAATTTGCCATTTGACCTAGAACAAGCTTCAGTCTTTATGGTAATAAAAAAGGATCATCCTGGTTTATTTGAAAATTACTTTTTTTGGTTTGGAATACAAATGTTGCAGAGTCCTTGGGAAGCGTGACCAATGGCCTCAGGTATAGGCTGGGATTAAAAGAAAGAGTGGGAAGTGGGAGAATTCCCTCTGCTTCTCACCTTTGGTGGAGGAGGTTTCAAGAAGGAAAAGCTTTCATTCATTAATTAAAAAGCAGGGTTTTAAGCAAGGCTGAGATGGTACTTTGCAACCTGATGATTTTTACGTTTCAAAACTAGTATATATATGTATATATTTGCATTTTGGTAGGAGGGAAGCTCCTATGTATTTATAGTGTAGTGAAGGGATAATGTATATGCAGGAAAATATTTTGTTGTCAACACAGATTTTCTGTGGAGTTAATACTCATGATGCCTGGAATTTGAGTATGAATGCTGCCATGTTTTCCATATTGGTTTAGATCTGTTTGTAAAGAAAGAAAACTTTTCTTGCCATCTACATTCTCCTTGTCTTTATTTTAATTTATAGCTGTCAGTAGATGTTAATGGCTTCAAACTCTGGAAGGGAGAAACTTACCTTTTAATTACAAGATGAAAACTATGTAGATGTTAACAGGTTATGAAGATGCCCTGCATGACTGCCCTCTGCTTTCCTTGTTTTTATTGTGTTTAGTGCTGAGTGTTCAGCACTTCTCAGTAAATGGTTGCTTGCACACTTGAAGGTCACTGAGTGAAATCAAATTAACTTCTGAAAACACTTTAGTTGGTCTATTTTTTCTTCTAAATTATATGCTTTTTCTTTAATGTTAAGGTTTTTAAGACCATAAAGAATCACATTTAATGCTGTGAAAAGTTAGAGGAAAACACTAAAAAGTGAATGTTCTCATGCAAACCTCTCTTTTCATAACATTATCCCTAAATTAAATTAATCTGATATTATGTTCCTTTTCTCTAAGCTCCTTTTGAGTTGTAGCTTCAAAAACATAGACTACCTCATATGTACATGATTCCTGTTACAGATCCCACTACTGGCAGGCTAACACTTCCAGTATTTCTAACCTAGCACCTGAAAAGTCTGTCTGACATCAAGGATGTTTTGTCAACCTTAACAGCAAGCTTATTAGACATTTTCAGTTTATCATGCTAAGCTCTGTAGGACTTGTGGGGTGGGCCAGTGTTTTGGGGTAAGCCAAAAGGAACATTGGTGGTACTAACGTGGTCAGGCTGTAGTGGCACATCAGTGTGGTAAAATGGGATAGCTCTTTGGTGAGTGCCCTGGAGGGGATGCTCACAGTGACTCCCACCCTTAAATGCTCAGTGCCAACTTGGAGACACACCAGTGACAGAATTCCCGTGTGCCAGCTGAGGTCCAGCTCCGTGGGAGGGATGGTGACCAGGGCTGTGGCTCCAGGAAGGCTGAGCCTCTTGTGCCAGCTCCAGCAGGGATGTGCACGTACGGCTCCATTCACGGGACCGGCCTCGCTGGCCTCTGTGCCTCTGGCCTGCCTGCTGGGCAAGACCTGGGATTGCTTAGCTTGGATCTCCTTAGTGATTCCCTAGTGGATTTTCTCTGGCAGCATTGACCTCTTGCAGCTCTTCAGTTGAAATACTGTGTCAGTGACAGTGAGGTTTCGTGAGGTGACTGAGCCATTTCAGTGCCTCTGCTGCTTTTCCTCTGGCTCCTTCTGTATCACCTTTTGCAGCCTGTTCCCTCCATGGCACCTCAGTTGTTCTGGTGAATGCTTTCAAAGTAGTTATTAAGGATTTGTTGCAGTACGTTGCCTTGTGGGGGGGTTGTTTTTGTACTGTGTGCCAAAAATAGGCCACATTAATTTTGTTCAACTTTTTGTTTTTAATACTGTCTCTCCTTTTTTTATTGACTTTGACAGATTTAGAAGACTTAATCTTAGAAGTGTCTCAAGAAAACATGCAAAAGTTCAGGCTGACTCAGATAACTGTTACAGCTTTTGCTGATTAATAGTTCAATAACAATATGCTTGTTTAAACATTATTTTGAACAGGCTCCCTAAGTGCCTTTCTAGCAAGAATAATGATGATAAGGTACTATTAACTTGTAAGTTGAAGGTAAAATTTATGAAAGTTTTGTGCAGAAACGGAAACAAACTGAAAACAAGCTCCTCAACAAATCTGTTTCCCTCTGTGTTATTTCCTTAATTACTCTGTTTGTTTTGCAGGTCTGAACTAAAACTCTCAAATCCTCTATAGCAGGAAATAGGGATTTTTCTTCTCAAGGCTGAAGATACTCTGTCTCTATGATTTCTGCTGGTTTTAGGAACGCTGTGTGTGTCTTTCTCTTTTTGATGAAATACCTAAAATCTACAGAACCGTTTTTACTTCAAGATCTTACCTTGTCTTTACAGAGTCAGAAAAGCAATAACCCACATAAATCCCAGTCACATTTCTGGGGCCTAAAACACTGTTAAATCATAGCTGTGCAAATGTGTATCTCTGTTCTCCTGAACAGGGAGTATCTTCATAACATCCTGTCTTAAGTCAGCACCAGAAAATAGAAAGATGAACGTGGTAAAATGACCTGAATGAAAGTTTACCCAAAGTGAAACATCTTTAAACTATATATGCTGGCCCAAGGTAACTCCAGTTCATTAATTTGTTTTAAATAAATTAGGGTCATAAAGTTAATGTTTGTTTCTACTGAGTGAATAAAATGCATTCCATAAAACAAAAATTAATGTAAACTAGTTGCATGAGTAGCTAATTTAGTTTCTGCTGTAGTGATAAAAGTTTTCATTAGTATGAATGGTGGTAATTATTCTATTTTGATCTGTGCATATTATACATATCCCTTATTCATTAACTGTGCTAAGGAAAAAGCAGCTACTCCTCACAGAATACTGCCAGAGAGAAAGTATGGATTATTGGAGCTGAAATTTACAAAGCTAAATTTGTGGTAAGGGATTAAAGATAATAGTGTTATAGACAGTGGTTGAACAGAATTTTTGGAAACTTTCTAGATACATATATGCATATCTCTTAATCTTAGTTGTATTTTTTTGTGTACATACCTTTGTAAGTACATATACTGATATGTGCTGTTCAATGTCCTAAAAAAAGTTTGTTTAAAGGAATTATATGTAAAATAATTCAGCTCAGTTTTTAATACAGTTTTATATACATGCATGTATATAAAGGTACTTTTGTCTGTATGTATCAAAGTTGAGTGTGATTAACGTGTTGCTATAGGTGCCAGGTTGTATCTGGGTGTTGGGTTAAAGTGCTGGTCCCCTGCTTTTATTCTGAGCCTATTGTATGCATACTTCTTTATCTAACATCACTGCAAAAGTGCTCTTTTAGAAGTGTTCTTCACAAGTTACTTTATTGAACTGCGTGTTGCATAATTATTCCTCTTAAGTCACACTTTTCCTGATTTTTTTTTTTTTTTTTTTTTTTTTTGTTCTATGCAGGTGCTCTTTCCATACCTGATCACACAAATAGTGTAATAAATAGCAAAACAAGAGGTATAAAGAAACTTGTGCTTAAGAGATCAAAGCAAACCAGACCATGCAGTCCTTTAGAAATCTTGGCTAGCTCTCTTGTAAACAAAAGTGCCTCTAAAGCAGAAGGTATTTAACTGCTATATTTATACAGGTTTTGATTGGCAGTTCAGTTATTAACCTCATAAAAACACAGCAGCGTAAACGAGTATGCATGTTTATTCTAGCACTTCTATCTGAAGGAAAATGAAAACCAAGATATAGTGGCATATTCTTAGTTCCTTTTAAGTATTTATTTTAGGTCTGTGTAGCATAAAAGAATGTTTTTTCAAGTCAGTGAACTTAAACTATTTTGCTTACTGTTCTGGGATTTAAGTGTTTTCTAATTACTAACAAAACAAATGTTAGATTTATTGAAGGTACAGAGTCACCACATCTTTATTAAAGGTCCAAACCCCACATCTTTATGATGATGCTTCTTTCCCCTTCGTAGTGTTTTCCATTTCATGCGGGGTAGAAATGAAATCTGAATTCTTTTCTGTAACTGATTTGATGAAGTTACAGAAATGTTGTGCCTTTTTGTCACGGAAGAGGTGTCCTGTATCATGTTAGGTCTAGAAAAACAAGTATGCAATAATCTTCTGTATCCTTGCTCTTGGGCTTATTAGCCAATGCATTACACCAGTTTGTTTTTTTTTTTTTTTACCAGGCTACTTTGTGGCCTCCCACAAAATTACATGGCCATTTTGCCTTCTGAGGCAGCATTAAAATTCTCTTTTGCGTGTGAAATGTTTTATGGAAAGCAGTTTGTCATGAGTCCTGAAACAGTATGTGATTTCAGGAATTTAACTCTTAGGTATATTCTTTAAACAAAATTATCTAAGGCAAATTAAAATTTGTATATAATCTCTATTTCTAAAGGAACTTGCCTGCTGCTATTGTCTGTCTTTGAGTAAAAATAGTGATGGTTTTATGGTGGTCATCCAGAGGGACTGTTAATCAAGAGTTTTCATAAATGTATACTTCTGAAATAAAATTTTAAGTGATTATTTTTATTTCTACATCAAGTTAGTATTTTAAATACTATCATACAATGTGGCAAAAATAATAGTTTGTGCTGAATTGAAGACTAAGTTACTAACTTAATAAAAACATGAATTTTGTTCTGAGCAGGATCCATTGTTTACTGCACTTGCAGTGGCTTGTGATGGTCAGCAAATGCAGGAAGACAAGAAAAACATTGATCTTTTAAGAAGGCAATGTTAAAGTCATGGTGGCAGAGTGGGAAGTAGCTAAGTGGAACCATACAAACTGTAAAGGGATCTCTTTGTCCTATTTAATTGATTCCCATTGAGAGTATGAGTGCTAGAAGCACTACATTAGGTCAGTGGTGTCTTTGGATGAGTTAAAACCTCCAGAGTTTCAAGGACATTTAATAACTATTCTGAGTAACAGTGCTTCATTCCCCTGCACAATTTAAAACTTCCAGGCTATGATTTGTGACCATTGGTCCTTTCTGTACTCTCTGCAGCTACTGCAAGAAGATTATTAGCTCTCTATTCTTTGATTCCTTCAAGTGGTAGTAGGCTGCTGTTAGATCTGCCCTGGACCTCCTCTTTGTCCAACAGAACAAACCTGGCTCCTTCAGCTTCTTACAGGGCATGTTCTGTAGGCCATGCCCATCTGAGCAACTCTTTGCTGGACCCTCTCTTGTCTGTTCTCATCTCTTCTGGACTTGGCAACCCAGAATGAGATGGGGATTCTATGTGCAGCCTCACTGATCCGCTGCTTTTGTTCTAATGAACACATTCTCCTGTGTGGTTTGCCCTGTGAGCAGTGAGGATGTGCCCTCGGCATCCACTCTAACCCATATATTTTTTCCCTTGGGGTTGTTGGTTTTTGATCCAGTTGGTTTTCACCCTCTGCTGATGCTCAGGATTATTCATCCCAGGTGCAAAGTCTGTAGTTTTGTGAATCATTCTCCTTACTACCACTTTTGAATAATTTCAAATGCTATATATTTGCCTTTGTAGTTATATTATGCTGTTTTGTTGTGTTCTAAAGTACAAGATAAAATTACCCTTGGAGTCAAATATAGTAAAATCTTTTGAGTTTTGCTTCCTCTGCTAGAACCTTTCTGTTTTCTGTACCTTTATTGCTGTTACTCATCCTGTCATGGCATGCAGATGATTGTCATATAATTTAATCCTATTAAAGGAGCAAAAATTAATGTAATTCTTAAAGCATGTCCAAAATTAGCTTTGGTCTTTACCACAACCTCAGCATAAATCAATCTGCCATACATTTTTTCTTGGTGTTTTCTTTGCAGTTAAAAAATTAAAGGTGTCTCATTTATTTTGAGTTTATGCTTCTGAAATATGTCTTTGTTAGGAGGGAAATAGGTTTCCTACATTTTGAGACAGCATCCAGCTGTTTAATAAGTGATAAGATAAGGGGTCAGGGAAAGAACACAAATGTTAAAATGAGCAACTAAAAGCTAGTCTAGTCAGGTTAGCCTAGTTAAGTTGCATTGTGGGATTTTTTCATAATTCAGCGATGTCAGAAGATGCAAATATGTAAAACATATATTGTCTACATAAATCTGTCATTTTGAATGACAGTTTTGCCAAAGTGTGTCTTGGTTTTCAGGTTCTTTCAGCAGCAGTTGTCCTTGCAGTGCCAGGAGTACGTTGCGTTCTATTTCTGCATTACTGCTCTTTAACATAAAGGATCATCTGACATAGGCCTAATGATTCCAATGTAAAGATTGTTACAACACAAGTAGATTTTACAGGAGACTATTAAAACTATTTCTGTAATATCATCAAAACTATATTCTTGGTTCTGATCTAAGTGTGGCTTGTCTATATTTTTTTCACATTCCAGTTCTATTTTTTATTTTGAAATGTAGTATTATTTTTCACTCTCAGATATCTGACCATGTATTTGTCAGCTGACATGAGATGTTAGCAATATTTGTGTTTCAAAAAGAGCACCAGAAACCTTTGCTGCCCTCAGAAGTTTGTCTCTAAATCTCACCTATGCTGTACTCAAATGTGAACATATTTGCTGCAGATGTTATTTTATGTGTCAGTTACTAAAAACAGCCTACAAGGTTATAAAGTTTCATTCGTCTGAAAAATAAATGAAAGAACAGAAGCAGGTAATCTCTGACACGTCACAGTAAAATGATATGTATGCCCCAGTGTCACAGCAGAATTTCCATCTTCTGGAGTGTTCTCTTAAGTGTACAGCATAGTTTAAAAAAGAACACTGCAACATCCATGGTTTTATTCTTAACTGTATTTTTAAAATGCAGTTAACCAATCCACCCATTTGTTATGTATAAAGGTGGAGTATTTTGTTAGAAAGACATCAGTTAAATAAACATAGATGCTAGAGTTGTGTAGCATCACGTTGCTGCTGAAACAAACACTATGTTTAATCTCTAGAGATGTCAGTTGTTAGAGGCATTTATGAATTGGTTCTAGAAGTTAGGTGTTATTGACATCTCCACAAACATAGCTCGTGAAAACTTTAAAGCACATGATTCTTGCCTTAATTTAAGCCACTCCAGGTTCTGTTCTGAAAAGTGATAAAGCCAAAGAACTGGTGCTAAATGAATGGAAGAACTGCTGACACTCAAGAGTATAAGAGCTTCTGAGTTAGGTTACTTCAGAAAAAGTAAAACCAGTTTTTGCATCTTTTCTGAAGAAGCGTTATCAACACTCTAAACTGTGTATCATGCTTAAAACAGACTTTGCCTTGAAGTCTTACGGACTTACAATCTGCTTTGAGGTTTTTTTTTTTTAATTTTTACCCCTAGCACTAGTTGGTTTTTTTGTTAACTTAGTTTCAGTTGTTTACCAAGTGCTTATTGCTAGCTGTTAAATTCTGTCCTTCCTATCATCACATGCTTCAAAGTAACTTCTTGCCAGTTGATGGGACATCTATATTTGGTGGAAGATTTTTCTTCCCCCCCTCTTTTGCCTGCTCCAGAATCTATTTAAGAGGAAGAGTTTGACTCAAGGGCACACAGACAAGTGTTAGGAGTAGTGGATGTAGCTTGATTCTGTATGACATGGTACAGAAGATACTTCTGTATTACTGTTTCTTGTTAACGGAACATCTTTTCAGGTGGGGAGAACTGAATGAGAATGGCAAAGAAATTACTGTATGTCTCTCTAAATAAACATTATTTTTTCAGTCACTCTTCTGAGTGCTAAACCATGACTGCTGTTTCTAGCCATTAAAATGAAACCTTTTGTGAATGGGCTGTACTCTGTCATCTGGCTTTTGCGCAGAATTGCTTGCATGAAAAAACATCATATTGTTAAACTGGAAACTCTGTGAGACATAAATACTGCATCTTCTTAAGTACTGCAGTAGTCTGCATGTATACAGTTCTTCAAATTATTTTTGCAAGTGAATTTAGTGGGATATAAGTGCTACCATTAGTTTCTCTCTCAGCCTTTCTACATTAAGCATCATTTTAATTGTGTACTTGAATGACATTTTACATTTGGGAAGAGGGATTTTATTGTAAGCATCATGGGCCCATTGATAACTTTTCTGTCTCATTACTCTACTTCCTCTCTCAGTAAATAACCTTCTACCAGTTCATTGTTTGGGTCTCAGCAATCCTGTTAGAAATTCTGGATTGTGAAATTGTGCTTCTTAGAGTTACTAAAAGGAAAAAAGAAAATGCTATTATCGAGTCTTGTGGTTGAACATACTGTTGAAGATGAACTCTGAAGCAATATAAAAATAGTTCCAGATGGACATGGGGTAAAATAGTAGTATCTTAAGGCTCTTCTCAGTTACTTCTCTTATAAACACATTTTAGGGGGAGTAGATGTAAAATCTGGTGATCTGCAGAATGTTTGGTTTAAGAATTTAATTATGGTAGCTCTGTTGCCAAAAATCTGTGTTTGAACTATGTCAATGACTAATGGGAAGGTAGTTATCTGTATTTTTAATTTAAACCTATTGTTCCCTGTCAGATCTATCGCAGAATAGGAAGAAAAAGTTTGTTTCATGAAGACTGTTGGCAGTGGCTTTTGGGTTGTTTTAGTCCACATTTACTTGATATGTTCTTCTATAGCTACGTCAGAGATTTGTCTTCTTTTAAAGATATGGATAGCTTATTACCTGTGAACCTAACTCACACTGTGTGCATTTGTACATGCATGCATGCTAGTGATCGAAATAGATTTATGGGACATATCTCAAAGTGCTAGTATTTGTTTTTTAAAGGAGTATGGTTTTTGATGAAATTAATATAAAATATATGGCTTAGTGTCATGAGCAGTTTTGAAGAGCAGAACCATTATACTTTTTGTTGTTCCAGTCTCAATTACAGTACACAAATAGTTGTGTGTACATGTTTCCAGGAGCAAAAAGCATGGTCAGCATTAAAAAGTGAAACAACTGAATTCCTGTGTTCCTTACTGTCTAGCTGTTTTGCTTCCTGCTTATTCCCAGTTGTGCATCTCCTTGCCTTGGCATCCCCAAGCAGTGGATTCACATTTAAATTAATGCCCACTTTTTAATATTGTGATATTCTGATAATGTGTAGTGTTTCTTGTTTCCCCTCTGAACTGGAGGCCCTTTAACAGTCTCCTCAGACAGTTGTGTCTCCTTTTTTCTGAAAATGCCTGTGGACATCTTCTCTGCAGTCAGTGGTTTTGATTAGGCTGCCTTCTCCTATCAATAAACTCTGGAGCAGTACAGCAATAGGAGGTTATGTAGGTTGTGTACGTTACTCACTTCAGTAGTTAAAATTTTCTGTCAAAAAGATTTATGAAACCATGCTTATTGCAAAGAATTTCGAGGCTTTGTAAAGATAGTCAGTTCCGTTATTAAATATTGATTCAAATGTGGCTGCTGAATTTTTAATACATTAAAAATGAACCTGGTTAAAAGTACTTGTGAGGTGCTACTTGGATGTAGTCTTCCCCTAAATTTCTAAGTATTGGCCATCCATTCCATAGGATACTTGACCATAATTCTGCTTTTGCTTTTTGCACTCTGTAGCACAAGAGATGGGGAGGTCACAGCATTTTTGGACAGAACTTTTTCTTTTTAAATACTGAGTTCTTAATGTTTTACATAGGAAAATTCAGTAGGATGAGCTGTTTGACCTGATAGATCATAGGTTTTGTGCTGTCTCTGGCTTTGCATCTTCAGTTTGCTACATACTTTATGTGCAAAAAAATTGAAGTAGTTTTGAGGACACTGTTAAAAAAAATTGCATGAGTGTCTTCTGCTTAAATAACCAGTTATTATCAACATTGATGTCTTTAAACTGTCCTCATTAGTGCTTCAATTTATATTAATTCAGTTTTAATGCTTCCATGTAATTTTTTAATCTGAAATCTTCTTTGTCGCTATAACAGCTATTGCAGATTCCTTGCTTTTAGTTCTAGCAGTTCACTATATTGTGTGTGTGTGTATATATATATATATATATATATATATATATATATATATATATATTCACAGAATTTTTCTTAAGTGCCTTGGGAAAGTTTCCTGTCCCTCTTTGAACATTTGTTTCCACCCAACAGTCTGGTTTTGCTGTGTTTATTCTGTGGCCTGTGGCTAAGGCATGTTATGTTAGCTGAGTGCTGGAAGGAGCTGTGCTGATGTTTGCCATGTGCTCGTTTACTCGTGCATGATTTTTTTTTTTGTCTGCTTATTTTTATGCACATTCAGTCTTGCCATCTCATTGTGTTATTTTTCCAAACCTAGATCTGTCTGCTTATTGGAAGCTTTGCATTGGAGTCATGCTAACATGGAACATTTATCTTGGTTGATCTTGTGGCAAGCAAACTCTGCAGTTGGCTTTGTTTTTCTAAATGATGGCCTTTCATTTATTTATTTTTAAAGGAAGTCTTTTTAATCTGCATACCATCTATGTCTAATTAGAGCTTCCCCACAGTAACATTCAAGTGGTTCTTGCTTGGATGATGCTGAGTGGGTTCATATAAACCATGAAGCCATCCTTTATCTGATGAAAAGACTGTAAAACAAATACAGAAGATTTTTACTTACATCTTTTTAGCTTGGATTGATTTGCTGTTGCAGCTTTAACTGTGCCACCTTACTGGTTCTGGCTAGGGGGGAGTTCCTGAGGTGTTTGTACATTGCTCTGTTTTGAACATGGTTGCTCCATCTAAGGAAGCAGAAGAGTGGTCTGCAGTGTCACTACTGCTGTGTGCTGGAAGCAGTACTGTGGAAGGAGGGCTAATGGAAGCTCAGACTCTTCTGACACTGCATTTTACAAATCTTCCATGAATTACTATTATGAGGTGCTTTTTAGTATCAGCAAGCTATCTGTTAGTACATGTCTACTAAGTGTATTCTGTTAGCTGGTTAGGACATGAGCCATGCTGAAGCAAGTGCCTTCTCTGGTTCAACCAGAATGTTGTTAAAATACTGTCAGAATTTAAACTGTTGTATCTTTTTCTTTTTGGTGTGATTAAGGGGCTAAGATCCCTTTTTCTCAGAAAGGCCTGATCAGTTTAGCTGACAAAGTGTCAGTGAGCACACATAGAGACAGTTACTTAACTTTTGTAAACTACACTCTTATCACTATTTTTCATGAAAACATTATGCCTTACTTGAGAGTTCATTGTGTGTGTGTGTGGGTCTTCTGCCTCTCCAGCTTCATTGTAGCATCAGAAATATGACAAATAAACTGATATTTTGAGTGTAATTAATTACTGCAGAATTTTAATTATGACTCCTCTTCATTTGTTTCTGCAGAATGACAGGAAGGGAGTTTTTCTCTCGGTTTCCAAGCCTTTATCCTTTCCTTCTCAAGCAGTTAGAGGTTGTAACCAGCACTTTGAACAGGTAAGATGATGTCTGAGAAAACTTTGAGATACAAAGTGAAGTGAAAAGGTTAAACTGAGTTGTGTCACATATACACCCTAGTGCCATTTTATACGTCAGTGCTTCTTGAAATGATACAGTTCTAATGTTTTCGCTAAGGCTTTTTTTCTTTTAACTTTGGCACATTGCATTAAGTCTCTGAAGATTGAACTACTGTTGACTAATTAAGAGTAGCTGTGTTCTTAGGATCAGATGTGAAGGAACTTCTGTTTTTCAGGGAAACAGAGCCTGGGTATTTGAGTGTCTCACATTTAACAATGAGGCTTCCCAGCATGTTTAAGTGATACGGGGTCATAGGCCTCAAGTAACACCACATGAACACTTCCCAGCCTGTGGCACCCTGACTCTGGGGAAGGTCCTTGATCTTGTTTTAAAGACTCCACAAATGGTGGCTGAGAGCTACAATTTGATCAATGCAGATGATACCATTTGGGATGACACTGTTACCTCCAGGTTCACGAACTTCTAAAGTAAACCAGTGCTGGCTTTGTTTTTTTCTTAAAATGCTATGATATAAACTGTGGAAGTTGAGCAGCTGATTTATGGGTGAGGTTCAGCTGACTGTTTAATGGGCCTAGGAAGCAGGAGTTTCAGCAGTCATTCCATGTTTTGCAGTGTCTGCTCTAGGAAAAGAGATTGTGTATTTTCTGCACGGCAATCCACTCTACCTGACGTTACAAGAGGTGACAGTGTCATCACTGGCAAATTTTGGGAAGTTTTTTAGTTGAAAAAGATTGAAAACTGCTGTCTGAAATGTTGGTCTTGAATGCTTTTTCAATGTGGATTAAGACCTGTATCTTATTATTAGCTGTTACATAAATCAAAAAGTATTAATTTTATCTTGGTTTTCTGATTGTTTTTACTATAGGAATAGTACACCCTCGGTGTCAATGACAAGAACTGTTCTTTAGTAAAACATGTTATTTACTAAACACACATTTCCTTTCAAACTGATCAAAGTACTTTTTTTAAACTACCTTTTTGTAACTCAGATCTCTGTTTCCTGGTTCATAGAGAAACCTTATCTGCAGGTTTTTAATAGTATTTAAAAATGAAGGCAGCTCACCACATTTGGGAATAAAGGAGGCTTGGAATAATGTGGGAAAGTGAAGGCAATACAGCCACGAGTGTCTTCATTAGAGGGATCCCCTGCAGAAGAGCTGGATGCCATATTTGATCCCAGCAGGGTTTGCACTCCCATGCAGTGATTGGCCTAGGATAACTCCTTGAACCAGAGATGGAGAAGGCTATTTTGTGGGAAAGAGGCTCAAGTCTAGCATGAGGGAGGATGCTTTTTTTCATCAAATGCCTCTTACACCTTTTTATTTAGTGAAACTGAAGACTTGAAAATCCATCCAAGCCTGTTTCTTTTGCTCTTAATCCTGGGAAGACTGTATCCATCTCCAATGGATGGCTCTCACTCAGCTCTCAGTATAGCACCGTTTGTTCCCTTTATTATAAGGTAAGGTGATTTTGTAGTGGTTTTTTATGTGATGGGAATTCTTTCTTTAGAAAGAATCTTCAGATTTTTTTAATAAAATGCCTTTTTAAGCTTCTCTTCAGTTTTTAGTCCTTAAAGGAAAATTGGTATTCACTGGTTGTACTTTCCTATATTAATATTGTTTTGGAGAATTAGAAAGAATATTGACTTATGTAAATCATTGTATGACTTGTTTGAAAATCTTCACCTGCAAATGCTGTATGGTGTCACTGCTGCCACTGAGAGGGTAGATGAAAACTGATGAGCTTGACAGATTTAAGCAATGCAAGATTTTCTATACAAGCTTCTAATGTTTTTTTTTCAGTCCTGCAGAATGGTTGTTTGCAACACATTAATGTAATGTCTAATATATAGATTTGTAGATGTGTGTATGTATCTCTTTCCATATCCATCCATGAATATATGTAGCTAGATTAAGATATGGATCTGTCCTTTATCTAATGTGCTTCTAAGATGACTTTTCAAATATTTATACAGTGTAACTTTCATTTATATGGTGGTTACAAGAAGATATTCAGCAGACATTTTGCTACTCTGTATGCCTCCTGTTAGGGATTGGGAGCCTCATAAGGGAGTCAGAGCTGTGGTGGGTAGGGAGAAATGAGCACCACCAGTATTTGAGAGAAATTCCTGCTATCTATATGAAAGCTTCAGTGCAGTAGGGTGAGAAACTTCCATGCTTAATCTTGCTCATCTAGTATTTAAACAAGAAAAGGCTGTTGTCAGATATTTCAATTTTTTTAAAACTACTGTTGGATAGAAAATAGCATCTTTGTCTGCTTCTTTTTCACATCAGATGTGATGTATCTCTTGCCTTTTATGATTTTTTATGAATTTTCAAGAATAAATGATAATTACCATTTTTTTCTGAAAGGAAAAAACCCATAGTAAGAGTTTTTAAATACACTGTATTTAACAATAAAATGTGTTTGGCTTTCTGCTGTAGCTGGATCCTAAATGCTTTTTTGGGAAATGTTTAAAGCTATTTGTCCCATCAGTAATTGGTTCTGTTTTGATGCCTTTATTAATGCACTGGAGAATGCTTGTTTGTGGGTTTTTTTTAAATGCAATCTTTCAGCATAATTTTGGTTATTGCTAATAGATTAACTTTTGGTAAGCTTTTGGTTACAGCTTTTTAGTTTTGTTTTTGTTTCTGTTATGATCACTACTTTTTGCAAGGTACATACACCAGCAAAATAACTTTTCACAGTTACCTAGCTTATTGTTTTGAGGTTATTTAAATTCATTCAGAAGATGTGGGGGGAGAACCCGAATAAAATCTTTGAGCTAAGAATCTGTATTTACTGTACTGTTGGACCTACTTTCCTTTAAGTGTGTTCCTAAAGAGGGACAGTGTGGCTGACAAAGATATTGTTTTCTGCATATCCTTTTCGTTGATTTTGGTAGTAAATGCTGGGGATGCAGGTGTAAAACTAGCATAAAATTTATGACAAAAAGTTGTGACAAAAAGTTGTAGGTGTGTGTACAGATATGCATTTTCTGTCTCATTATTTAGCAAAGTATTGAAGTTTTTCTGGTTGCCTGGGGACAATACCAAGGATTCTGCATAGGTAAATGTATGTATGATATAGCTCAGTGTGCTGTCACTGGCTGTATTTCTGTCTGCAGTTCTTACACCCTTGTTCTTTGGATGCTGTGAGTGTTTTTGGTTCATTCTGACTGCATTTGATTTATCTTGGTAAAACAAATAAGTTTCTATTTTCCCTTCTATTTCCCTTTCGATTTTTCATTATGTTGTAGCAAATGAACAAAAATAAAATTGTTTCCTATTAATTTGGTTGTTCTTCAGAAGGTGGTAATGAAGTAACCTCTTAGAGAGGATCAAAGAGAAGGTCTGGTGCCAAAGGCCCCATGTACCAGTTCATTAAATCGTGTATATAAACTGTTTCTTTGAATTTCTCAGTGCAGTGTTGTGTTCTATAGCATCTGCATATACATATAATTAATTGCATGGTAGTCCAGTGCAATGATGACACATAATTGCTATGCCATACCATGCCTTACCATGAGATGTTAGTTTAGGATGGTGTACCAGTGTCAGGGAGGGATGCAACCATGTGGTGAGGAGAGAGGAAAGGTGAATGTGACCCATACAAGGTCTTAATACCCCTTCCAGGGCTGAGCCTGCAGGGAAGTGACATTCACTTGTTGCACTGAGAAGATGAACAGAATATTGTGTTTTCAAGTAACTGAGGAGTTCTGTGAACAAAACTGGGTTGAGCAGAAAGAATTCAAGGTGGGCTTTTGGAGAGTTTCTCTTAGGCTGGAGTGGAATTTTCCATCTAGTGGGAGTAGAGCTGTGGTTGCTCTGACCGTGCCGAGATGAATTGCACAATATGAACAGGATTAAATGCTGCAAGGACAAATCTCAGTCTCTGTGCACATAGTTGTTACTCCCTGTTGAACTAGGGCATTTGATTACCTATCTGCAGTCCTATTAAGCTATTTTTCCCCCTGCAGATGTTTTATTTGGAAGGGAACACTTTGATTCACAACTTATTACCTCACTTTTTATTTTTTTTAAAGAGCTAGATAGGTCTGTTTTAATGGTTACTTTCTAAGATGAAAGAATGTACAGCATGTTTTTGATTAACAAGGGAGGTAATCGGGAGGTAATGTTTTAAGTATGAAACAAAAACATAACCTCCCTTTTGCCTCCCTCTCCCTTTTTCAAAGACCTGTAATCTCTTCAGAATGATCTAGAATTGAGTTACCTTATGTCCTCGTACCATGGCACTGACAGTGTGTTTGTTTATTGTTAAATGTTCTGGGCTAAATGGTCTGAAGGAGTAAAATGGGTATTGCTTTATTAACTTGAATACTTTTTCACTAATGGAAAAAAAATTGAATAGTCACTCTCTATTTAAGAGAGTGACTTTGTAACATTTTAGAAAGTTTTTTGAAAATTAGCTTTAAAATGTCAAACAGTATAAGGTTTTAAAACCTTATTGGATGTGCCTTGGTTTCTGCTTGACAAAACTTAATTCTTCATGAAGTTTCCTCTTTAGAACTTCAGCAAATAGATTTCAAAGCAGTGTTGGTTGTAGGTGTATTATGTTGCAAGAAATGTGAACATCTTCCCATGAAATTAACAGAGTTATGAAATAGACACTGTTTTCTTGGGCAGAATTTTGTAATCTGTAATGTGTCTTTCTGCAAAAGGGAGGAGCTAAATTCCCAAGTGCCCTGATGTTGTTTCCAGTCAGGGACCTGGGTGGTGGCAGAGGGAAGCACTTTACAGCTGTCCTCTTTCCCTTTCTGCCCTTCTCCATCCACCACTCTGGACTGATAGGTTTTGGTTTTGCATTTGAGAGCTTGTCATTGATGTACAAGGACGATCACTGTGACTGTTAGTTAATGATGGACACTAAGATGCAAGGGAAACAAAACTGTGTGGTGAGGAAAAATTTTCTGTGGGATGGAGCATTGTCATTTTTTAATTTAAAAAAAGCCCAAAACCTGTAGCCTTTCCTAACAGAGTGTTTAGGGAAGGAGAGAGAAAATTCCGGGTTTATTTTAGCTTCCTAGCAAGCAGAGCAGCTGACCATGAATTCTGAGGCTCTCTGTGAGTTCCAGTTGTGTCTCACTGTTTCATAAATGTGAGAGAGCTCACTTCTTAAGGACAAGGACTCAGATGTAGTTGTATTAATATTGCAGAAGGTAGTGTGAATTTGAATTTTTAACAGTCAGTAATGTTACTTGCATGTAGGTTGCTTATTTGAGAAAGTTACTCTTTATTGACTTGTGCTTTTAAGTTTGATTGCTCTGTATTGTTTTTGATTATATTAAATTATATCCAGTCTGTCAGGTGACTGGTTCTGTTCCACTGTAGCCCTGTGAAAAACTCTATATGGGCCACTTAGGAAGAGAAGCACAAGAAAGAGGCAATTGGTGAAGTTGTAGTAACAAGATATCCTCAATTTGTTTGAGAAGAGCTTGGTGGAAATAATTCATGTATATATATTTTATAAGCTGCAATTGCTGTTTATGTAAGTTTAAATGCAGATTTGCTGGTGTTTGTTTTGTTTCACACATATACACTTATGTGTGTGGGTTTAGTATATCATCCTGAATCTGACTTGAAAGCAGCCATTTGATTTTCTGTAGGCTGAGCACTGGTATCATTTGGTAAGTGGCCAAACAAGGTAGATGACTGTGCTAACTAAGTGTACTTCCTCTGCCTTTCTCCTCTTTTCCCTGTATTTTAGTGTGGCATGGCAGCACTAGAAGAATTAATATTAAAACTTCCCTGGTTTCAACTGTCATGTCTGTAAGACTGGGAATCTTACCAGGGGTCTGACAGGGAAAGAGCTTTTGTGGGAATGTATTTTCATAACAGATTAAAATATGAAACAAGCTGTGTGTTGCAGCCTTGTTGCATTACAATAGCTCCTTTTGATTACAGTTGTTTATGAAAGCATATCACTGGCTTCTCTTTTCACTTGCACATTTTCTCAGTATTTGGTCTCTGGTTTTTTAATTGGTTTTGGGGCTTTTTTAGTTCCTAATGTTTCTTTAGTATAACTGCTCAGTAATATAACTGAGCTGCAAATAACTGTCTGGAGATACTGCATTATATGGAATCCCTGTGAGACTGGGAGCAGGCTCTGACTCACTGGAATGCCCTGTCCTTCTTGAGGAAGCTCGTGGGGCTGGCCAGTCATTGCAAGATGAAGACAGATATCCTTTTTATTCTGGGCAAGGTTCCCAAAACAAGGGCTGGTCTAGACATTTGAAAAAAAGAAGCAATGTGCACTCCTAAAGCATACATTGTCTTTTAGCTTTTTATTACATTTAATCTCTTGCTTGACATCCAAAGTGGAAATTTTGCATAGCTGGAGGAGAAGGAGGGAAGTACAGGAATTCATTTCCCCCCTGAGCTTATCACTAATGAATTGGGACTGTCTTGGAAGTCTCCCATTTCTAGTTAGTCTGTTCTCTGTGCAATCCTCATTGCGTAGTGATTAATTCTGATCTGTAAAAATATTTATGGGTCACTGTAAATATTTATTAATAAGAAGAGTTTCAGTCCTTTTAATCCTTTTAGCAGTTTTAAATAACAAATTGTAAACTGGCTGTATTTTTTTCCAATTTAATTAAGTTCAAATTGTCATGCTAGAGAAGAATGCAAAGGGCTGGATTGGCAGTAGGCTGCTCAAGACCTTCTGATCTACTAAAAGTCTTTATTCATCTTGTACATTCTTTACTGTATTCCTGTCTTTCCTCTGAAACTGTAGACAGATGTGTCATATCCAAGTGGTGTTGATGGGAAAGAACAAGTGTTAGGTATTTGTTATTATTTTTCTTATTCCAGTTTTCACTGTGTTCATCAGTCATTGGCAGATTATTGTCTGAAGCAATTTATGAAATATGCACAAACTACAGGGAGCTGTCAGATTCATGGGAAATAAAGGGTGACACTTAGCAGAGAGGCATTCATGAGTACTGAGAGTAATTCTCTTTTTCCAGTGTTGTAGACTCCTGAAGAGGACCAATGGCTGGGATCCTGTGTTAAAATTTGATGTATGTTGAATTTGATGTATAGTAACTTGAAACATGATCCAATAAAAAATATGATGGGGTGCTGAACTGTCAGCATGTGATTGGTGAAGTAATTTTATTATTCATTTATATGCTTAAAATTAACCAGCAAGTACTCTGCTAGTCAAGATAAGTCTCCAAAAAATAACATTTAGCTTATTCTGGAAAAGTATTTGCATGAAGAAAATGGAGAGAAATAATACATTAACTATCCAGATGATGATACGGGGAACTAAGTATAATGATATTTTAAAAAGCCAATATTCTTTAAAAAGAACAGTCTGAGTTTGAGAAGAGTCAATACTGGGAAGGCTTTTTAGTAATGGGCTAGATATTTTTGGTGGGATGGCTGAAAGGGGGAAGTGTCTTTGCGAACCCAGATCCTTTGAATGTTTTCATGGGTCTGATGATATATTTTTGAAATTGCTCATGTTGCAGTTTTACTTAGAATCATCTGAAGCTTTGAAAATCATCGCAAGGTGCGGAGACTTGATTTTTCCATTCAGCTTTCCTTTCACAGAGTTCAAAATACTGACAGAGTTGCTAAGGCAGAAAGTAGTCTTTGTTTTGTTTTTTTCCCAACTGTTTGGATAGTAAGTGGTGTGTTTTTCTTTCTGTTATTCTGCAGTTGTGAAACATCATGGTAACTATTCACAAATTAACAAATAGAAATATGGTTGTGAAGGAAATTGTCTTTTACATGATCTTGCATTAAGAGCAGCTGTTTTATTTTTTCAAGTGCTGTGAACCAAAATGGAGGC
This sequence comes from Haemorhous mexicanus, assembly GCF_027477595.1. NCBI lineage: Eukaryota > Metazoa > Chordata > Aves > Passeriformes > Fringillidae > Haemorhous > Haemorhous mexicanus. Next base: position 26,856,073 of record NC_082343.1, on the reverse strand, counting down.
TCTACCCTCATGTAACTTCAATGGTAGTAAAAAAAACTAGAGGCTTCCTACCTAGACAAATACTTTGAGATTTCTTGATGGGATTTCAAGAACAGATGCCATTTAAATTGCGTCAGCATGTTCTGTAGGAAATCTCCATTTGACAAGAACATATTTCTGTTTCTCTGAAGTTTATACACAGCATTAGTAATAGTTTTCATAGACTCAGATGTGAGAGATCCTAGGTGTTTTGGCTTGCTAAACCACAACAATTCAAGTTTCTGATGTTGATTCAGCTTGGTATCAGTTGGCCACTTGTTTACATTAACCTGGACCTTGGTGACAAGAAGAGAGAAATGTCTATAATTTTTCCTTAAAAAGCCTTTGGAGACATGGAGAAACAGCTCCTGGCAGAGCTTGTGGACAGCTTTCACAAATAAAAGCCTGTGTACTTTGCCTACATACCTTCTGCAGTATTTATGGCTACTCTGCTTCATTAAGTGCTTGTGGAAAATACTGCCCTTACAAAAACATAGGGTTTTATCTTAATTGCCCAAGTTGGAAGAATAAAATACTTAACACTGGGTATAACGAGACTAGAAGTTTGGGCAACCATTAACTTCACTTTAAAGGAAATAGATAAGAATTTATAGGATTAGTACTGCATAAATAATGTGAAATTAATTTTGGCTTGTTTCTGTCCATGGTTTTTGTTCACACACTTTCTGAGCTATGTGTATGTGTTGACTGTAGATCTAAAACCTCCAGCAAACTGCTAGTAGTTCTGTAATATTTTCCTACTCTTCAGGTAAATAATGAGAAGTTGTATCAAGTCTTGGGATTTTCTGGTTTTTTTTTTTTTTTTTTTTTTTTAAAGCAAAATCGTTGCATTTCCATCAGAAAAACATAAACCAAGGGAATCAATAAATGAACAAAAGAAGCTGTAGGTACATGTGTACTAAATTATCATTGGTATTGCAGGAAACCTTACTCTCCCAGTAAGAAATAGGTAGTGTCCTGCTGATTCATCTACAGTAAGAAGTCCAAGTTGCTTAATTGTGTGGAAGCGTGAGTGTTGCTTTTAATTCTATTTTTGGACCCCACTTAGCTTGGAAGTCTGTCACACTGCATTTGAAGTTGCTAAAGGTATTCCTTTAGGAGATAATTTGAAGGGGAAAAAATGAACTAGTATATAATAATGAGGAATGCATACAATGCTCTTGAATCTTAATAACCAGCTCCTTGTAATAGGAGCTGAATCTGTTGCCAAATACTTTTCTTTCTGAGCTTTGACCAGCATCCATGTTTTTCCCTGCTCTAATTTCTTGGTTTTAATTCTTGCTTTAGAACTGATGACATAACTGGGACTGTACAGCTGCATCATGGAGGAAAGGCAGAATCTCCCTCTCATACTATCTACCCTGTCTGTACAGATTCAGACAGAAGATTTACCACCATTTTTTCTTAGCGTGCATTTGTTACGACCTTGTGGCACAGCTAGCTATGAGGATTTAAAGAGTCCCATGTGTGTGACTTTTGTTTATTTATATTTTTCAATCACTTTTATCTTTTAAAAGCCCTGGTGGCTGTTAAAATGCTTTAACTTGCAGGCAGAGGTGATTGGTTTGAATTGCAAAGCCTTTCCTACCTCATGCTGTATGCTTCTCCCAAATTCTTTGTGATGATGGTAGGATACTTGGTTTGACTTAGAAGCTCAGAGGCCCCTTGTGCAGAACATTCACTGTTTCATTAATTAGCAATGACTTTGTTAGTAATGCACAGATTGTGTGACAACAGCCAGTAAAACCTGGAAGTAGACATTCCTCTCCTTGTTAGTCCTTCCTATAACTGTAGGAATTTAGTATAATGAACATATTCTCAGCAACAGGTGTAATTTTTCAAATTAATTCTACTCACTTGTTTCTGTGACCTTTATCTAAAAGGTAATCCTTATTTGCATAGTTAATTTGGGTAATATGAAGTCTGTTACTGGGGAGAAATAAGGGTGGAAAATAAGGACATAGGAAACACCTGCAGGTTTGTTTTTTCTTTTTTTTTTTCCCAAAAGAAGCTTAAGATATTATTTACAGCTAGTGTTCTGTAGTTTGTAGCCAGAGTAATAAATTAGATACTTTGATGTGTGCAGAGGAGTATGGAATCTTTGTGCCTTATGAGAGCTGGTCATAAATCACATCAGTTGGGAGGGTAGTTCAGGATCTGAGTGTTGAAGCTGGAACGGAGCAGTGGAAATGCATTGAATTGAATCTACGGTTACACCAAGCGAAACCTTCTCAGATTTATTGACTTTTTGTTCTTGATCATGGACTGTTTCAAGTAAACATGTTTACATCCAGTGCCTCATGCACCTAGATAAACAGTACTGAGTTCAAGGTGAAATACTACAGTTGTTAATAGCCCTCAGGATTGAATAGAAGTATATCACATGAGGGTTCTGCAAGTTTCGTTCTTGTTGCTGCTTTGAAGTGTAATAAAATAAGGCTGGCAATAATGTATGTTTTTACATATGAGAACATTTTAGATAATTCCTAGATTTTAAAGTCTGCTTGTATCAGACCTGCATGAAAAGGTAGTGTCACGTAGTTGAAGCACTTCCCCTCCACCACCCCCAAGCACCTTTTAGATCAGAGAAGATGGAGCAGTTTTAAATGCAGCTTTGCACACACATCCATGCTGTCCAAATGGATGCAAGACTCCATTGCTGTTATTTCCTGCAGAGAGGAAGAGCCTGCAGCAGAATTGCATTGTGCTCTTGCCAGGTAAAGCTCAGAGTCTGGATGGTGAAGTGCAGTGTTTGGAGGTCCTTTTCTGCCAGTATCCCCTCAAGGCAACTGCTGTCACGTAAATGAGACTCATCTCAGGGATGGCAGCATGCTAAACTGCTGCAGGAGGAGTAACCTGAATGGTTTCATAGCCTTAAAATGCTTCTTAAGTTGCTGGGTTTTGCTGCAGATACCAACTAAGTTACTGTGATTGCCAGAATTGTGCAATAATATTTCTTGATACAGTTTGGGAGACCGCTTCCTTTAATGGTTTCTGAATTCAAGGTAAAATAAATTTTTACCAATTCAGGTAGTGGACTCAGTGTTAAAGTGTATGGTTTGGAGCTTGGTATAACAATGAGCAAAAAATTACTGGATTTGGTTGAAATGTTATTTTTCTGTTGCTCAGTTGTTTTATTTGTATTCAGTCTTTCTGTCCCTTTTTGAGAATTGATCCTGTTTAGTTTTATTTACAGGTGAGAGGTTAAATGTAAGTGGGATCCAGTAAATATCCAAACTCTCTGTTCTAGGGTGCTGCTAGAGGATGGAAAAACTAGTGTAGGTTTTGACATTGTCCTGGCAAACTTCTTGCATGATTCAGGAATGAAGCCAAGTGCCTTCAAAACATGAGAGATGTTCACCTAAGTGCCTTCAGGGTATGCAGAAGTTCAGGGATAGGTCACTAGTGGTGACTTGGCATGACATCTGGCATATGCATGTGAAAGGAGGAGTATTTTTGAAATATTATCAGTGCTATTTCTTGCTGGGGGATGGGGATTGAAAGCAATTGGTTTTCTTTGAGTGTTAGATTTTTAAACAAATATTTTAAATAAATGAGAAGAAACAGTAGAAATTTTAACCCCTCTCAGATTTGGGAAGCTATTTGTTGATATGAAATACCTTCCATCTGTTCCCATTCATGTTCCTATAAAGCAGATGCTTTATTGTTTCTAAACTTTTGTTAGTACGGACTTCATAGGCCTGCTGTTCTCAGAGCTCCCACTAAGGTGTGAGTCCCTGCACCCTGGAGTGGGAGAAGTGTGCATGAATGTACAGCAGGTGTGAGGACAGTGGCAGGCTGGTGGCTGGCTTGCCCTTTGGGCAGGTAGGAGCTGTGGGATCGAATTTCCCTCAGGCACAGAAGGTTGCAGAGCCGGGCCCACGGTGTCCTAGGGGAGCTCTCCATGACTGGGCACCTGTGTGGTTGCTCTGCAGGAGGACTCCAGGCAGCTGAGAAAATTTTGCCTATAACATGAAACTATTTTCTTCTTTCTAAACACAGAGGAGTCTCTTCTATGTTCATAATAAATTTGATAAAATAATAGAGTGGAACAAAATTTGTCATAAAAAATACTTTTTCTACATCTATGTAGGTGCATGTGTTATAAGTCTTTGATGTTTTTACTAGACAAAAAAGTTAAAGACAGGTTATTTAAAAATATGTAGTAATTCGTTGCATTGTGTTTGAGGAAAAAAATCCCTCTTGAAGCATGTAGTGTTAGAAAGTACCCTTGCACAAATTAGAGGAAACTCTGGAATTTTACCCATTTTCCATTCCTCCTGTGAAAACATGACAGATTCCTTGGGATCTGTAAAAGGTCATAAACAAAATTAAGAGAACATGGTTCAGCAGAGCTGAAAGAATGGTTGCAAACAATTGCTGCTTAGGTTTCAGTTTACTGTGAAGTAGAATTAAAATGCTTTTGTTATTAAAAAAAAAAAGGACATTCTTTTAGGAATAGCCAAACTGAATTTCTTCTTGCACCTTGTCAGTATAGGATTGAAGATTATCCCTATGGCAGAGCTTCTAATTGAGACTGTTCTCCTTTAGCATCCTGTTGTGAAGGATGGCCAGTCTGGGAAAAGGAAATGTAAAGATGGTCTTTGTAAAAATCATAATAGAACATACAACCATATTTGCAAGAGTGAAAATTGCTTCAAAAACCTGTTGTTCTGGGGTAGTTCCTCTCTCTTGTTCCTCTGAAGGAGATCTGTGTCTTTCAGGTCTGCCAATGGATAATGTATCTATTTCAGTTGAGACTGTTTAGTTTCTTAGTCTTCAAAACCCTATTAATTTGGTTGCTGGTTCAGGATGGAACCTGTTCTCTGTATTGCTTTTATTTGAACTAAAGTAAACTTCTGCTTTGACTTTAGATTTAAATCTGATACAAATACTTGAAAATTTAGAATGCCGTTTAATGTCATTTAATTTTTAAATATGTAGGCATGACACTGCAGGGTTTGTTGGGGTTTTTCTTCAGCAGAGGTCAAAATCATTTTAGCAGGGGATAAGCTCATCTACCTGGGATTGTGTAAGCTGAAAAGACATAGGAAGCAATTGAGCAAAGAGATGGGAGTATTGGAGTAGAGAAGGCCATCTCTCAAGTCATCACAATCACCTGGGAGGTAGCAGAGCATAACTTCAGCCATACTGCATTTTCCATCACCTAAGACATTTGGCCTTTCATGTCTAAACCCTACAGGTAGTTTTCTCTGTGTGGCTCAATTGTACCTGCATTACCAAAGTTGACACAAGCAAGAATTGCTGGCTTTGAAAGACTTAGCATAACCTTAGTTGATGAGGGACTCCACGCCAATTCATTATACATGCTACTGAAGTAGTAGATGACTGGTTCATGTGTTAATGTTTGCTCATTCTCAATGTATTTTCATAAATTTTGGCTAGTCATGAAAACCTTAATAGCACTAAAGATAGAGGATTCTTTTTGGCATTTGCTTTATATAGAGTCTTGCATCTTAGCAGTTAATTTTAAATAAAAAGTGTTTTTCTTTTAAATACTAATTATAAATAATGGGAAATTATTTTCCAGTGTGTTTTTTTATTTCCTGCCTTTAAAGGTATTCTAAAAACCAGAGGGACGTTTGGCCCAAAATTCACTAGATACTATGTTGTGTTCTCATGGAAACATCTGATTGACTACATCGAGCTAACAGTTTAAGTCAAACTCATTATACATTTAAATGTGATTAGTAAGTAACATAAACATCCAGAAAGAAAAGGAAAGAATTGCATTATTTCCTTTTTATTTTCCTTTATGTAAACACCAGAACTTGTAAATGACAACAAATCCTCTGGCATAGCTCTGGTGTGGCTTACCTTTCACTGTGAGAAGACTGTGTATTGGATTTGTGAGAAATATGGTTTGGTTTCATTGCCCTGTCCTTTGTCCGGTTGTGGGCAGCCCGGTGGCTTGCAGGATGGCACCTGACAGGTGTGTCTGGTTTCTGCAGGTGTGGGCACAGCCCCGTGTACCGCTGCCGGGAGATGTCGGGCCGGGCCCTCGTTCCCTTCCTTGTGGCCACGGAAATTCCGCACACGGTGCTGGCCCTGCTGCGGGGGCTCCCAGACTCTGCCGCTCCTGGCATGAGACAGAACTCTGTTCATGGAACCCTGCTGCAAGTAAGCTTGGGAGGCTTGGTTTGCATTCATTTGGTTTTGTTTGTGAGGGTTTTAATTTATTTTTTTTTTTACTGTTGGGGTTTTTAAAAAAGTTTTTGGTCATACTTGACAGCCAGATAACATAAGATACCATGAGTTGTGCATAACGTTCACACGTTGTCAAAACATACATGGAGACTGCTTTTGAGTTTATTCTGTCAGATGATAAATGTGGAATGCACATTTCAGCTGTCATTTGAAGGCAGTAAGCTGTAAGTAGTAACATTTGCATTTCATATCATGTTTCATCTCCAGAGATTAAAGTGCTTTAAGAGCAAATATCCCTATCTGAATGTATTTACAGAGAGATCTCTGTGACTTGCCCAAAACGACTGAGCAAATCTGAGGCGAAGCTGAACTCCATGCACCAATAGCATTGTATATATATTCAGACTTGCTACTGACCCACATAATTATTTATCACTCCATTTGCTTTTCCTGCTACACCAACAGCTTTCTGTCAGTGTGCTGTACAAGTTATGGTAAGCTTTATACTGTTGTCTTCTGGAAACATTCTGAAGAACAGCTCACTTACCAGAAATTTCTTCATTCTCCATATATCATTCCCCTGGTTTATGGCAGTCAGTTCACTGTGTTTCATTTTTAAGCTATCACGGTAATAAGTTACTGATTTTTATTGCCTGTTTTTCACAAGCAACCCTCCAACAAAGCCACATTGTACACGATCAGCTCTGTTGGTCTGTCTTAGTTGGCAAGCTTTCTAGGGACAGGTTCCCACTGTAAGCTCTGTGTTGGGGTGTGTATGGTTGTTTTTATTTGGTTTTTAATTGTATCTTTTCAGGCATATTATTTCCCTTTAAAATCAAGACTTTCAGGAAAATCTGGGAAATGGGTGAAGTCCCTCTAGGGCTGTTCATGTCAACTTTACCTATTAAAGGGTTTTGGGCAGCTGAATCTGGATTTGAATGATGGTTGTCACAGTGAAGGGTTTTGCAGGGTGTGGGATGGGCTCCTGCTCTGAAAAGCAGTTGATGCACCTGATACATGCAGGGGATACATGCCGTGTCTGGATGGGAAGGGGGGGATTGCCATCCTCACATTGGCTGTGCAACCCTGCTGTGTCACAGCTCCTGAAGTGTTAGGAAGAGAGGGTTGTTCCAACAGTGAGAATGAAATGCTTTCTCAATCCAGAATGATTATAACTACTCGTGAGGGTATGGACTGGCAGTAGTGTATAGAGTTAACTGCCTTCTCTTCAGTTACCTGGAGAAGAAAGATGATAAAAAATAAAATAATAATGGAGGGTAGATATGAAAGAGCCGAAAGAATGATCTGGTTTTTAATTCAGTGTTGCTAATGTGATCTTATGCATATTGTAGGGAGCTTTTCACACCTATGAGGTGGGAGATATTCCCAGAGTTTTAACCTGATTTTTCATCAGTTTTGAGCAGCTGCTAGGAGCTACTTCTTCAATTTGTATTGCGCAAGGAGAGACCATACTGTCAGAGAATCATATTCTTCCAAAAATGTCAGTCTTACCATAACAGTTCAGTGGTTTGGTTTCTCACATTTGTCTTGGGCTTTACTGCTACTGCTTATGAATCAAGAGTACTCAAAATCTTTATTTAATGCTTAATTTAATTTAGTGTATGGCTGACGTGTGACTTTTTGGGGGTTGCTGGATGCCTGGTTTCAGTTTCCTTTTTATCAGTGTTAATTGGGACTTGCAAATCTGGTGGTAGGGCTTATTGAAATTTAGAAATATGTTATGGGGACTATTGGTTAAAGCACTATTTCTCAGTAGGCTGACTTGAAGAGATGGTGATCTGGGTGTTCAAAACTGTTTGCACTGCTTTTCCATGACACAGTGGAGGATTGATCATCCTCCTTGATATAAAACCAAGACAAAAATTTCTACTGAAAGGAGCAAGTCTGTACAAAACTCAAAAAAATATACATTTTTCCAGTAATACAAGGCCAATATCTTATGAAAATGGAATTCAGTCATTTGATTTGTTCAGTCACATGAGAAGCTAATAGGTTCATTGCTTGAGCTTTTTATTTCAGTGTTCATATACTGTCAAGTTCTGAAAAGGAAGGCTGGAATTATTCAGAATTAGGTGGCAGTGCCAGATGTAGTAAATTGTGAAGGTATATTTCAGTTATGTTTCAGAGTTATGTAATTTATAGAAAAATCATTCAAAAACAGTTCAGCATGTAGTGCTTGTCCAGACATGGCTTGGTTTTCAAAATGCTGAGATTGCCAAGAAGTGCTTTTATGACCGTGGATGTAGATGTGTTGTGTTTAACTTGAGACCTCTGCATTATGTGAAAACATGTCTTTTTCCCCATAGTGTTTTAACTGTGGCTCAGTTTGCATAGGAATAGGAATGTCCATGAGGATAAAATAATGTTATGCATTACAGATTTTACAGAACAATTCTTTTCAAGAATTATGCAAGGGGGTGCTGTGCTTCTGTAACACTTGGGGAGCTGATGATATTCTTCAAGAAGCAGTTCTGCATCATAGGCAAATGCACTGACTTAAATAAGGCAACCAAAAAAATCTTTTCAATGCTTAATGTTTCCTTTATGAGTACAGTTTCTGCTTTGCTTCATAAACCAAATTGGCATGGGTTGGGGGAAGGAAATAAAGTTTCTAATTCACAAGAAAATGCAAACATTTTGTACTAGTTTTCTTGAATAAGGAAGTCTTTCTGGCTTGTTTTGTTTTAAGATCTCAGCTTTTTAGCTGATCAGCTGAAAGGAAGAGCTCATCCAGAGCTTTTTGTAGGGACTTCTGGAAGAGTATCAAAATTTGACTAGGGAAGCCTAAAGGCTTGTGTATCTTTGACTTTTAGCAGTTGCCAAGGAACTTACAAATATTTGGGAAGTTTGTGAGGTTTCCTTATCAGAGGATCAAATGTTCTTTTGACCTTCTGCCTCTTTTGGATTGGAATTTCTGCAGTATATATTCAATCTTTCCAGAAAAAAAAAAAAAAAGGAGAAATTTAGAATGAGCCAGGCAAGGCTGCCTTTTACCTTAACATCCTCAATCAGTCATTCTTTGGGTGTAATTGAGTTCCAGCAGAGCTCCTCTCCTTGTTTCCTCTGCTGCTTTTATCAGTTGTCATCAGTGCTCTCTTGGAGGCCTCTGGGTTGCTTACATGATGCTGAGTTGGTCACCCAGCAGCTGCCAGGGTGGTTGAAGCCCCCCATGAGGAGCAGGACCTGGGGGCACAAGGCTGTTTCCTGTAGAAGCCCTTGTCCACTTGTTCTGCTTTGTTTGGCAGCTTGTAGCAGACACCCCCTGCAGTGTCACCCCCACTTCAGTTCTTGGCTGTAAGCTCCCAGCTGGCTCATCACCCACCCCCAGGCAAAGCTCTATGCATTCCAGCTGTTCTGCCACACAGAGGTCAACCCCCATCTTCTCATCTCCCCTAGCTGTCCTTCCTAAGGGACCTGTATCCCTCCATTGCCTTACCCCAACATGTCAGCTATTGTATCTTCCCTCTGTGATGCTAGCAAGATCACAGACTGCATCTGCACATGGACCTTTTAATTCCTCTAATTCTTTAAACCCTTCCTTTGAGTGCTTAGAAGTGAAGAAAAGTTACAGGGACCCTATAAAGATTTGTCCAGAAAACAAGGCAGCACCTTTAATTCATCTGGCTGTGGGTTATTTATGATGATTAAAAAACCCTCCCAAATGCATAAACTTTCAGATTGGTTTGCCAGGCAAAGCAGATGTTAGACTTCAGCTTTTGTTTTTATCTTGAGAGAATCAGTTAACATGATTGATGCTGGATTTCAAAGCCTGTGTGATGTTCATAGATGGAGAATCCAGTTGTTTTTAGTACAGTGGAATAGCAATGGTATGACTGGAGCTTTCAGTCACAGTTCTGCACTCATTAGTTTCCAGAAATCTTTTTCACATTTGTATACTGGAAAAATCTGTACTCCAATGAGAGTGTATATACCCTTACATGCTGGTCATATCAAGAAGAATCCATTGGGCAGCTGCCATTAATCATGAGCAGACATAATTACTGTTAAGGTTTATTTGTTTTTCATATGAATGAATCTGCACATCAGTTGACTCATTATCTTATGTTTTATCAGTTTGATCTTCACATTCACTTTGGCAAGCCTACAGTTACATATTTTCAGAACGCAGGGGATTAGGTCAATGAAAGTTATTAAAAGAGACATTGTGTTTTCATTAACTTGTCTGTGCCTTGTTCTGAAATGTTGAAGGTTGCTTCTATTATTTGGCCATTCTATTTGAAGAGCTTTTTGCAATCTCTTTGGAATTTTTAAAGCATGGATTAGGAGGAAGGAGGATTCAGTGACTTCTCCCTCGTCACTTGCTGCTTATATGTAGAGGGAGCAACATGACTTTGTCTGTGTGCCTCCATTTACTGCCTTCACCAGGAGATGGATTGTATGGTCCAAAATAAAGCTTTTGATAGAAGTTCCCAGCTGCTTATATCATTAAAGACCAATTTCTGTCTTGAATCTGCTTTGGTCCTGATGAGTATTTACATTTTTGGTGGTACTTTGTACAAGCAGTCAAATAACCACATAGAATAAAATTTAAAAAAAAAATTCTCTGCTGGTCTTGCATGTTCTTGCAGGTGGATCCTTCCTGTTGTGACTGGTTTTGGTCACTGCTATAACTCAAAAGTCACAGAAATTCTGCTTGCTCTGCTGTGGTCTCTAGGGACATTTCAGCCTATCCCCTATCTTCTCATCTGAGGCCTGGCTGGTAGCTTCTCTTTGCTTTGCTGCCATCTTCCCACTAATTCCTGTTACTTTGTCACTCCTGCTGATTTATCCTGAGATTTGTTCCCTGAGCATATGCCTATGTTTTACATTGTGAGAGAAAAACTGTATTCCTTCTCTCTGGGGATCTGTTCTTAAAGCCATACAAAATATAACTGGCAGATGAAATGGAGAATTTGTTATGCTTTGGTGGAGGGTTAAAACTTCATGAAGATAAAAATGGAAAATCACTTAATGTTGCTTTGAGTTTCAGCAATCAGCAGTCATTTGCTCTTCACAAATTGTTATGCTTAATATTCAAACTTTCTCCAAAATTTATTTTTATCCACAAAATTCTGTGGTGTCAGAGCAGCCAGCTGGTTCAAAGAAGTGTGTGTTTGTGTGTGTGTGAGGTTGATTTTTCCTTGTTTGTTTGTTTTTTGTGGTCACTAATTCAAACAGTTCTGTTAGGCATATGAATGCAACGTCTCGTGCAAGGAGTGCTGTTTTGAGATTTTGAACCTTTTTTGTTTAGTTTTTGAAACAAGCAACACTTGCATCTCAAATCTGAAGAACAGAATGAGTCACATTGACTCAGTTGCATGTGACAGAAATTAGACTTATAGGAGATATTGGACTTCATAACTCTTTACATTTTTTAACATTCATTGTAAAAATTAAACTTCCTACTGACTTCATTGGGTCAAGAAGTTAGTTACTTTTCAGGAAGTAGCAGCATCTTATAGAACTAGAGCCATCTCTGAAAATTCTTAAAATGGAAGAATCAAGAGCCCTTGTATCAAAAAATAATAATATGATTAAAACACTTTCATGGTTGCATAGTAGGTTTTTCTGTACAGGACTTTTATCATAGAATCATGGAGTTTGAGTTGGAAGAGACTTCAAAGATCAGGTTCCAACCCCCCAGCCCTGGGCAGGGGCACCTTCTCCTACACCAGGTTGCTCAGAAACCCATCTAGTCTGGCATTGAATACTATGAAAGTCATGTACTATTTCCTTGTTTTAAAATATTTCTGGAGTTTGTGCAATGGTAGAACTTTAAATTATGTGTATCAACTCTTTGGGTATGCTGATTCTTGAAATCTTAATGGAGAGCTGGAAGAAGGGATTTAAAGATGAAATAATTGATTTAAAGGATGGTTGGAGCCTTCATTAGAGCAGCAAGAAAATCGGGACAAGAACACAACCTTATAACAGCCATGCTGGGTCATGTTAAGATTTGTCTGAGTCAGGGTGCTCCCTCCAGCAAGGACTGATAGCACAAGCCCAGGAAAAAAAAGAGTAAGGCAGATAAAACAGCTGGAGAAACATCTGCATGTGCTATCTTAGCTTCCAGCACTTTTGAGCCAGAGATGTATGGATATGACTTTTTGGAAGATAAAAATTCAGTACATGGTTGTACTGATGAAAAGCAGCAATTCATGATGAAAGCATCAGTATGTTAGGTAGTTTAATTATCAGGCAGAATTGTATTAAGCCAGGTTGTTTTTGATGAAAGTAATGAGAGTCTGCCTGATGAATGCAGATGCTTCTTTCCTTCCTTTGAGGAGGAGGATTTTAGCTGAAATGGCTCCAAAGGAAGGTCAAGCTTTAGGTATTTCAGATTGTGATCACTCTTGTGTTTTATGAGTTTAATACTTGAATACTTACTCAGAGGACTAAATGCAGTTTAAATAATTTGAAAATAAAGCTGAGAAGAATGATGCATGAAGGAGAACTCACAAGCAGTCACTGAACCTGCCTTTTATTGGACTGAATAGGTAATAAAACCCCACAGACTCGGGTGAGTAGGGTGTGAGAATATGAGACAAGTCAAATACATTTTGAAGGTCATTCTTGGATGCTGGTCCTTGTTGCTGGGTAAAAGAGAGAGGAGTACTATTTATGAGTTTCACCTAAAAATCCTTAATGTGAATTAGCAGCAGTGTTGGCAGTGACCATAGTTTTTTCTTGTTTTGTTTTGAAGACAGAGGATCTCCAGATTCTGAGGGAACGCATGCGGAAGTAGTGTGTTGTTTACTTAGCTTTATTCAGTAGCCTAGGAACATTGTCTATGGTGAATTACATTTTATTTGTCTTGGCAGTAAAGTTTGAAGTGTAGCATTTCAATGTTGGCTTATAAAAACTCAATGTAGTAAACAAGCCTTACATTGTCTACTGATCAAAGAAATAAACCTGCTAAAATTAAATGTTTTCCAGTGAAACTTCCTTTCAGCTGTTTCTCTTCTAATCTCAATTTCTAGTGTTCAAGATAAGCCTTACTTTTAAGATTAGTACAAACAAAGAAGAAATACTGATGTCAGGTTGGAAACATCATTTATATGGAGCTGGCAATAAGAGAACAGTTGTCTCATTTCTTTATGTTGTAAATTTGTATTGACTGTTCCATAAGGGTACACTGATATAAGAAGGCAGTGAGCATTTGAGAATGAGATTTGTATCTATGAATGCAACAGAAATGCAGCTGAGTTCCAGGAATGGGAGGAGGCAGTCTCTGAAAGAGAGTCATTGATGAGATTTCGCCAGAGGTTTTCTTTCAGCTGTTTTTTTAATTAAAAAAACAAATGGAGAAAAAGACACGTAATCTGATTGACTGGGCAGCCCTGCTGGTTGTACATGGCTTTGAAGTTGCTTTAACTGCAGTTAGTAATGCTCCCAAATATTGTCTCTGACTTCCTAAGACATGTCACCACTTTTCAAAAGGACATAGATGTACACAGCTCTTACAAATCTATTAGGTCTCTTCAGTTTCTGCAAAATTGAGTTCCCTCTTACAGCTGCTAAGGATGTGCAAAGGTTCTGTTGTTGAAACCTTGTGGGGTCACATCTTTCTAGTGAAAAAAAGACATGGTTTAGTGCAGGATTAGCAACATTCATCAGTCAGTGAAAACAACTACTGTTTTGATTAAGAGGTAACTATAGTAATGATTACTCTGGGTTGTGCCAGGGAGAACATGTCACTTGTCCCCTCTCTGCAGGGAGAGATGCCTTGATGGATGCACTACTTCTGTCTCTCCCATACCTAGATTTTGACACTTGTTACTCTGTTTATGGTAAGCAGTTGGTTTGCAAGCGTTTTGGCCCTCCTGTTCTAGTGCACCTAGTTCCACTGCTTTATGAATAAAAGCTCCTACAACCCTGCTAGCAGAAGTTTTGGGTGCCTCTGTGTGTGTGGCCATTTGAGGTACACTACCTGGTGCTCAGTTACAGCCATCCATACAAGCTGGCATCTCTAGCTGTGTTTGTGGATAGTAGTGCAGTGACTGAAAACACTATCTGTGAGTGTGGTTATATAAAACAACTTTGATTAGGTGTTAATAAAGATAAATCCTCTTTATAGGTACAGTTTTCACAGTGGATACATTATTTTGTCTTTAAATGATGGACATGTGAAAAACAACTTTCAGCACAATGTTTTACTTTTCATTACTGAAATCTTCCTGAAGAGAGTTGAACTATTCTAGGCACTGGCTGAGTAATTTGATTTAGACCTCCCAGAACAACAGTTGAACTGTTGTGAAGTCTGAATTTTTAAGTGTTCCATTCTGTGCATATTTCTTGCACCTGTTTTGTATTATGAATCTATAAGTATCCCTCATGATTAGTCAGGAAAGCAATCCTATCACTCTGTCACTGGCAGAGGATGTTTTTACAGTTGGGAAGGGAGAAGCTGAAACTTGTAAAGCTTACTGAAGATATAATATTCTCCTAGGTGGTGCAGTGGATTAATTTAGTACTCCATGGAGTTCATTTTTCATCTCCCAAAACATATTTTCCATCCAATCCACATAGGATTTTTTTTCCCCTTCCTTTTGATCTAGGAACCATGTCTTTAAAACTTTGAGCCAAACGAAAGACAATCCTGAATACACTTTCTACATATACTTTTAAAAATGCCCATCCATGATAAGTATTGACTGCTTGAGGATGTATGAAAAATTCTTGCATACAGTGAGGCCTTTTTACTATTCTGTGTTTTCAGAAGTTCAGGTTATAGTGAGAAATAGGGGAAGGTGTCTTCTGTGTTTTTTGGGAGCTCTCTCAGCCTGTTTACAAAAGAGAAGAATATTCTCCATGAAAAGGAGAGAAAGCTGGGAAAATGGGCTTTCTAAAGAATGCTGGGTGGGAGAACCAAATGAAGATGAATAAATGTTTGTGAGTGGGCAGCTACTCAGTAAGGAGTTAGCAATGTTGAGGGAGGGCCAGGATGCAAGAATCTTGAATAGTGGAACAAAAAAGTTGAAAGGAAGAAAGGAGGAAAAACCTGGAAGTCTAAGGAAGTGACACAAAATAAACCAAAACAAGAAGACACTTTTCCAGTGTGTGACAAAAGATATCAAGGGTGTTAATGCATCTAATCACATAGTGTGCTTTCTCTGTCTTAACCAATTTAATGCATGTTAATTGCTTTGGTTTTTAAAAATGTTTCTATGTCACAGCCATTTCTTTCAGTAGTGTTTCTTACTACTGTTTTTTCTTGCCTTTATATATTTAAGTATTTTAAAATACCAGCATTTTTGAAGTAGTTACTGTTGTGCTAAAGTTTTCTTGGAGTATTTTTTCACATGGCTGTTTGACTTAAAGTGTGTTTTTATTTACTGAGGCTCTAAATGGCTGAATCTGAGCTTGAACATACTCTGTGAATGTGTTCCTCCGATGGTGTTTATGCATAGGCCAGAACAGTAAATGGGTAGGCAGGCATAGGAAGGGTTGTACAGATGTTTCACAGACATAAAGAAAGTACACGGGACAGAAAGTTTATGTGGGTGTGTGATTAACAGGGAGAAGCTGTGTTATGGTTGTACCTAGTAGTGGAGAGTTTATTTGGAGGAGTAGGAGTGGTGCCTTCCTTGTAAGGGTCTGTCCGCATGTTTTGCTTTTAGGTCAGGGGCAGTGTGAGGAGCAAAGCTCTACTGAAGCACAGTTTGTTTTCCACTGTCTAGTTCTACATGATTCCAGTTCTGGGGCATTTCTGCTAAAAACCTCAACGAAAAGCCTGTGACACTAAACTGGGAGGAGCTGTCAACTCCCTTGAGGCTAGAGAGACCCTGCAGAGAGACCTCAGCAAATGAGAGAGATGGGCAACCACCAACTCTGTGAAGTTTAACAGTGTCACGTGCCCAATTCTGCGCTTGGGACAGGGCAGCCCTGGTTGTGTGTATAGACTGGGAAATGAGAAGTTGGAGAACAGCTCCATGGAAAGGGACCTTGGGACCTTGACTCATGTTCCACTTGGTCAATGGCAAGTGGAACCTGAGTCAGCAGTGCCCTGGCAGCCAGGAGGGCCCTCCCTGTTCTGAGGAACATCAGGCCCAGCATGGCCAGCTGGGCAAGGGAGGGGGTTGTCCTGCTCTGCTCTGGGGCAGCCTCACCTCCAGTGCTGGGGGTAGTTCTGGGTGACACAAGGTAAGAAAGATGTTAGGGAGTGTCCAGAGCAGGTCCATGAGGTTGATGAAGGGCCTTGAGGGGAAGCCATATGAGAGTGGCTGAGTCACTTGGTCTGTTCAGCCTGGGGTAGAGGACTCTGAGAGGAGACCTCATTGCAGAGTTACGATTTCCTTGTGAGGGGAAGAGGAGGAACAGGTATTGGTTTCTTTACTTGTGTGACCAGGAATCAAGGGAACAGGATGAGGCTGAGTTGGGAGAGGTTTCAGCTGGATATCAGGAAGACAGCAGAGAGTGTGGCCAGGCACTGGAACAGAGTCCCCAGAGAATGGTCACAGCAGCAGTCTGACAGAGAGTTCAGGAAGCATTTGGACAATGCTCTCAAGCACATGGTGTGACTCTTGGAGATGATCCTGTGCAAGGCCAGAAGTGATAATAATGTGAATTTTAAGTTGAGTGATGAAAAAATATGGCTTCCAGTGGAGCTGCAGGCAGCTCTTAGACTTGGTATACCCTGCAGAGCCTTCCTTAGGTGCTGGAAACAGTATGGGTGTGCTCTAACTGCAGAAAAGAGCAAGGAGGGATGCTGAGAGGGTGAGGGATGCTTCTAAATTTATCACCTGTCAAGATTCAGTTGTCTTTGGATCATCAGAGTCTCCTTGATGTTTGGGAGTGTGGAAACCTCCCCCACAGCTTTAAGCAACCAAAGAATTAATAAGGCTTCTGAAGGAACGATAAGCAGCAGGTGCTTCTATTCTGCCCTCCCTAGTTGCTTATGCCTCTGTTATCTCTACCCTGTTTCCTCTGGCACCCTCACTATCAACTCTCTCCCACCAGCTCTTGTTTCACATGTTTGCTCCCTTTTATCTGTGTTTTGGACCTCATCCTCTTACAGAATAGCTGCTGTTGTGGTATTTTGTTGCATATTGCACTGGAGTAATCACCATTAATTAATGCTGTCAGAAATGAAGACCAAATGTATCTGTGTATTGATTTTATTCAGAAGTGTAAACTTCAGATTCAGTGCATCTTCACATCTGCAATGAATGTCTCAATCTCTATTTGGCAGGTAACCTCTGCAGATTGTGGTTCATTCTGGCCTGCTTTGATTGTGAAAAATAAGCAATAGTTATTAATTTTTTTCCCTCAATTACAGAGGTGCTTTCAAAGCTGCAGAAAGGTCTTTGTGACAGAGATATATATTGGGAAAACTTTACATCTTGAAAATCTGATTCATCCTTTTTTGGTGCAAGTGCATCAACAACATTAAACTTTCCTTTTCACTAGGAGAAATTGCTTATGAATTCAACACTAAAACATCTGAGGTAAATGGAAGATATTGAGCATTTATAGTTCATATTGAGTTTTACTTGAGTATGGTTGAATTCTCTTAGCACCTTTTCTTCCTTTCACCAGTCTAAATGCATGTGTTTGTTTAGCTTTAAAGTATTAAATTTATAGTCTTAAAAGAGAAAAAGGAGTAAGGTAGGAAAAGCCAACTTCTCTCAGTCCCTATGAAACACTTCTATAGCAAACTCACATCTCGCAAATTACAAATGCTCATCTCACATTTGTAAAGTGCAGAAGATCTTTCATTTGTTCCTCCAAGGTTCTGTCCATCTTATTTCATTGGTGAAGCAGACACTGCTGGCAGGTAGAACAGGAAATGTAAAGAGCACAGTGTTCACTTCCCCCCCCCCCCCCAGAAAATATAGGTGGGGCCATGCTTGAGTGCATGCTTGATTTTTGTATCTACTGAATTATTTTGTGCCATAAGAAATAGGAATAAGGTAGAGCCTTCACTCTTTGGAATGAAGTCACTTTTGAACCCAAACCAACTCAGGGCAAAGAAGAAATATTAAATCAGGTTGTCAGTATGTTATGTAAAACATGCTACATGCTTAATACTTTTTGGGTTATTATGTTAATAGGAAAGTTAGTAATATCAGCATAGAAATATGTGTGTGCTCTGGTGATTCTCCTCTTTTCCCTTCTAGTGAATACTACCCACTTCCATAAAAAGGCTCTGAAGATGTAGAGATGGACATATTAACACTCTAAAAGACTTCACATATACACCCTATTGCCAGATTTTTGTTAGGCTTTATTTCCTGATGTAACATCTAATAAAAAACATATGCTTTGTGTGTGTATGCTGTCTTGCAGCATAAAACTACAGCCCATGGAAAATCCTGAAGCATTTCAAAAGGAAGGGACTTGGTGTAATCACCTCGGGGTATCAAGCATCTTCAGTTGTTGGAAGTGAAAAAAAGCTTATGAAAGCCAAAATGAGCTTTTTATGTTTAACTAGTTTTGAAATATGCACAGTATGGCCTCTTGGTTCTCAGTGATCACTGGTGAGGAAAAAAGTGCTATCTTTGAAACATCACACTGCCTTTAGCAATGAAAGGAGAATATTGTTTTCTCTAAAAAAGTAGAAAGTGTTAGTAAAAATGATAGAGACACAGTGTTGAAGAAGGAAATATAACTACAAAGTAATGTAGCTCCTTGGGTTGTTTAATTTTCATAATTTTTCATTTTTCTGAAAAGCCCTATTGTAGAGAGAAAAAAAAAATTTAATTTAGTCTTTCAGACAGATACGTTGAATATATAGCATTGTCATTTAATTTAATTTGACACAAGAGTTAATAGTTCTAATGACATTTTAAGCTGTTTTCAGTCTTGTGTAATGTGGTACTTTGTGAACAGTTGAAGAAGTTAATTTCCTGTAAAGTTGAGTTTTTGAAGTTCTGTGATCACATGGTCCAAATAAATGATTTCATCCTAAATATTTCTTAAGTCAAGTTGCAAATGTTCCTAGACTGATCATGTCCAGCTCTCAAATTATTACAGCAGTAACTTCTTGGTTTTTTTCTCTCAGAGTGCAGTAGACTATTAGATTTCCTCAGAAAGCGAGACGTTTGTAACCACCACAGCCTTTAAAACTTTTTGTCAACTCTTTGAGTAGTTGAGTCTTGCTAATGGTTTTCCATCAGCCTTTTCCTTTCAGAGGAATTAATGTTCCATTCACATGTTATCTTTTAATTCAGTTTTATATCAGTGATATTTATAAAGGTTGGATATAACAACAGGAAAAAAGGTTTAGAGGTTGGGAGTCACTTGTATATTTTTTGCATTCAGTCATGGACAAAGTTTGTAATGGGGTTATCTACATAAAAAATCCCTGGGGTTTTACACAGACAACTTCTTTGAATAGAATTACAGCACCATGATTATGTACCACAAAAATCCTCAAAGCAGTTGCAGTGCTGCAATTACAGAAGCATGAAGCACTTGGGAGGTGTCCCTGGACAATGCCATTCCATTGCAGTGCTGTGAGCAGGAGGTGGTGTCACAGAACTGAATTAGACAAACTTGACTTGGGTCTTTTTCTTTAATTAGACTGGTTTCTTGTGAATGAAGTGGGTTGTTGGGGGTGACAAGTACAAAATTTTCACAGCTTGTAC
This sequence comes from Haemorhous mexicanus, assembly GCF_027477595.1. NCBI lineage: Eukaryota > Metazoa > Chordata > Aves > Passeriformes > Fringillidae > Haemorhous > Haemorhous mexicanus. Next base: position 26,836,256 of record NC_082343.1, on the reverse strand, counting down.
AGTAACTAAAATAAAGGTGGTAAATTTGAGGATTGTTTTTCATTTTTTTCACGGTTTCTAATGCAAAACTTTCATGCTCATTATTGCTACTGTATTGTAAACAGTGCTGTCTGTAAGGTATCTCTTCAAAGAGACTATATGGTTAAAACTATAATGTCACCAATAAGTATTTTATTTTTACCTTTTAACTTGTTCAGCAAAGAAAACTTGTTTTCTTTGTTGTTATCTGTAACTAGAAGAGATCAAGTAAATAAATTTATAACATCAAGTAAATAAATTTATAAATAGGTGGGCTCCCCTTTTGCAGCTGGCTGATAATTTTTAATGTATTGTAAAGCCAGCTAGCCTGATCAAGTGCACAGAAAATGCATAATGGTGTTTGGAGAGGGGAAGAAGAAGCTTGGTTTCAAATAAAGTTATTTTGTTTTTCCAAGTGCAGTTAAACCATGGAATTTTGTAGAATTTCGGTAGACTCTTTAACTACTTCTGTGGATTCCCTAACTTCTGCAAAGTTCTTGATAATTCATTTTGTTGTCTTTTTTTGCCAAATTGAAATACTTTTAGTGTTTGATTATATTTGAAGCAGTCATGCTGTTATATCTACTTGATTGTAGTTTTAGCTCTGTAGTAAATTTTACTGCTTAAAAACAAACAAACAAACAAAAAACAAAAACAAAACCAAAAAAAATGCAGCTTTATGGAATGATTCTTCAACATAAACCATCAATCCCCAGCATAATCTGTTGATAACCAGCTTTGTGATCAGGATTGAGGACAGGGTATGGAAGAGGCACCTCTCTAAAAATGGTGATAAGGGAGATGCACACAAGATCTGTGTGCTGAGGAGTCATTCAATGTGTGGCACCTTTTAGCTGCTTTGTAGCAGAGATTATGAACAAATAATGGAGCTATGAGTGAGAGTAGCAGGGCCTTCCACTCACTTCTGTTCTGCCAAATTCAGACTGTGAAGTGACTTGAAACCACAAGCTCTCCCTGGATTCTGGTTTAGTTTATGTAAAGGTAGTAAAATTAAGTGTTTAATCTGTTAACTTAAGAAACTGTTGATTTTAGTGGGTGATTTTGTAATTGCAGCCGCTGGTAAAATGCAGAAGCAACAGGACATGGCCTGTGGAGTGGTGGGTGGAGGTGAACACAAGCATGACCAGATTGGTACTGATTGCAAAGGGATAACACAGTGAGGAACTCATTGAGATACTCTTACCACTTGTGTTTGGTGTTTATTTGAATGAAAAAGGGTATGAAGTATCCTAGTAGTCCCTTCCATTACTGATGCAGTGTGGTTTTCAGCTGCCTTGAGCCAATCTGGCTTTTAGTGAAAATGGGTGCCTGCTTGTTCTCATTGCCAGTTTTGAGGCCCTAATGCCAGAGGATTTGTGTAGACTCATGCTCTGCAAACAGCTTGTGCACAGCAATCCACATGCAGCTGATCATCACTGTCCTCTGGCTGCTGGGTGTTCCAGCTGCCACAGATCAGCTGGTGATCCTCTTGGAGCCATTTCAGCAAAACCAAATAAGATTTAAATATTTGGATGTTAGTTAAATAAATTTAAATATTCCAATTTCAATATCAGGCCTCTGCTCATCTAATTGATGTGACTGAAGGGAATGGGGAGCTTGCTTTCATCAGAAACCAGGGTAGGATGTTTGAAATTGTTGAACTTCAGCAGCATGTGGTGTCAAAAAAGTGGTGGGCATGTTAACATCTGCTGCTGGCACCAGTGTGTTCAGAAGGCAGCAACCTCTGTGCAGTTCGATATCCAAAGCTGAGTAGAGGGTTAAGTGGCTGTAAAAAACTGTTCTTAGAGACAGTGAGACAGCTGTACTCTGGGATAAAAAAATCAAAGGCAAACATGTGCAAATGGAGAAGGTGGCCTTGAGTAAGGGAAAGTGTTGGAAGAACTTATTTTTCAAAAAAGTCTTTTCTGGCATAAAAACTGTTGCTGTTGACATTCCCTTATGTCAAAACCACATCAGTTGCATGCAAGTGGAAGAGAGGAGGGGGAAAAATAACAATAAATAGCAGATCTCTCTGACCAGCTTCTAATTCCTCTGAAGAGAAGACCCCCCAGGAAATTTCATCATTTTATTCTGGATATTGTCTGTTACTGGTGAATTCACAAAGGCAACGTTCATCTGCTGTGGTGCTGCTGATTGTAAAACAAAGAGCCTGATCTTACTAGAGCTTGGAAAATGTTTGCTGGCTTTGAGTTTGGCACTTGCTGCAATAGCGTAGGATGCTTGTTTGTCTGGGGAAAAAAATCCACAAGGCGATGAAGCGCTGTCACTAATTAAAATCAGAAGGAATACTTGAGCCCTTTGGGGGAGATGTAATCAGCTGACTAGTGAGATTAAACTTTGGGAACAAAAGGCAAATACATTGCAGGTACAATTCCAAATGTTCAAAGCAGAGATGAAAAATTCATTAACGTTGCTCTCTGATTATGCAGTTAGCCCTTTCCTTGCCCTTAAGTTTACCTTGGCTGGGGCACTTGCAGTTAAATGGCACTGTGGAAATTACTGGAAAACATTAACATTAACTTGTTATTGTAAGCTGACATCATGCTGAGCCTGATGGGAAGTGAAAATTTATAAATAGCTTGTCCATATGTGTAAGGCAAAAATCTGCTGATCTTCAGCAGTAGGATGATTCATGTATTTGCTGTAGTTTAAACTTCATTGGGAGTTTTCTATGTTTCTATGAACTTTGTAGTTTCAAGAACTTCAGGAAGATCAGTGGTCCAAACCTGACAGAACTTTGAGGAAATACTGTTGATATTTTCAGTGCAGTTTTGATTGTAGAATCTATATTGTACTGACACTTAGAGCCAAGTGCTTCCAAAAAAAGTATACTTAAAACATAGTTTTGGCATTTTTTTTTCCTCGCATAAATTCTCATACACATGCCTGCTGTCTATGAACTGGAACTTAGGGGATCTGAATTGACTGTCTCTGAGATGCATCCTTTGTGTATTTCAAATAAATCACTTAATCTCTGTTTCCTTGCCTGTAAGACTTTATTCTGTAATCTTTTTTGGGAGAGCGGGGTCATATTGAGAAACAATGTGTGATTACATAAGTAAAAGCTTTATTTCTACATCATTCATGGAAAATAAGTAAAGAGATGTGTTTCTCAGAGAGCCAGTCCTCTTTCCTGTCAGGTGATCTTCCTTGTTGGAAGGTGGCTGGATCCACACACACCTGGGCTGAACAGTGCTGCCTTGTAGTCCAGTGAGACTGAAAATACAGGAGGGCTGTTGGGTTGAGGATTGTCTTTTTTCCCACATGTTGCAGCTAAGTAGGATCCTCTCACACAAATTAATTTTTAGATGTTACTGTAATAAAAGAAGAAAAAAGGAAAACAGTTTGCATTAAATCCACTTTTCTTTTTACAGTTGTCTTATTGTACAAACCTTGTAAAGCTGAACTCATTATTAATATTTATGCTTGGAATTCAATTTAACTTATCTGCAAGTTAAACCCACCCATCAGCTATGCTGTCTAGACATAAAGTTACTTTTATTGCATGTTTCAGTTTATGTTCCCTTTTATAGGGATAGTTTTGACAGAGGAAAATTCTTGTGAGTTTTACTTGCAGTCAGCTGTGTTGCTTTGTGTTGGAGGAGTTTGGCGTTTGAGCTGGGGGTCTGGGCACCAGCGTGGGTGGTGTTTGATGGATCTGCAGAGCTGTAGCCACCAATGTTCCTCTTGTTACATGCATCTAACTGGGTGAGAATTTTCTTTAAAGGAAGAAGCATTTGCCCTATTGTTTGCACTCAGAGGTGCAGCAATCCCTGCTGGAAGAGCAATCAATCTTACCTAAATTCAGTAGGCTTTGAATTGTTGGCTTAGATTTCAAACAAAAGAATACAGTTGCTAATATTGAGTTCCTCAGATGCCAATGGAGCTATTAATGGTGACAAAATTCTTGTAAATAAGCAGCAGTGGGAGTTGAGCCTCTTGCACAGAGACATGTACAGGCACAGGTTATGACTGACAGTGTATGAATGGGGAAATGCTTTCAGAAGTTGTAATACAACCTTTAAAGACATCACCTATTTTTTTACAATTTTATTACCGTGACTATAGCAAGCTGCACTGGGACTTTTCATGTGTCAAATTATTCCTCAGACTTTAAAAATACTGAATATTTTTCTCATGTTTGAGAGAGACCTGTGTATTTATTTTCTCCTCTGTAAGTTTAAAATCATTAGTTGATAGAAGTAGATAATTTTGTACAGCTGCAAGCTTTATTTCACTTTATTTTATAATGTGAATTTGGGAACTAAAAGCATCAAATTGATTTAGCTTATTTCTAATTATTTTCTCAGCTTGTGTGTTAATACAGACATTCCTGAGCCAGAAGATCACCTCTGCTGAAACCAGCAGAGCTGCGGGGTCAAGTGGCAGTGTACTTCTGAGCACTCTTGATAAACATGTTCATACTGTGTCTCTTACCATGTCAGCTTCTTTGTGTCAGTGGGGTAGCTGACAATATTCCTCCTAATTGTGAATTTTCCTCAGTAAACAGGAATGTGGGCCTTGGTCTTGTATTTGCATTTGTTTTCTTCATGTGGGTATGTACAGGAGAGCTGTTATGAAGACATAGCCTGGGAAAAAAGAATTTCAAGTTGTTTCACTGCCACCCCGCAAATAAAAGGAAGAGGTAAAAGAAAGTTGGGGTGTGTATGTGTGTGGCTTTATATCCTTTGGGACAGCTGGATTAAGACCATGATGGCTAGGTTTTTAGGATGACAGAGTATAGATTTGGAAAAAGAGACTTCATTGTATCCTTGCTGCTGTTTGTTCTGATTAGAAGTGCGGGCTGAGGACAATTCTAAACTGCTCCCACCAGCCTGGTTTGTTCATTTCTCTAGACTTACAGGTTTTAGTTACATGTTGTGGCAAGATAATAGGGAGGTTTGCAGAGTGTGAAATGCCACCAGCTCCACAGTAGCCTCTTTCATGTCTGGTCAGGCTGGCTGCTTAGGAGGATGTGTGTGAGACCCACTCAGGTTTGCCTTTTCTTTCTTTGACTCATCAGGCAGATTAGCCTTTTCTTAGCCCTGCCTGCTTATTGGGGTTTTCTCTTTGCTCATCAGCCAGTCCTTCTGGTTGGGTTTCTCTGCCCAGCACACATACCTTTAGCTGAATGACAGCTTAAAAAGTAGCTTAAATCCTAATGGTAAAAAAGTTCTAATAATGAAGTGAGACCTCATACTGGGATTCTGTGTGAACAGGCAATCCATGCACTTCTGAGAGAAGATTCAGCTGGGTCTTCCAAGTGAAATGAATCTGCTGTTTCCTGGCAGCAAACTTATCTCTGTTTTGTTTTCTTCTAATGAAAATTTTGAGTCACATACACAAATTTTAAGCTGCAATTCAGTTTCATCAGACTGAAATAGGAAGAAAAACCTAATAAAAATTGTATTGCAAGAATTTTGACTGGTGAATTTCACATTTTGTTGGGCTTGTTTTAGGCAAAAATGCATTTATCTTAAATGTGAAGAACACATTTTTAATGAGTGATGTTTTGTGATATATGTCTGTCACTGAGAAGAAAGCAACTTTGCTATTTTTAAGCATCTTCTAACGTTCATTAATTATGCCACATTCATAATTTTCAGCTTATTAAATAGCTGTGTTATTCTTGCTGAGTTATACAGAGTTAACTGGTTTTGTATTCATTAATTTAGATGTTTTCAAGCTTTTTTTTTTTACTTCTTAATTCAATCAAAACATGCTTCCTTTCATTTTAATCAAAACTACTTTTAATTAATCTATAAACCCAGCTTCATGAATTTTGGTGGATATATTTGGAAGAAGGATTCAAGTTCCATAATTTCTCATGAATAATAAAGCAAAAAGGGATAATTAGATAATGAAATGTGCTGACAAAACAAAGCTAAAATTCTGGAAAAATTGAATTGTGGGCCAGCTGTTGCTTCAAAGTAAGAAAAAGATTTTAAACAGTTTTCATAAAATTATTTGCAAAAGGAAATTATTGAACCTCAGACTGCATTTATTACTCCATACAAAAACAACTTTAAGGAAGCAATATCCACATGAAATCACATAATGTATCTCTGGCAGAAATAATAATCTGAAACTACTATTAAGTATTGAAAGACTTTGAAGAAAGGAAATGGTAGGAACAAAGGGGGTGATGCTATAATAATTTGGTATATCTAAATGATCCAGGACTGTGAGATGAATGATGGTTTTTTCTAACACATTTGTTTGTGGGTGACAAGAGAATTGATAAACATTTGAAATTCCTCTTCAGTATATTGCCATTTAAATGGGGAAATAAATTCAGAATATTTACTCTCTCCCACAAGCTCTAGATAAAAACTTCTCTCATAATTAAATACCTCAGGTGAAGATAATCCTTAATGACTGTAATAGGGTTGATTTATCCACTGAGTTGCTAAACCTCAGTGTGACAGTCTGGGTCATGAGGACACAGAGTGCAGGGTGCCTCCAGCAGTGCCTGGTGCAGCACTTCTGTGCCCCGTGGTTCTGGACTCGTTTTAAACTCTGCAATGTGCGTGGCTGCTTTTGTCTGGGACATCAGCATGGACTGCAGGCACTGTGTTCATACCATACTCTGGTGATAAAACATTCTATTTCTTTTCCACAAATACCAAATTTTAACAGAGGAGGGTGATAAGCAGATAGTTATAACCTCACCCTTCTATTTTTGTATGGATAACTTATTGGAAAACAGGGGGGGATAGATGAGTTTTTTTCACTCCCATTGTAATTAACACACTGGCGCTTTTCATCTTTAAGAAAAAAAGGGGATTTTTAAAACTTGTTTTTCCCTAGAGCTAATTATTGTAACTGAACTTTTTATCATACTTATAAAAATTGCCTTCACCTGTCACAGCAGCTTGCCAGTTTTTATCTACGTGGTTGTAGTAAAAAAAATCTTGGACCTAAGTTTCAGAATACAGAGATAACTTGGCAGTTGCATTTATCGTAGAAGAATAAAATTTTATCTGCCTTTAAATGAGAGAAGAAAAGAAAATTTATGTTTGAGGGTTTTTTACCAGCATGTTAATACTCAGGCGAAAGCTTTTGATGGGACCTTTCAGAAAACCTACATTTAGCTCAGTAAATCTTCTTACTGCTGCCATTTTGCAAAAACCTTTCTTTTCTTTTTGCCCTCCCATGTTACTTCAACCTTCATAACTTGGTGAATGGCATGTTTTTGAAAGCTGAGTATTTACACAGTGTTTTCTTTCAGCTGCTAAAACATCTGTATTCTTTGTATTTTTTTAGGGAGTTAAAGGATATGTGTTGAGAATGTTAAGTTTCGGGTGATGTCAGTTTGGTTTTTTGGTTTGTATTTTTTTCCCCCCCAGTAAGCACTGCAATGAACACTGGGAGCATTGTTTTAGTTTTGCACTTTGGAATGTGAATATTTGTACTGGGTACTTAACATAGCTGAGGGCATGCATGAAAAACTTTTTGTTGCTTTGGGTCATCTTAAGGAGGGAGGAAAGCTCGGTGTTGCTATTTCACTGAGAAGTGTGAAACTGGAAAACCTCCTGTTTTTGGAAAATCTCATTGTTTGAAAAAGGCACTTGGTGCAGCAACATGCTGAAGGCTGTGCTTTCTTTCAAATGCAAACGTGTTCATGTACACCAGGTGTCCACCTAATCATTGTTTTATGTCAGAAATTAAAAGTTTATAATAAATTTCGGAAACCTTAGCTCCTCCTATAAAATTATTGCTAATGCTATGAAATGTTAATTTTAATTCGTTAGAAAGTGTGTCATGCTAGATCAACTTTGTGGCTATTGAAAGGTTGTGCTGTGTTTGCAGTGTCTCTGTATGTATGCAGGAGAACTCTTGCCACCAAAATAAATTTGCACTAGGTAAATTTTGTGTTTGATACAAGTTGTCCTCCATCACTCCATTGCTTCATTATTTTAATTGTGTATTTCCCAGCAATTCAAGCTGATATGAGAGCTGCTAAAGATAATGATTTGCTGCATATCATATCAAAGTTAGTGTGGGGGAAAAAATCTCTTGCTGATTTACATTTTTGACTTAGCTGATGTCTAACCATTTAAGTATTTGTTTTTATTTTTAAAAAAGCAATGTGCATTTTTTTTCACTTAATCATCCAAAGCGAACACTTAGAAAATAGCAGATGTTATGTCTTAAGGCCTGCTTGGGTACAAAGAAAACACTCAACTTTCTCATGTCAGGACAAGAGGACAGAGTGTTGCCTTTGAAAGCACACTGTTGGGTGGGGGATGGATGTGAACAGGACAGAAGGATACGTGTGCTGGTTGACCAGAAGGGAACCAAGCTGGCTGTTCCTTTTCTTCTCTTCCTTCCCCCATCCTTCTCTGCTTTTTCACCTTTTCTTGAGGCTTCTACAGCTGAAAAACCAGGGTGAAACACTGACAATTCCAAGGAAGGTACTGGAATTTGGGAATGGCTGAATGGAAGAACATGGCTTCATTGGCATGCTGAGTCTTTGGGTTTTGCTCATTAGGATATAGTGTCACACCTGGGCTGGCTGGGGAGTTTGTTTGGGTGTTTTCTGTCTGTTTTGCCCTAAGTAGTTGTCCTATCCAGGTGGTTTTACCTGCAGCAGTTTAGGACATGCTGACTCAGAGTTAGAACCTTGTGGGCTGAATGGTCTCAGGTGTCCCATCATGTATCCAAGAATCTGGACTTCCCATGGCTTGCACTGTTTAAACAACTCTTGTCCAGGTTGATGGACAGTGTCTGCTGTCCTGTTGGTGTAATATCCTGGCTCCTGAACAGCTTGCATAGAGGAGGAAAAGGTTTCTGGGTATCCATGAACTCACCATCTTTAATGCAGGATTCCACAGAGCTACAAACAATACTTTGTCTCAGTGAAGTGTTGTATCCATTAAAGATACACCACTGTCAGCCAGCATAAACCCTCCACAGATAGCACAAATCTTTGGTAAAACTACCTTTAAAAAAGAAAAAAAATCTTTAATATATTGCCTTTGTGTAATAAAAAACCAATGCCACATACACAAGGAACACCATGACCTCATTGCATTTATGTGTGAGGAATTCAGCAGAGGGTTTTAAATCATGTAGTATTTTCAACTTGAGGAGAGCCATGCACTGGAAAGCCTGTCTATTTTATTAGCTGTATCAAACAGTCTCATAAAACTTGCTACCTTCTTATGCAGACTGGCAAACTCCTCCTTGCCTGGCTTGTAGTCTTAGATCATGGAAGCCAAAGAATGACACATCATATGTGATGGAAGTGAAGAGCTACTGAGGTTAACTTTTGCACATTGCTTGTTTGGTTGCTTCTGGTTTTCACTTACAAAGTAGGGCTTTGTATAAAACATGCTGCTGTTAATTACAATTTCCACTTTAGCTTAGGCATTCTAAAATCTCATGCTGAGAAAAGAATTTCTTTGTGGGAAAAGCTTTTTAGGTGTCTAAAATATGGTAAATAAAAGATGGAGGGCTTGCAGTGAAATAACAAGAAAATCAGGATTCTGTGTATGTCAGAAAAAGTCAGAACAGGCTAAATTGTAGTTGAACATTTTCTTTAATGGGTGCAAACACTTTTCAAGTGTGCATCAAACTCTCCCGAGTTGCGTCTTCTAATTCTGCTGTTCAGATAGGGCTCATGTCCTGTGATTTTTACCATCTGAATAGTATTGAAGGGTTGGTTCATACAAAGAATTAACTCCTGAGGAGTTTTGATTGCATTTTGAGTACTGAATTTCCTACTTGGACAAATTTAAATCCACCAATTTTACCTCCTTAGTATACACAGTTCTTTCTCTTTCAAGACCTTTAGTTTGAACTATCAAACTACTTCTGCATGACACAGAAGACATTTTGAGAGTTGTTTTCAGAGCTGAAGAGATTAAATTAATTTAAGCTGCTAGGAAAAAATATGATAGCCCCTTCATAATTGTGTAACAGATTTTATATTATTGCTTAGAGGTAAATCCACTGTCGTTCCTGGAAATGAATACAAGCATGGAAGAATAAAATTGGAAAGGTTAAGGCACCAAATGGTCTTCAATTAGCAGAGGATATAAAAAGCAATAAGAGCTTCTGCATAAATATTTTCCATTTTCGTTCTTCTTCTGTCACGTCTATGACTTAACAGGCATTAAGGGCAAGTCACAAAAAATATAGAGAAACTATTAGTAGTGGCAGCTTAGTGCATTGGTTTTGATGGAAAAGGTTAATTGAGTAGGTATTTACATAATAAGCAAACACTTGCACAGGAAAGAGCAGACTAAAGGAGAGGACAAGGTAGACATCTCTGGTGACACTTCAAAATGTTTGCAAGCTTGCACTTCTGCAAAGTGTTTTCTTGAAAAAGATAAAGATTCAAAGATTCAAAAGATCTTGGAATTGGAAGATAAAGATTCAAAAGATCTTGGAAAGACCATCGTAGAAAGATGGTGTCAACAAAATTATGTTCAGTTCAGGGGACTTCAGAAGATTTAAAAAAAACCAAAAGACAAGCTACTTCTTCAGGATGTGTCTTGCCTACAGCACACCTGCTGACAAAGAGAGAGAGGAGTTTATTTCGTTGTTCCTGTCAAAGGGCCCCAGTGGGATCTCTGTGTTTAATAAGTGCCTCACTAGGAAAAAATCTGGACTGACTGAATAGTGTCCAGGAACAGTTGTTTGCCGGGAGGGCAGGAGCAGACAGGAACACCTTATCTCAAGAGCTTGGATTTTGAGGGTGAAAGACTAGAGGAGTTGCATACAGGTGTTCTGGAATCTGCTTTCTTGGTTGTTTTCGGGATTAGGACAGTCAGGCATTTGTTTCATCGAAGAATGTTTAGACCCTGCCTCAGTGTTTGTATGGATTAGATAGTCTCTTGACATCTCTTCTGTTTCTGTGCTTATTTGAAATGACTGCAGCTGTTTTTCCACTTGAATGATTTCACAAAAAATAGCCCAGATGAAATTGTGTCAAGTTAATGCTATGTGGCAGTGCTTGTGTTTCCAAAACAAGCAAACAAACAAAAAAATAGAAACCCCAGAGCAAGTGACAGCTGGAATGTGGGAAATCACGGTCTAAGATTGAAAAGTCTGCATACAAAGGTTTTTCTTTTCCCAGAGTGAAGTGAAGGCCCCAGCTTGATCCATTAGTCATTAAATTGTCACTTTGCAAGTATGAAGTGCTAATACTCTTACATATCAAGAGTGTTTCCATATCAAATGCTCACAATATGTATTTTCAGAAATGGTCTGATAATATCTCTTAAGCTTCCTAAATTCTGCACGTGGTCAGTTTCAGTAAATCATGGGGGATGTACTCTTTCAATTTGCATAGAAGCCCTTTCTGTAAATGTAACTTAGCCGCGTAAGCAAACAGAATTTCCAATTTTGAGGCTGTGAGGCAAAATTCCTTTTGCTGAGTAAGATCTTTTGCATTAGGCTTCACTAGTGCAACACACTTTTCCATGTAGTTCCCCTTTAGAAATTACCTCACCCAGGTGTTTCCTGATCACTTGCGTGTGAATGGGAAGTTGAAACCAAGTGGGATGATACGGGTGGTGTCAAGTGTGTGTCATTCATCCTCTGCCACATGCAGGATGGGCACTACAGAGGCTGGGCTTGGAGAGCCCCTCTCCACTGGGCAGTTGGTATCAGCTTTCTTATACTACCCAATATTTTCCTTTCATGCTTAGATGACTGTACTTTTTTTTTTTTTTAAATTTTTTTCCTGACACTTTTCTATATATTCCATGTTACTTGGAAAAACCTGTTTTTAAATAGCAAGGAGGGTCTCTGAGAATGTACATTTTTTGTTTTAACTGTCTGACCAGAAAGCTACAGTCTTGCTTTTTGTTTGGGTACCTTGAATTCTTTACTTCATCAAAGCTTGGACATGTCTGTTAGGCTTTTACATGAAACTCTGGAGGAGAAATGCAGAACCCCAGTGAAGGAGCTCAGTCCTCAGAAAGGGAAGGTGTGAGTATCTCCCTGCTCTGTAGTGCCTGGAATGAAGGTTCTCAGGAGGAGGAATAAAGATGCTTTTCTGTCAGCACTTCAGAGAGGTTATAGATGGTAATTCCCTTCCCTGTCTCCTTGGTACAGTGCAGCAGCCCTGCTCCATCCAGTGTGCCAAGTTGCCAGTCTGCTCCCCAGGCAGTTGTGCTGGCAGAGCAAATGGCCCAGCAAGAAAGCTGAAAGTTGAGGGATGTTTAAGTTGGAAAAGTCCAGAGGAGTGGTGTTCATCCAGCTGCCTTCTGTTAACTTAATGGAGGTTAACATCTTCCAGCAATTTTTGTTGTTTTGTGTGAAAAATGGGTTTTAAAGATGGGGCAACTTAAGGATTTAAGGATTCTATCTGCAGTGAGGCCAAGTGAATACATGTTTTTCCTTGAGTAATGGTTGTTCGTTTTGCAGGCAACTGTTTCATCTTACAGTTATTTGAAGGAAAAGCAGTGGCTAGAAACTCTTCATTTGATTTTTTTTTTTTTTCTTAATTTAGGTTTTTCACTTGCTGCAGTCATACCTAGAATCAAACCAGTTTGTTAGTTTGGACTTTCAGCAGGGACTGCATGACATCATTACCTGTGTGCGAGCCAAGCTGTGGCTGGCTGAAAGGTAAGATAAAACACAAAATACCTGATTTATAAACAGTTTACTAATGTGTGGAAGACTTGGTTGATTTTTTGAGTTATTATTTTAGCAAAGTGGACAGATATATTTGTGTTGAAATATGTAAAATTTAGGTGCCTTATTGGCTTGCTGATTTTTAATCAAGGTGATTTTTTTTCCAAAAGCAAGTTTTTTTTTTCCAAACTTTGTAGTCTAGTCATTAAAGAAAAAAAAAAAAAAACTGTGAATGAACATTCCTGCAGAAGTTGACATTTTGAGGATAACTGGTGCTTCTTGGCTAAGAAAAATATGCCACATATATGAGGTTTTTATGTTACTCTTTTTCTGACTTTGACCTTTACAGAAAATTAGTGGCGAAATGTCATAGCAGTTGTTTAAACTAAAAGTGTTTAGCTGCCTACAAACAATCCAAGATAGATTGGGAAACATTTTTCATAAGCTCATTTTCAGGTGACCTATGTATAACTAACTAATGCTCTCTCTTGCTCTCTCTTGCTCTCTCTTGCTCTCTCTTGCTCTCTCTTGCTCTCTCTTGCTCTCTCTTGCTCTCTCTTGCTCTCTCTTGCTCTCTCTTGCTCTCTCTTGCTCTCTCTTGCTCTCTCTTGCTCTCTCTTGCTCTCTCTTGCTCTCTCTTGCTCTCTCTTGCTCTCTCTTGCTCTCTCTTGCTCTCTCTTGCTCTCTCTTGCTCTCTCTTGCTCTCTCTTGCTCTCTCTTGCTCTCTCTTGCTCTCTCTTGCTCTCTCTTGCTCTCTCTTGCTCTCTCTTGCTCTCTCTTGCTCTCTCTTGCTCTCTCTTGCTCTCTCTTGCTCTCTCTTTCGCTTTTTCTCTCTTCCTCTTTTTTTCTTCTCTCTCTTCCTCTTTCTGTCTTTCTTTCCCTCTTTCCTTCTCTACTTTGTCTCAGCAATTGCTTTTGAGAATTCCTACCCAGGAGAATTCCTACCCAAAACTCTAAAGGAATCAGTTTTGAACAAGAGCACTGGTCCTTGCATAGATAGATAACTGGGAATATCCCAGATTTTGCGCTGTGGCATGAGGCCACCATTGCAGCTAGTGTGGATCTCTGATAAAACCTGAGTCATTTTCTGATCATCAAAACCAAAATCCTTAGAGGTTTGGAGAAGAGGGGTGTCTAATGGGTGGGGGAAATCTATTAGTGTTAACTGAGTTGGGGTAATGAGGATAGAGTTGATCTTTGGGAATTATAGAAGTGTCTCCTCAATGAGTGATAGTGGTGGTATGGCAGATAAAACTTGGTGCAAATAATTGGAAAATGGTTCTCATGAACAAAGTCTGGACTTTACCTGGGGAAAGAGTGGTTGACTGAGCAGATTTTTTGTTTGAAAAAGTTACCTTTGTTCTTGGGAATGCCTAATAGGGGAGGGGGCAAATATCATAAAAAGAATGAAGAAAAACACAGAAAACCCCCCATCTGTGGTTGTGTATTAGTCTATGTTGTATATTTAAATATTGTGTAAATCCCAAAGAAGATACACCAGGAATCAGAAGCAGTATAAAGACTAACAAGCATAGAACAGTTTCTACTTGGGGACTGATTAAATAGGCTGAGATTTTTTTTTAATAATGGAAGAAGGACAACTGAGGGATGTGAAATATGAGTCACATAGAAAGGGACAGGAAATTAGCATTCTGTTCGAGGTGGCAGATGTAAAAGAAACCAACTAATGAAGTTTTTAATGTAATTTTAATTTGGCTATGGAACCCTGTGATATAAGATAATCTTGGTTTTAAACCTGTCTGAATTTTTAAACAACAATTTAATGGAGTCATGGAAGGAAAGTCCAGTGAGGTTACTGAGTATGTAGGCATCACAGCTGGCTCAAGAAATTCTTCGGCAACCTTGAGAGTTGAGGCAGAGGTTTTGGCAAATGTCACTATTGCTGTGCTTGCGTTTCCTGTGCATCTGCTCTCTGCCCCAGCTGGAGACATCATGGTGGATTTGGTGGACCTTTTCACTTGAATCACTGTAAGCATTTTAAAGTGTTTAAATGAGAATGTTAATTTTAATAGTTAATAACTGGTACTGTTATAAAGAGTAAAAACCCAAACACTAGAGACCAAATTCAGTAGAAAGATACTCATGCTACGTAATTCAAACCTCATTCTCTTGCAGCAAATACGTCAAGGCTGGGCTCCATTCATTACAGATTTTAAATAAATTCTATTTCCAAAGTATTTTTTTCAGAGCCACTCTTTTTAATACATAGTTGTATTGATGACTGGTTAGGTTTTAGTGAGGTTTTTTTTATGATTTTATTATCATTTCTGGAAATGAAAGCTTTTCAGCCCATCTCTAAGAAATTCTTGTGCACAGTAAAGGTGTTCTCCTGAAGAGAAGTGTTTCCTCTTTCACTTGCCTGTAAAAAGTCACAACTGTATGTGCTGATATTAACTCCCTGTCAGCAGCACATTTTAATTTTGTCAAATTGTTGTAGCCTTCTTGTCATAGTTCTCAACAATGCAGTAAATGCTATACATAAAGGATTTTAGAATGTCTTTCTCCCCAGATAGTAAAATTTTGTATTACGAGCATGCAGCCTTGCAACACTCACTTTAAGCATGGGGATTTTAACTGACAGAAACTATTTTTGCAAATTTCTAATGTACTTTACATTCTTATGCACTTTGATCTAAGGTCTCCATCCATCCATCCATCCATCCATCCATCCATCCATCCATCCATCCATCCATCCATCCATCATTCCCTTAACATTTGCTTTAAATAAATGTAATCAGTGTGGTGGTGTCATTAAAAAAAAAAGCAAAGGGAAGAACCTCCAAGAAGCAAGCCAAACAAACAAGGATTTTGAAGTGGTGTTTTCTGGTTGTTTTAGTGTTCCACACTCAGTGTGCAGCTTTACTGTTGGTAGTTAATTGGGTAAAGTTGAACAACTGCTCTGTGATCAACAGTGGAGTGTGAGGGTCTTGTTCTTGCTTTTCCCTTTTCCTTTTTTTTTTTTTTTTTTTTTGTTTGTTTGTTTGTTTGTTTGTTTGTTTTAAAGGAGTTTTAGAAGGTTGCTTGGAAACTGAGTTGTGAAACTTTGTGTGTGGGGGGGGGGGGGGGGGGGGGGTTCTGGTTGTTGGGAGAGCCTATTAGGAAACCAGCACTTTATTCTTGCCCTGTTGTTAGACATCTTGGTATGCATCTGCTGCTGTCTGAGAGGGTGATGGCTGGCTGGACCCTCAGTTATGTACAGACATTCTTACCTTTTTTCTGTTCAGGCAAAGAGAAAGAGCACCACAGAGAGAAGTTAATGCATCCCCATCTGGCTTTTCTGCCTTTTCCATAAGGAGATAATTTACCATGTCACTGATACTGCAGAGCAGAGACTGTTTGAAAAGAGGGTATAAGAGGCACTCACTGTTAATCTTAAGTGGCTAAAAAAAAGTTAAAATAACAGGAAAGTGGTTTGTGAATCTGGGGAATTATTTCCAAACATCAATTTTCAATCACATTTCTGTGCTAGTTCTGTTAAGTTCTTGCTGGTGTTCTTTCAACTATGTCCTTCCTTTGTACTATGGAACAAACTTCTCTGAGAATCTTGAATTACAAAACTTTGGATTGCATATGTAGTTCTTAAAAATGAGGCTCAGTTGTCATGTGTATGTATTTGGAGGAAAGATTATAGTTTTCAATGGTTTCCTGAACTGGGCGGGGGTTTTTTTGTTTGGGTTTTGGTTTTAGGGTTTTCTTTGCCTTTTCAGGGCCAGAATGTTATTTCCTTTCATCAGGATTTATTGGTGTAGAATAGCTCAAGATTCTGTTGCACATTCCATATAATATACTAATCTCTTTTTTCTTCTCCATGCTACACCCTGATTTTCCTTTAGAGAATAATATAATGGGTCATATTCCCCAAATCAAATTTCATGAAACACTCACTTTTTCAGCTGGTGTTTTCTGTCTGTTGTGAAGGCAGACTTCTCATACTGATGGGGCATGGTTGCTTTTTCTTCTTGGCTTTTTTTTATACCTTCAAAATATTAACATTTCAAAACCAATATTTTAATTTTTGATGTTTTGAATGAGACCTGCCTTTCATTCACTTCTCAAGGTGATGGTTGAGTCTTTTCACTTTAACTGTATGTTTATGCTTCACTTGGTGGGTTTTTTTTTTTTTGTTTTGAACATACCTGTTAGTTAGTCTAAAGTGGTTTAGTAATGTTACTGCTTTCCTTAACTTTCACACTAGTGTTAGTTTACTGCATTTTTTGCAAATGTGGGAGATGCAGGGTGTTTGAGAACAGAAATTAAAAAAATATATAAAATCTGTTTTGTTGGAGAACATAGGTGAGGGAACTAAATGATATAAATTAGTCTGATGAAAGCTTTAAAATATGATCAGTTTATCAAGCTAAATCTTTGAAAGAGTTCAAAGCTCTGTCATATGAAAAATCTTTTAAATAAATTTAAAAAAACTTTTTTAAAAAAGGTTTTTAGCTCAACTGCATACAGTTACAAGGGAGGGAGTTACAAGACTAACTTGAGATGCCTTCTGCTTCATAAATACAGGATGTTAGAAGAGCAGCCTTTGGATTTGGTAATGTGTTGTACAGAAGTCCCAGAAATATCTCTCTTGTTTAATTTGTAGCCTTTGGCATGACAAAGTATTGGTATTGGAAAATTTGAGAAATCTAATGGCTTTGCTGGAGGATGCTGCTTTTCAGCATTTTGAGTCAGATTTTCTTTTTCCGCCTTCCTACTTACTGGAGACCACAGGAGGGGGAAAAGACTTTGAGGTTCTGCCAGAAGTCAAATAACATACTCTGCTAACCTCTAGCCATGTGCCATTTCTTAGCTGAGAGCTTGTCTGCACTGGGAGAGTTTACTTCTAAGAAGGTGGCTTTCTTGAAACTGACTGGTGGGGAACAACCGTGTATAAAAGCAGTTGGCTTTGCGTTTTGCAAGGAGTCGCGGGTTTATCTGGAATGGGCCACCTGCAGTGTTTTTATAAACCAAATAACCCGTGCTCTGCAGTGCTGCTGCTTACAGCTCTCTGCTTTATGGTTGGCACTGTTAAAAATACAAATGGGTCCTGCACAAGATTCAAGCTCACACAAAGAATACACGCAGAAGTTATTTTAGGCACAGGCTCAAAATGAGGTTCACTGTTTGCTGAGATGTGTGCTGCTTGGTTTTCCCCCGGCTGATTCTCCAATGATCCAGCTATGACTGCTTTGAATGAGGAAAATCTCATCAGTATTTTATAGCTGTACAGAGTATGGTAACTCGCCAAGTTTTGATAGCCATGGCACTCCATCAAGCCTGTTGTATTCCTTTTCCCCCTCTGCTTTTGGCAGCGCTGTGTGAGTGACAGCAGGCAGATGAGCAGTCTTGGGTCCTTCCTAGGAGGACCTTCACATGAGGTGCATTTAGGCCATCTGTGTAGACAACAAGAATGTGGTCTCTTTGTGGTTTCAGGACTTCATGGCTCAGACTGTAACCAAAATATGCATTTTTTTCTCATATGGCTCTTAGGAGAGACAGTGGTGACTTCTAGTGAGCAGACTATTACAGACAAAACAGGGGCACATGCAGGCATACCTAGACCGAGGTACAACACACCCATGGCTCTCTGCAGCTTTGTAAGCAGCTTTTATGTGATCTTTGAAGTGGCCCTTATTTGGGACTTGGAAGTGGTTTTTTGTACTTTCAAAACAGCAAGAAGTGGGGAGAATGTAAGGTTATCCTCCCTGGCAGAGAGGGAAGTCCTCCTCATGTTTTGGTACTCTTGCCTCTTCAACTACATCAAGATGAACCTTCTTGTCCTTCTGAGGCCATGTCTGCCCTTGACATCTCCCTGTTTTCTGACTTTTCAGCTTTTTAATTTCTATCTTTAAAACCTACACATTGAGAAGTGCAGTTATTTATCTTTGTTCGTTAGTGGTCTGTGTATGTCTTGTACAGCCAAGTTCAAAAGTTGAAAATAGTTTTAATGATTGAGCCTTTCTCTGCAGAAGTTTATTTACCAGGTTTCAAATTAAAAACTTAACTTTCTGTAAGCTGGGGCAATAATTCCTGTGTTTACCCTTGTAAACACAAAATGTGAAGGGAAATTTTTGTTGTCCTGTTCCAGCTGAAAATGAAGTGTACCAGTATGAACTGCTCACAGAATCACAGAAAATGCTGAGTTGGAAGGGACCTGCAAGGATCATGGAGTCCAGCTCCTGGCCCTACACAGGCCATCCCCAAGAGTCACACCATCTGCCTGAGAGCATTGTCCAAATTCTTCTTGAACTCTGTCAGGCTTGTTGCTGATTCACCAGTAATTTGTTAATCTTCATGTTCTGACCCATGGGCCTTGTTTAGCCTCATTTTTCTTTGTTTTTGAGAACAGTCATAGCACGTCATTGTTCATAAGTGTATTCCTAGAGGCACTAATTTAAATCTTACGTGCTTTTAACAGGCTAATTTAGGTTTCTGTGCTGCTCCAAGTCCACTCTTTCACCAGTTTTGATAACAGTATGCTTAACATGGCTACAAACTGTTTATTTGGGCAGTTGGTGATTGCTTGTTTTGGAACACCCACTTTGGGTATCAGTAGAGATGTTTGGACTTCAGGCTGAAGTTTAAGATGTACTTTGCATAAGATAAAGTAGTGTTTGACTCTGGTTCATAGGTATATTCCTAACTTAACTAGGAACATTCCAGGAATACTGAGTTTTGGATGAGGTTGTTTAAGGTGTTCCCTCCACTAGTGCAACATTTGGAGTAGGCAGAAACAATGTACAGTTACAGATTTTGGACATAAATTCTCACTTATATCTGAAAATGCTTTTCAGTAAATAAACATCAGAGTTTTCCTAGCTTTTTCTGTACAAGTAAGCCCCTTGATTTAATTGTGTAAAATTCATTAAATTTGCACATGGGATTAGTTTGACCTCTTAAGTTTTTTAGGATGTTGCTCAGGGATCACATGAGGTTCTCATTAAGAGAACAAAAAGGAGAACAGCCAGGATTATTTTATCAATCAGGTATGCTAAAAACAACACCAACAAAACACAGTCTTTCAGTATCATTCACCAAGGACAGCTGGAGCACAAATTAGTTTTTCTTAATAGCTGAAACTCAGGATGTTCTTGGTGGTATTACAATGAAAAAATGATTTGTGTAGCTTCTTTTTGAAGCAATAAATTTTCTGTCTTTACCAGGGAAACTAATAACAACATAATAGTGTGGCTTTGAGAGTGGCAGAAAAACTTAAATCACCAGACTAGCAACTCCCTTTGGAGACAATGCCTGCTGTAGTGCTGGATGAGCTGTCCCTATAGAATGGGCAAGTGAGGGGACTGTGCACATGGTAATTACTTGGAGAAGATCTCAACAGCACCAAGTAGGCAAGCAGATGCACTTGTACTAATGTTTGTATTTCTGTTTCTATGCGCGTGTTCCTGCACTTCCAGGAACTCAGCAAGGTTTACTTGGTAGTGCAGGCTTCATTATTACTTTTTTAAATGCTTTCCATTAAATGTAGGTCTGTTGGCCGTGATGTTCATTGATGTGCTGGTTTTGTATTACATGGTTAAAAATGCTATGGACAAAGTTTAATAATTAAATCCATTATTAATGTTTCCTTAAGAAGACGAGAGGAAGGCCATGCATGTTGATTCAGTGCTACAGATGTGGGCTCTGAGAGAAAACAGATTAAAATATGAATGCTGCCCTCTAAACAAATACACCCCCAAAAACCTCAGTCTTTAGAATACTGCAGAATTTGAAAGCTAATAACCAAAACAACAGGAGAAGATTTAATCTTTTAACCAGCTGCTCGCTGTACGTGTGGGAGTGATTTCCATAAGCTCTGTCGCCTCCATAAATGACAGCTGATCCTTTACCAGATCATGCTGCAGGTAAAATGTGGTCAGTACAAAACCAGGTTGGCCTGGTTCATCAGCAACCCTCCAAGGATGGAGCTCCCCATGGACAGCCCTCAAGAATTGTGTAGAGTTGACTGTACCAAGACTCAAGACATCACAGATTAAGACTCAAGACATCACTTTTTGGTGTGTTGAGAAAATATTTTAGCTGATAGAATGGCAGGTCACATATCAGAAGAATCTGGCCTCTAGAAGGAGGAGTACTTTTGGAGATTGGGCATTCATCAGCAAGGAGTATGCTGGGAGTTGAGAGGGGAAGATATACTGTAAACCCAAAATTTAGTTGCCAGTGTGCCAGCCACAGTTGCCAGTTGCCAGTGTGTGTGTAAAGCTGAGATTATGGAAGACAAAGGCACAGTGGGAAACTCATAATAGGAGGTTGCACAGATTCCATCCCCAGGTACCAGCTTTGACACGTTGGACTTAATAAAAATTCTTTCCTCTGTTTATGTAGTGCTAAAGATGAAATTCCAACTCTAATGTTCCTAAAATTTTGAGTTGTCAGAAATGTTTATACAGTTCAGAAATACAGTAATTTGTGCAATTGCATCCTGTGCATTAACTTGAATATGAGGTTCAGGAAACAAATTCTATTGATCTGTCAGAATTAAAAACTGTATGTAATACTGGTGGCTAGAAAGTAGGAGAATTTGGGGTTTAAATTCATCACTAGTAAACTGATCTATTTTCTGCCAGCTAAAATATTAATTTCTTTAACAATGACATGTTATTTACACAGAAGAATAGGGCAGTGTTTAGTAATTACAGTGTTTCTTTTAATATGGGACTTTTTCTAAAATGATATTGATACATTTAGTCATAAGAACAGGTCTTCCTTCCAGGAACTTAAGTCCTTTCCAGCCTTTCTAAAGGCTCCAGAAACATACAGCATTACAGTAAGAAGACCAGAGAGGGAGTAGGCAGTTTATTTAATTAATTGATCACTTTGAGAATTTAAATAAAAACAGTCTTGCAAGTCATTAAGATGAATCTCCTCTTCTTCACAAGATAACTGTGAACTGACCTTTGAAGGGGTTACCCTTGTGATCTTGCCAGCTCTGGTGTCTTTACCCTAATGAGGGTGTTTTTTGATGGTTTGGGACAAAATACAAGGATTTGTAGCCAACTTGTAAGTTGTATAATTTTGACTAAAGTTCTACATCAACTTGATTCATTATCCAAATTCATTATTCATTATTCATTATCCAAATCTTGTCATCCGTTTTTAAAGTTTGGAGCTGAGATTAACCAATCTAAGTTGCTAAGAGCCACTTAAACACTGTATTTAAAAAAATATTGTCAGGCACTGTTAATTATTTACTGTTTTAATGTGACCAGATGTGTAATGTACATGTTACATTATTAGGAGAAAATTCTGTTTTGTTAGTTATTTAATAAAGTGATATTTCCATTTCAGAAATATGATTAAAAGTTAAAAAGATTCATAAGGCAGCACTGGGTAAAAAATCTGCAGTTTTTTAGACATTTCTAAAAGCTTGGAGACTGCAAAATGAAGAGCTTTTCTGAGACCTTTTATAAAAGGTTTTAGGAATCCCTAAGATAGCTAACTACACCAAGATACCTGTAGCTAACCTCATCCATAAGAGAAATATTATGGATTTTTATTTGAAAGACATTAATTGTCTGGATGCATTTGAAATTTCTTAGTGCTCATTGTGAGTTTGAGGAAATATGCTTTGATTTTTATGTTGTTATATTTTTAGTAAATATTGTAAGTTGCTGTATATTAAATTGTGCTTGTGCTGCTGGTAGTTTTCCAACATCTGTTTCCTAATGAGGAAAAATATGAGCAAAATAAACGACCTCTTTGGAAAACATTGAATTTCTAGAATAACCAAAAGCTAATGTAATAAACATTAACACGAATTGCTTTGATTTCATAATCACTAGCTTGTATCTGTCTTATTTATGTAACAAATGCAATAAATTAATGTTACAGTTGTTGTTGCTCATCTTGAAGGGAGGTGGAAAAAGAGGAATGATCCAGGATAAAATAGCTGTCAGCTTCTTAAGTCATCTGACTGTCATTGAAAACTGGGGGTTTGGGAAGATAATGAGAATCTGCAGAAGCTGTGTATCAAAATTCTTTGGTTCTTGCTATAAAGGGGTGTTGGCATCCTGACTTCAATACAGAAATTTGGATGATTATAAATGGTGCCCTTTAATAAAAAGAAATGCTGTTTAAGGGCCTCTGCAAACCTTAGTGGTTACAGAAGCAAGAGATTGTCTTTTTCCCAGTGTTTGACAGAATTGAGGCCAAATGTGTGAGCTTTCCATGTTCTTTGCTCTCTTTGCTCCTTGTTGTTTCTCTTGGAAAAGAAGGTAATTTGCTCCACAATTCATTAATGTTGATCTTGTTTAAATTAAACAGTAATACAGGAGAAACTGAATTTTAAAAGTTAAGCCATATGTTCCTGATAGAGTTGAAGAAATGAAGTTGTGGGTGCCAAATACATGGGAGGTCTGTGACCACATATTGCTGATTTCTTCAATAAATGCCAGTTTGGTTTGCATTAGATCTGCCATCCAAAATAAGCAAACCAATGGCTGCCTCAAATTCAGCATGACTTAACTATAAAAGGTGAATCAAACATTTTAAAGATAATATTTGTAGAGCTCCAAGCTGTGATAGTCTAGGATTGATTTCAGTTGCATAGTCCTAAGCTGCAATCAGTGGTGCTTAGAGGAGGTGAAGGCAGAGCAGAAATCAAAGCAGCCCTACTGCTACTGTAGGTAGCCAAAGCCAGCTGGAGCAAACCCCAGTGTTGCACATGGAGCTTCTGAACCTGCCCAGTCTGATTTACATCTCCTGCAGGGAATGCTTCCTCATTCACCTACCAGGCAGTTCCTTGTTGAAAACAAATAGCTCTTTGTTACTCTGGTCATATAATATTCTATAAGTGCTTAACCTAGGCCTCTTCAAAGGCCTGTGAATGGGAGCCTGTGAATTTTAACGGACTCTTTAACTCCATTAACCTTTTTCTTTGGGAAAAAAATGTCCCTGGACTCCTAACAGCTAACAAAAGGTTTCCTCCTGCAAGTGTCTTGAACTCTTCTTAAATTTTATATTCACATGCCAGAATTGAAAATGCAACTGGAAAGAGGTCTGTCTCTTCTATCCCCAATTACTTGTTCAGCATTAATGACAAGAAGTTGAGTAAGTTTGGAAGACTTTAATTTTCAGGATCTAATCCAGAAATCTGCTATGAAGTGTCAATAATATGCAAACTGGCACCTATGTTTCCAGATTTTCTACTGTTCAGCTAGGCCTACCTAAAATAGTAAGAAAAAAAAGACACTTATTTCCATCATAGTGAAGATACTGTTAGACCAGAGCTTTGGGCAATTACCAAAAAAAAAAAAAAAAAAAAAAAAAAAAAAAAAAAAAAAAGCGTAAACCCTTTAAAATCTTCAGTCCCTTTAACTTCATTGACTTATGTTCTTTCAGTGATCTTGTATATTCTGTGGAGTTCCGTGGTCGTAGAATCATAGAATCACCTGGGTTGAAAGGGACCTTAAAGATGACCTGTGAGCTTGGGACACCTTCTATTAGAAGAGGCTCTTCAGAGCCCCGTCCAACCTGCCCTTGAACACCTCCAGAGATGGGGCATCCACAACTGCTCTGGGCACCCTATTCCTCACAGCAAAGGATTTCCTCTTAATATGTATTCTAAGCCTGCTCTCACTGAGTTTGAATCCATTCCCCCTTGTCCTGTCACTACAGGCTCTTGTAAAGTCTCTCTCTTGCAGGCTCCCTTTAGGTACTGGAAGGCTGCAATATTTTTGAGGCTGAACAATCCCAATTCTCTTAGCCCATCCTCATAGGATGATCTGGTAAGGACACAGCAGCTCCTCCCATAGTCATTTTTTTCGCCTTTATTAAAGTAGAAATATGTTTTTTCTACATCTTGTTATTGCTAAGTAGGAATCCAAAGTAGTAGACTGGTAGGTCCAGTCCTGGTAGTAGACTGCCAGGTCCAGTCTGTGCCTTGACTTTCACATGTTACTCAGGGCAGACAGCCTTTGACCTCTCTTTGGTCAGATGTGTTGAAACATTCTGCAGCATTTAGTGTAACTGTTAGTGAAACTTAATGCAGCAGGTGGCTGTGACCTGATTTTTATTTCCACCTGGACAGTCAAGCTCCAAGTGAGAGCATTATGAAGAAGTACTAAAAAGTGTGGGGCAAGCTCTTAAGTGCAGTAAGATTCCAGGAGCAGGCTGGCTATAAGCTCTATATTCAAACACAAAGCAACAAATTCAACTTCTGAAAATTATAGTTTAAGGCACCTGGACACAGTACGTCAGGTGGCCGTTGGGTCTTTGGTACCAGCTCTTTGACTTCCAGATGTGCTCTTGTTACACTAAACTGCTGGCTAACATGGACAAAGCATTGCTTTAATCAGGTATGGATCTGTGCCCTGGCATCACTAGCCTGCTGTTAGTACAGATGTGTAAAAGTAGGAATATTGTTTTGATAGCTATTTTATTTTTCTGAGTGGATATACCCATAGATATGAGTAACCATCTCTAACCATCTCCAGCTCTACCCTGTTCAGAGTTATGTACAGTTTATCATCTGAAGTGAGCATATGATATATTTGTTTCCATTAATAACCAGGTTGGAAGGGAAAGGAAACAATTTTTGGGTTTTGGACAGAAAAAAGGAATAGTGTTCCAGATGTCTAGAGTTCCCACCTTTTGCTACTGCTGTGACTTTCTTGTTTGGAGACAGATTTCCTCAAATCTTGTTTATGAGAACACCACTTTATTGGTATTGGTGTTGAAAAGGAAACATCTTGTACTGTTCCCACTTGTGTTGCTGAAGTTCTGCACGAACAGGTCGTGTTAAATACTGTGCAGTGCATCATTTGAAATGTTCAGCATTGTGATTTTTGGCTGTCAGATCTGTTATGTAAATCATAGTTTGATTGTTTTCAAGACTTGAGCTTTCTGCTACATTCTGAGCAACACTGAACAGCACTTGGTTTTGGAAGACTGAGTTTCCTGTTGTGTCCGTCTGGCACATATGGATGAGAATTCACTAGCATCACCAGAGCAACAGAACCAGCCAAGGACAAACGTTTGGCATGTTTTATGCTGGAAAAGTCTCATTTCAAAATCAAAGCATGCATGTGCATTTACTTTAAATGACGTGGTAGGTGCTTAAAAGGTGGACCAGAATTAAAAAAATGCCAGTGTTGTTGTTCCATCTTCTTCAGTAAAAGTTGCATCAGCCATGTTTTGCCCAGGGCACAGTTTGTACGCTGGACATTTTCTTTCCACTGAAGACATGGAACGATAAGCAAGTCTTCCATTTTTTTGAAGGAGCTGAAGTGCAATTGACCCATTGGGTTCCTCATATTGACTGGAAACTGTTGTGGCTGCTTTCATCCATTTGTGAGAGACCTCTTGTGGTTTGTTTTTCTTCTGAGCCTTTGACTGATCAGTCCCTCTGTTTTCTCATGGGTTGAGCTCCCAACTCCATGAGTATTCCTTGGCTGTGTTTTCATTCACATTTGTTAAGAAAAACTTAGGCAGCAACTGAATGCCCAAGATACAGGAAAGATCTTTGCTTAGCCAGGATGGGTAGAAATTAAGTCTGCCTAATATGACTCTCCAAAAATAGGCCATATTAAAATTGGTTTGGCTTCTTAAGACTTTGGTTCTTGTTGATGTACATCTTCTCAGCAGGCAGCTTGTAGCTCTTGAGCTTGAAGGCAAGGGGTAGAAGGCAAGCATGAAGAAGTTTGGGCAGTATGAACCTAGACCACTTCGCTAGTAAGAAAGTATCCAAAAAGTCTCTTTTTATGCAGAAGGAGAAAAAAGCTCTTCTGAAGAGAGATCCTGGTAGCGCATATTCTGCTGTGTGTTATGAGGATGCCTAATATTGTAGGCATAAAAGAAAGTATAAAAGAAAGCATTTTGTATAAAAGAAAGCATAAGTGTTTTAGGCTTCTTGCAGAGTTTATTACTGAAGGTGAGAGCAATGTTTCTGGTTAAAGTTGTCTTTTTTAATAGGTTCACAGGCTAACTCTCTATAGGCAAATACAGTGGCCAAACTATGTAAGAGCCTCAAACTTTTCATTTTTACGTTGTGATCACTTATCTTGGTTTAAAAAACTTTTTTTTTTTCTTGAATTTTAAAGATGTTAGAGTTCAGAATATTTGTTGGAACATTTTTAATTAACAATTTTTGAAAGAGTTTCAAACATTAAGATAAGCATACAAAGAAAGTGCCAGATAAAATAAAAATGAAATACTGAACAGATTGAGTAACACCTCAAGCTTGTGTTGCTAGATTCTGAAAGTTTTTGTTTTAGTACAAGTCCCATTCGGCTCTTCAGAATAATCTCTATGTTTTGAACTAGATTTCCTGTTTGTTAACATTTTAAGTTATATCTTTAAAAAGTTTTTATGGCTAAGTATGTTTCAGCGATAGTAATGCAAAGAAAAATTAAATTTTTAACCTAATTTTATTTTTCTAATTGGAGAGAAAATAGATGTTTCTCACTTGCAAATTCAAAAGGGAGAGCAGAAAGTAGCTTATTACCTATTTCCATTATATACACAAAATCCCAAATATTCTTGTTTGGAAAAAGAAATAACTGATTTTAAAAACATGAATGCCTCTGGTCTTCATCAGAACAGTGAGAGAGCTATGGCCATTAAAAAGGTGTAGCAGGTACCTTGGAAGGAAAGTTACTCTTTTATGAGCTGTAACAGTAAGAACTGAAGACTTCTTTTTGCTGATGCATTTAGTTACACACATTGTCTATGAACAAAAAGACCTAGTAGGTGCTACAACGAGCTGGTTCATCCAGTAATAATGAAATGTATCAAATGCCATTCAGTGGAATGGCTGGAGGAGGAAGGTGTTGCCATTCTGCAAGGGAGACTGTCACTCAGAATGGACTAGGAAATGAAGCTTACATCACTTGGCCTAATTGTTTTGTATATGCATTCTAATTTGACCAATAGTTTATCTTCATTAATTAAAACAGACATGCCAAACTAGTTTGTTTTACTGCTGTTTCTGAGAATAAGGTTATAAGGATTTAAGCTTTAAAAACATGATTTTCTTTTTTTTTAGGCTCAATCCTTGTTTAGTGACCAGAGCTGCCTATCTTGATGTCCTTGTGATGTTGAGTACTCACCTGGAGAAGTTTCAAAAACAAGGTAAGTCAATATACTGTTCTAGACATTAGATTTAATATTTGTATCTGTTTCTGAGCTCTGGAAGAAAGTTCAATCTGGAGAAACAACAGTGTATTACTTGTGCTCAGGGTTTCTACTGACTTGTGGAATCCTTTAGCTGCCTTGTAGAAGAAGGCCCTTTATTCTGCCTTCTCAAGAGCTTGTCCTAGGTTTTGTTGAGGAGAAAACTGAGATAGAGTTCCATGTCAAGGCTTGAAGTGATGATCTTGCAGTATTCCTAGTCCTAGAATGGCTAACAACAACAAAAAAAAATCCTCTTCATGTTCCAAAATGTTTTTTTAATCCAAAATCCACATCCTGGACTATTGCAACTTTAACCTTTCCAGAAAACCACGGAAATGTTTTTTCGTGAGACACCTGAAATAGTTTCAGGGAAAGGGTTTTCTAATGTTTAGAAGTTTTAGAAAAAACAACTCTGAGAGATTGTTTCAATTTCTTTTTTCATTTTGATTCATTATCAATGGGAATTTTTTGAAGGACCAGTGAGAACTATCAGTGGTTTTAATGTTGTAGATTACAGTTAGCAACAGTACAAAACAAGCTGTGAACAATAAGGAAAAACAAAGGTGTGGAGGAAGGGACAGCCTTTCAAGCGTGCCAGTGTGTAGGCAGCTTTCAGTCAGCTGTAAGTAGCTTCCTTGTGGGCCTGTTTTGTTCATTTTTTATGAAGAAGTGAGTAATAAATTACCTTGTCAGTCCAGGAAGGAAATTATTGAATAGTTCTGTCATTTTATTAAAATTCTTAACACTGCATCTAAGTCACTGGAACCATTCTTTATTTCAGAGAGTCATGTTGTGGGCACTCTTAATTTTAAAACAAATTCCTTTTGCTTTTTTTGCTTAGACCTTTAGTTGATGTAGTTCCATTCTAATTCTAAAATTGCTATTGGTGTGATTTCTTGTAAACGTACAGTTCAAATAGGGATAGTTTTTAGGAAAGCAAATTGGTGATGAACATGTCTAAAATCAACTTCTTCAGACAGGTTGATGCGGAAATAGCCCTTACAACAGAAGGACAGACCTACAGAGTGACTGGGCAAGGGCCACATGCTTTTTCGGGTGGAATGAACCTCTTTATCTAAAGCAGTTTCAATATAACATGTCTCTAGGGATAATTTTTTTCCTGGCTATTTACTGTTTTTTCTGAGGCTGAGCTATGTCTACCAACAATAATTCATATATTAAAATATATTTTTTCTTTTTATATATATATTACTACAGAATAAAGCTTTTTAAATCCTCATATGCCATTGGCCTTAGAAATAATCCTTTGCAGTACATTAAAAAGTCTAGCTGTGTATCACAACTACAAAATAAACAAAAACAACCCCCAAAACCTCCTTCAACAATATTTGGGCTCCTCACCCTTTTACTTTGAATACTACTTTTTAAAAGAGAGAACCTTTTGGGAATATTAATTTTTCCACTTTTTTAGCATGATCCTCTACCACTGATCTGCTCCTTTATGGTATGAATCATCCTGGTTTTTCTGTATTCTCTTCATCTGAATTTTTTTTTTTCAACTTCTGATTATTCTTGTCACTTGCCCTTCAGCTCTATTTTTGTATTTTCTTTTAGGAAGGAACAGCCAGTACTCCAGGGGAGGGCTCCTGGTTTTGCTTACTTAGTGGGCATTGCATTTCCTTTATCGGTCTCTTTCCTATTTCAGTTATCCTTGGGGGTTTTTGTCTGTTCTGGTTTTTAAACAATTGCTGCACATTTGCAAAGACTTTTATGGAGCTCTCCACACCAGGAAACTCCCTTCCTTTTTTTTAATGCCCCTAACTTGTGAATAGCCCTTTGAGCCTGAGGGACTGCACCATGCTGTGGCTGGGTTACCAACTGTAGTGAATTCATTTATTTTTCAAAGCTCTTGTGGACTGTACCAAACCTGGGTGCTGTAAGGCACAATTTCTGCAGAAGGAAAGCAATTATTTTTGCAGACTCTCTCTGCTTGGGTATAGTTCATCAGTATTGTTTTGCTTAAAAGTTTCATTCCTAGGTAGGTTTAAAATTACATATTTCAGGCAGTGTCTACAGAGAGTAAAAATTGAGGCTGGAAGTACTGTTTTGAAAACCTAAAGATACATTTGGGACAATTTTAAATATCACAGGCAAGAAGGTCTTCTGAAAGGAGGGAGTTATGTGTTTATATTAAATAGAAACTGAGTGTCCCATGACACAGTAAGAGAAAGACTAAACTCACCAGTTAAAACTGAATGTTTTGAGTCTCCCATTTAAATGTTTTAAAGATATGATTATTAATTGAAGCGTTATACTTTTCTGAGATTAAATATCTTACTCATATATGCATATCTCTGGTTATGAGCCAATTTTCTCTGTTCTAATCTTGATTTGTAAAGTTGTTTCAGTGAATAAAGGGTGAGGGATAAATCCAAATAAAACTGTTTCTTGATGTGTTTATCTAAGAGGCCCCAGGAAGTGCTGTATATGAGTTCCAGGCCACAGGCTGAAACTGATTTTCATCAACAGAAATGGGAATGCAATGTAATGAGCCTGCAACTGGTTAAAATCAGACCACTTCTAATTGATTATGCCTGTCCAAAGAGGCTACAATTACAAAGAGGTTTTCAGAGAACAGCTCTGCCTAGGCCTTTCCTACATTATGATTATTTTCTGTAAGTGATTTGTTGTTTTCAATTAATAAAATCTGTCTCTTAAAGTGCAGGATAGCCCTTAGGGAATTTACTTCACAAATTCAAAAAACATCAGCTTTAAAATGTTGGCTAAGGAAGGCAGGGAGTAATGGATACCAAAAGCATCTTGTCCAGCTAAAATTTACTGCTGGTTAAATGATGATTATTTATCTTAAACAAAACAAAACAACCCAAACCCCAGAGTTATTCCTATTTGCTGGGCTGGATGGAAGTGTTGCCTGATTCATGTCACTGGGAAGAGACAGTTTTCTTTCCTTGAGGTGATAGGCAAAATCTAGAACTTTTTTTTCAGCTCCTGATGTGTCTGAGGGCTTTCAGATATGCTGAGACAATACATATAGCCAAGTCTATATAAACTTTAAAATATTTTTATTCTGTTATCAATTGTGGTTGGAAGCAAGCCTTAAAAAAAAAAGAAAAAAGTTAAAATACAGAGATACTATTTTTACCTTTATTGAGAGTAAAGAAAGTTCTTACCAGGTATAGGATTATTTGAGGAGCTAATGTGTATTGTCACTATTAATAGTTTTTAGTAGTGTCCAGGGAATTTGTTCTTGCAGACCTCTTTGATGTATTTTCTCCACATTAACTGTTTTTATAGATCAGAAATCACAGATGTCCAGGGCCTTTTCATTCTCGTGGGAGAACAATGCCGTCCTCTTGCAGAGGATATTCTGGCACTTCTACCCTGCTTCAAATGTTACAGAATAATAAAGTAGCATTTGTAGGCAAATCAGGGTGGGGAAAATGACCTCGAGTCCAGGTGGAACATTCTTATGTTCAGCCTTAGCTGGGTATGTGGTTATTTGCAAACTGACAAGTTTTGGTCAGGAGGAGTTGGTAGCAGAGGTCTGTAGAGCTCCAGATCCATGTGTGCATCTGAGGCTACACACTCTCCTGTGCACTCAGAGATGGGCTTTGCAAGAGATGGAATACTGGACTCTGGTGTGATACACTGTTTCACTAAATAAGATTCTTCTGTTGAATCTATGAACTTCTGAGAGGATCTGTCATAGACATTCCTGCCTTCAAGTCTTCTGGAAATTGGTGTTTGCAGCAAAACAACAAGATGAGAGCATTACTGTGATCTGCAGTGCTGCTAGCACAGGAGCCAGTGTTGAATTGCAGTGAAAGCTCAGATCTGCCATGCTCTGGCTGTCTGTAACAGATGAAGAATGCCACAAGACAGAATGGTTACACTTTCCTTCTTGCTCACATCTTGAAAAAGTTTTCCTGTAGTATTTTGTCATTTTGTGAGGGGGAAAATGGATGCAACTCTCTATAATGCGCTTCACTAATAGAAGTGCATTTTGGCCAGGGTTGTGTTCCAAAAAATGGCACTTGTTGATAGAGCTCTGTCAATCTAAGTGAAGTAGGATGTAGAACAGAAGAGGGAAAAGAGGAAAGAAAATTTTGCTAAAGATAATCCTGCCAAGTTGCTGCTTTATCCTGTATATATGCTGTCAGTCTGGTTTGGCCTGTTGTCAAGTATGGTGTCTTCAAAATTCACGTTTGGTGGGAAAGAGAAAACATTTAAACAGGATGTCAAATAGGTTGAATCTGTGATTTAGGAAAAGATGCCACTTGTAGTCGAACTGAGCATTTTTCCTTTCTCCATTTGAAGTGGAAGAGTTTATAAAAATTCTTGAAATTAACCAAACTTCAGTGTTGTGGTTAACTGTGGGAACAGTTACTTAGTATTTACATGATTAATCCTGTTCATAGAGTGTTTTGATACCAAAATGGAGTAGCCAGTGTTCTACTCTAACTTATTTTCTTTCCTTGAGTTTTGCAAAAACATAATTCCATTTTCTTGCTTTCTTCCAAATACCTAAACAATCTGTAGATGTAGGTTAAGATTCTTAAATTCTGCTCATGAACTAAAGAAATGGTTGCAAAAAATACTGTGCACTACACATGTGTGCGTGTATGTGATGAGAAACATGAGGTATTATTTCAACTGTCTGCTGCTTTTGTCCTCAAATAGAACAAAATATTTTTTAAATTAACATACAGAACAAATACCATTCTCTTGGTTATATTTGTCCTTTTTAATTGGAAGTTATAAAATACATTGATAGAAATAATATGGATTATCAAATTTATGGTTGCTTTGCAGTGCTTTGCAATGCAAGCAAAAATTGCTCTTTACATAGGAATCTCTTAAATGTTTGCCTGAATTATATCATTTGTAGGTCTTTTAAATAGCATTTGAAGGTCGTGGCCACATTGTGTTCTGTATCATAGTTCCTAATCTTTTCTTATTTTGGTAAGAAGCTAGATGGTAGCCAAGTTTTTCCTGCAGGCTAACTTACAAACTCATGATTTTTGAATGACAAAAATTTGACAGGGATAACTAGGTTGATTATTTTAGCCATACTTGAATTTTCTTTTCCTAGATCCTTAAGAAGTATGGCCAAAGAATTATTTGAATAAAAACATTGGCGGCTTGTTAATGTGTGTTTTGGTTATTTGGTCTAATTAGATTATAGTTAAAATTACTCTTAACACATTGAAGGCAGTTTTTGTTTATTATATCAGAAATTATATTAAGTTTGCTGGTATATTGACTGTGGCACTGGGTAAATGTTTTTATGTTGAGTTAAGAAAGGTAAAGATTTAAAATATTTATAGGGTGATCTAAATGCCCTGTGCCTACTGACATTAAATTAGATGAGTCCAAAGGAAATATTTTTAGGTACTCTGTGTTCTAATTCAGTGCAGGCAGGAGAATTAATAAATTGAGGGTGGCATTGTTGGAAGTCTGAGACACAGGGAGTGACTGGAAGTTGCCTGGACAGTAAAATGCCAGAGGCAGACCAAGTCAGGGATGTTGAAGTGATCCAAAGACTGACCAAAAGTTAGTGTGAGACAGAACAACAAAATGGGCCAAAGCTGAAAAGAATAAATTTTTGGAGAAAGGAGATGGATAAGTGCAACACCTACAGCTGTCAGAGAAACGTTGGAGGCAGAACTTGTGACACAGGTGGAGGAAGAGGAAAGTGTTTTTAGCATGATGGCAGAGACAGTGGTCAGAGGAGGGCTGTGGAGGGTAGGCACGATACTGCTGGAGTGCTGTGTTGAGCAGGGAATATGGAAAGGTGTTCCATGAGATAGGTGACACTAAGGGAAAATGGGATTGGTCATGTTCATTAATGTTAGCAGTTAAAATTCTGTCCCCACGTGAAGACAGAGACTGCTTGTCCTTTCAAAACCAGGTTCTCTTTAGATTCCATCATGTACCACTGACTGACTTTCACTGTCTCTGTGGGGTTTTAAAAATTTATATGAATGCAAAATACTGGAAAAGTCAGTGCTGGGCCAGAGAGAAGCTGTAAGAAAAAATACCTGTAAATAAAAATAACTCTTTCAGTGTCCAGTTGTAACGGAGTTTTTTTCCCCCCTTCTCTTTTCCTTTGGAAACTTTCCCTTATGCTGTACAAAATGCAGTGGGATGCTTGTGTCCTCAACAATAAATTATCCATGGATTCTGGTAATCAGTCATGTTTGTAGTTTTGAATTGTATTGTGAGTTCTGATGCCTAGTCTCTGATGTTGAAGAAGTTGCAGATGTCTTTAAAAGAAAACATCCTGCTTAAAATATGCCTTTTTATGATCATCAGCAGTCACCTTAATATGGCTGTGTAATGAAACAGACTTTTCTGTTCTCTTTGTGGTTTTATTTCCATTTAGCAGTGACTTTGCCTAATCCACTTTTAATAAAAAGGAAAAATACGAAAGAAGATACTTTTCCTTAGTATTTGTCTAGGAAAATCTCTTCTTGGCACTGATTACCTCTCAGCCTACTCCCTATTCATATGATCTGTTCAGATGTCTGTGGATGGTAGTTAGAGAGAGGATTTTAACCTCAGTTCATAAACAGTTGCGCTTTCTTGCAGGTCTTGTTGAATAATGATGAATATCCAGATTTTTGATGCTCAGAGCCCCTTCCCATAACAATATACTGCAGGCAAAGCAGCATTTTATTGCTGGTCTTGCAATTTTTGTCTGTCCTTACAGAGGGTCAGTAAGTTTTCTGATGCTGGTAGTAACTTCCCCCCTTTTCCCCTGCTTTGTTCTTTTTTTCTGGAGCCTGTGGAAGGAACACGGAAGATGGTTTGGATGCTCAAGGGCCTGCATACAGGATTTAATCTCAATATTTATTTAGATCCAAATACTTAGAGCTATACTAATCACATGTACAGAAGGAAGCCCCTCACATAATATACCTGATGATCAGGAGAGTTGTCCATTTGGCAGTAGCTAAATAATCCCTGTGAAATTACCAAATCCTTCAGAAATGTATCAACTCTGCAAGGAGGTGAAGCAAGCTTAGCTTTAAATATGGAAGGAATTCAGATTACTTCTCTCACTTTTAAACAGGCTGTTGTGCCTCTGAGATGAATTATCAGCTGAGGTGTCCATCAGCTGATGGTTTGTTACTCCCAGAGCTGGGGCATTTTTCTGTCATTGCTCTGTGTATCTGCTTACTCTGGGAACAGACTAAATAGATCTGCCTGCCACTGCAGGGGAGAGCAGAAGAGAGACAGGCAGGATGCAGGTTTGGGAGCTGCTAAATTTTGAG
This sequence comes from Haemorhous mexicanus, assembly GCF_027477595.1. Taxonomy (NCBI): domain Eukaryota; kingdom Metazoa; phylum Chordata; class Aves; order Passeriformes; family Fringillidae; genus Haemorhous; species Haemorhous mexicanus. Next base: position 26,801,226 of record NC_082343.1, on the reverse strand, counting down.
GAGGTTTATGACTGGAGATTCATCCAGTCTACTAACTCCATTTTGCTCCTCTTCCTTTCCTCTTTATTTTCAGATGATGAAAGACCATTTTACTTCATATACATGACAGAACATCAGTTGATCACAAATAGGATTAAAAATCCAGCCATGACATAGATGATGTGTGCATATATCAGTGTGGGGGACTGAGGGTGCTTGTGTGGGGTGTTGAAGAGAACCAGGTGGTTGTGTAAGATGTCTCCTGTACTAGAAGCAGGCTGAAATTCTTCCTGTCCCACAAATGAAGCAGTCCTTAAGGGGGGAAAAAAAAATTAAATCCACTTAATTCTTGAAGGCTCTTTTGCATCTGTCAGCGTCCTGGAGAGACTGCTGTTTGCCAGGACCCTTCTGTGGTCAGCCAAAATTTGTTCTCCCTTCTCACAGCAGCTGGTCATTCAAACTGTACAGTGATGTTTGTTTGTAAATAAAAGTATGCTGTTACTGTATCTAAACAACAGAGACTGACAGTTACTTTGGGAACCAGTGAGATTTTCTGGTTATTTTGGATATTTTGATGTAAGCCAAAGGAAAGAGTTTACTTAAAGCTAAGCAGATGAGAAAACATTTACATGAAAGCCTGGAAAGACTTTCTTAATGATGAAGTTGAAAGCAGGACTATTTCCACTGCATTGTAATAAGACAGGGGCATTCTTTCCTTTTGTACATATTTGTGTGAAAAAAAGAGTGTTGGAAAGCATGTGGAGCAGAAGATGAATGCAGAAGGATTTGCTTTCTGGTGTGCTGAGGCTAAGCAAATATTCAGACAGTCTTATTTTGCTGACGGCCTTGCCATTGAGACATCCACTTTTAAAGAGACTTTCTGTAAAATAGATGAGCCACAGTGTCCAGTCTTTCACAATTGCATGGGAAAAAAAGAAGTCATCCAAAGCAGAAGTATTTTATATGTACAGAAAAAGAGGATCTGTTGCCTAAGACTCTTCTATCACAGTCACTGCAAGCTAGTAGTTCTGCAAGCTAGTAGCTCTGCAATGTTTTTTATATGCAAGTAGTTTTCCCCTTTAAAGATGAAGACATAAAGATCATTTGTGCTGGCCTTGCAAAATACAAATGGAAGTTTGCTGAGTTGGAAGGTCAGTGCATGGCCAGCTCCTGGAGTCCATGGGAGGGTCACCACTCTCTCTTGATGTTGAGTTGCAGGCTCTTGCAAAGTTGGCAGCATTGACACCAGCAAAATGGAAGACACCCTCCCCCCTTCCCCTAATTTTTTTCTCTCTCTCTTGCTCCCTCTATATCTCTTTCTGTGTGCACTTAATACTACTCTCCCTTTCCCTGCTCTGGAGCTTTGACCCTTCCATCCTGCCAGCTTTCCCATTACTGCTTGCGTGTAGCTTACCTCAAAGCAATGTAAAGCAGTGTGGACAGGAGATGAAAGCATTTCTCTTGCAGTATACTTACAAATGCCCCCTTGGTTTGAAGAGCTGAGCCAGTGGGTGTGTGTGTTGCTGAGAGGCAGCTGAGGAGGGGAGCAGGCAGGAACCAGAGAGGGTGCAGTGCTCCGACACTGAAGCTGTTTCTCTTCTTGAACTGAGGTGTTTGACCTTGAACCTTTTCCTTTCAGCTGCCTGGGATTATTTCTGTTGTTAAACTGCTGTCTGTGGACTCAGGCTGTGTAATAACTGAGACGAAGGCCTAATCCCTCTCCAAGGCAACCAGACAGTTCAGAAATTAAGGAATTCTGGCAGTTGGATGCATGTCGTGTGACACGGGCGTTAATGCTAGTTTGTGCTGTGATGCCAGTGTGTAAAAGCAGCGTGTTTGGAGGAGGTTTAGAAATGTAGCAAAGAAAAGATACAAGTTTGCCTTGCTATGAGACGGAAATCAGCTGTGTCATATGTAGAGGATAATGCTGTGAGATGGCTTTGCACTGATACTGGAGTTCCTCTGACTGCATCAAGTCCCTTCAGGAAAGAAACTGTAGCGAAAATGTGAATGACAGAGCTAGCGGTTGGGCAATAGGTCTGACAGTTTTTTACAAATACTACATTTCTTTGAAGTGTGTCCAGAATTACTCAGAAATGGTTCTGTCTTATGTGCTAGACAGTGTACAACCATGTCAACTTTCTGTGTAAATGTCAAACAAATTAAGATGGCTTTAGAGGAATCTGAATATGAAAGGGCAGGATATTTAACTGTAAATAGAAGGCTTAGGGAAATGTCTTCATGGGCAACAAAATGAATCTATATTTGTGCTGTGGATTCTTGGCAAATTCAGGAATTTAGTGGGACTATTTGGACAGGTTTTTAGCAGTGCTCAGTGTTTAATTATAAATAGCAAAGTTACGTGGCAGTGAATTGTCTTCTTACACATACTGGAGAAATATAAGTTTGTTTAATCTTTGTATTTGCCTTTAGTGCATTTTTACCTTTAAAAAATCCTAAACTTCCTACATCCCCTAGCACTAGTGGCACTGTTCTCTGCTCTTTTGTGATTTTCCCCTATTTGCATTTGAATTTTGTGGGGTATTGCATGTTCATTTTCTTGCAGTACAAGCTATACAGACACTGAACTGGGCAAGATGGTTTCAGTATTATAAAATGTTTTATTCCTGCTGATGGTGGAGAAGGTTGAACTCAAGACACATGAGTATTTCAGTCTATGTGGGTGTGAAATAGGACCATTGATGACTTTTTTCTTTATTTTGTGTCTACATTGCCAGCTCTGCTAAAGCCTGAAAACCCTCTGCTATCACAGATGGCAGTGGCCTCTGTTTGCTCTGGGAGGTGGCCAAGCACTGAAGAAGGTTCTCAGGCTGTGCTGGGCCATGTGGACAAGGTTGCACCAGTGTAAATGGCTGAAGTGTCACAGTTCCTGGGCTGATACATAAGAGGGGTTACAGTGCAGCTCCTTTGTTTTCTTACCTATGTTAGCTGTTCAAAATTAATAAGAATAGGAAAAGTATCTTGTCCTGGGTTTTTTAGTAAGTAAATTTTTTTAGACTGATACAGGACAGATCTGTTTATCTCGAAGGATCATCTTCTTAATAGCAATTTTTTCTGACTAAAACTATGAAGGCATGAAATTTTCAACATTATCAGAATGGCCTCTGTCATCATTTCTACTGATTTCAGTTGCAGCTGAGTAGTCTGACAGACAGCACTTTGTTCAGTCTGATCTCTGATTTTAGAGCTGACTATCCACATTTTTTCCACATATATTTAATAGTTTATTTGTGTTAATCACTTTCTGTAGTGGTAGAAGTGGGAAGCTCGTACAAAATAATATTGTATTACTAGCTTGGTTGAAAGAAATACCAAACAAATCTAATTGGTAAAGATTGCAGGCAATCTGCAAGGAATTGTAGCATTTTTAAAGGGGTTTGAAACTTTCAACTCATGTGTTCAACAATCATAGGTCTCAGAAAACTTTGTGTCCTTTTGTCTTTTGATTTAAATATGAATACATGTAATATCTAGCAAAGCTTTTTACAATTTGGAATCAGTTTAAAATGAAGGAGAACTCTGATTTTCATTTCATTTACCTTATGATACCTTTTGCATACCTGCTATTTGTCAGCTTCACGGTCTGGAGCAGATGGCAACATCATCTACTTGTTCACTTTACTAAGTGTTACTCTCATTGCAGGAATGCAATTCCTTGACTTTTGGGAAGAGATGAAGAGAGTAATTTCAGATTCTGAATTGGTGTCTGGTATTCCCTACTCATCTGCTGTACCAGGACTGATACAATATCTGCAGAGCATCACCAAGCTTGTAATATCAGTGCTGTCAGTGACTGCAGGTCCTGACATGCAGAGCTGTGGTTCAGCTGCTGCAAAGGAAATGGCCAAGCCCTGGCTGTCAGTGGCTCATCTCCTGCACTGTGGGTTCCATGAAGTGCGTCTGCTGGCATTGGAAGCAATACTGCTGGGCCTGAAACAAAGAAATTCCAAGCAGATTGCAGAAGGAAGAGGAGGTGTATTATGTTTACCCGCTGATTTGGAAGACACTCTTCTCACAATGGCTCTGAAGGAAACAAATCCCCAGTGTTTTTGCAAGGTAAGAGGGTGCTTTTTTTAATTGACATTTTGTATGTTTTCAGTAAATTAATGTTTTTGGTTTTTAGATCCTATTTGTAATTTTCAAAAATATATTTCAAACATGAATTATGCTTTTTAAATAGTAGTTGGGTTTTTTTACACTGAACAGGAGCCGTGCAGTAATTTTGTAACACATGTTCTTGTGTAAAAGCAAGAACTTCCTTTTTCCTTTCTTAGAACTGTCCAGAGAGAATCCTTTTGTTCTTGGAGTGGAGCTTAAGTCAGTGTTTTATTGATCTCAAATGTGCACATCCCTGTTGAGACTGTCTGTAAATTCTTTGTTTGTGAATTGTGTCTGCAGGTGCTGGAAATTCTTTACAATATGGATCTCAGAAATGTGCTTCCAAAGACTGAATGCTCTATAAAAATGAATCCAAATGAGCTCTTAACCTGGAGTTTAAACCTTGCATATATCTCCAGCAGGTATGGTCTGTCATGCATGTTGAAATACTTACATTTTAAAAACTTTCAATGTTGAACGTTAATATATTGGTTTGGGACTGCACTTTCGTTTAAAAATCTGTGTTTCAGAAAAGAGAGTGTGGCTTATTTGAATAAAGTTGGGTTCATGAGAATTTTTCAGAGAAGTAAGACCTACATCTGAATTACTGAAAAGGCCTGCAAGTCATACTAGCCCCCTGTAAATGTCCAGTTGTACACTTCTTGAAACAAGAAGCTACTTTGGATGTCCAGTGATAGCCAGTGAGCAGAGTTCTTCCTGAATGGTGATTGGGAAACACCCAGTTTACTGTAGAATTAACAATTACTTTTAATGATCCAGCCTTACACTCATTTGCTGTGAATCTGCCATCCCTTCTATCCTGGTTTGTGGGCAGATGGTTTGTAGAAAGAGCAACAGATCTCATTAAATTTGTTGGATTGGCAGAAATGGTTAATCCTAATCCTTAGGGTTTGCACTCCTTATACAGACTGTAAAGTCAGCAGAAAGCACTGGAAATGTGGATTGTAGGTCCTACTGAATTAGAAGCTGTGCCCATGCATTCATAATGGAATCCCAAACAGCCTTACAGTGTCCAGACTAAGGGTATGACATCCTGTTTCTGACAATTTTTTAAGCCATGCAAACATTGCAGTCCAGTGTTACAAACATTGAATACAGAGGGTGTAGAGTGTACAGCTGCATTTTATAGCTGTGCATATTTGCTGCTGATTTGCACTAAATTGTTCAAGTTCAAATGATGATGATGGGAGTGGTCATTTCTGGGATGAAGTAAGGTACTGGTGGTAAAATACCACTGACTGTGCTGTTAGAGGGAAGTGGCTGGAATAGCAGGCCTTGCTGCTCAGGTGTTGCCATTCCCCATGGTGGGAATAAGCTTCAGCAGCCACGGTGCCAAGAGGCATATCCTTAGATCCTGCTTAGCAGTTGTAGAAGAGATATTCCTGCAGCTAAACACTAGCTTCAAGAGGTGCATTTGTTCACAGTTTAAAATAATGTCTGGTTTATTTGACTCAGGTTCCATTTTCAAATGTGTTCTTCTATGAGATGTAAATAGCAAGTAAACATGGGAGAAGTGAAAGTAAGGGCATGTCTCATTGGCATGTCAGCTGAGAACTTAGCTAACATCTTGATCTCTAATGTAAAAGCTTCCAGTGCTCAGCTTGGAAAATATCCATTGGTGATCATCAGAAATAATTAAGAGCTGGCTGGTTTTCTTCTAGAGATGAAATGATGACAGAAATAGCTGGCTTTTTGATATGTCCTTTACCTTTTTTCCTCAGCCCTGAAAGTCAAACCATAGCTCTCAAATTTGCCTCCAAATTGATTATCCACCTTTTGCAGAGCCATCAGCAGGTAAGGGAAATGGAGCTGATTAACAGTTTTGTAATCTTGGAGTTTTTAGTGATTGCAGCAACGTGGCTTCTTTTAGATAATGACCCCAAGCTTGTGTTTTCTTGTGTTCATTTATCATTTTTGACATTCAACATTATGTCTTCCTCTCTGAATACACTGCCATGTTCTAAAGTGACAGCCATGAATATCATCTCAGTATATCCCTCTCAAAGTAATTTCAAGTTAAATACATACATAAATATTTTTGATGGAGTAATTTCAGCTTCTGAGCTCATCCAAAATGGTCACTATAATGTAGAAGGGGAAATGCCTGTGGTGTTTAATTCTTGTTCTGAATCCAGCCCATTTGCTGAGCTGCAGCTTTGTTGTGGGTTCTTGATTTTTGGAGAGCCCACAGGAGAGCACATCAGGTGGGAAGGCACGAAGCTGAAGCAGTGGTTGGGTGCAGTTCCCAGCCAGCTCAGATTTCTTTTGATTTTAAATTGTCAGTCTGTGATGTCACATATGTATGTGTAGAGCAGTGCAAAAGCAGCTTTAGTGCTAGACATTTAAAAAAATATTTTCAAATCCACTTACTGGATATTTAAAAACAAACAAAACTCTCATGATCTGTTTTAAAAGGAAGATTATTTTCCTCACGAAGCTATTATTTTTCATAGAATGAGCAGCAGAATGGATTCTTATTATATGCTAATAACCATGTCTCATTATAAAAAATATAAAATCAGATTTGCACACAAGAATTGAACACGAACTATGATATTAAATCTTTTTAGTTAAAGGAAAGGCATAGTGTGAGTACTTAAAGCTAACATAACAAAGCAGAATTAATGAAAAATGCTGTAGAAATCTTAAATAGAAATGCTGCAACAACTTTCTCTAATAAGCATATAAATCATGGGAGATCTAAGATACACCTACAGAGAGAGCTTTTGGCTTTGGGAAAGGCCAGGTACATCAGATTTCCATCTAAATTCTTTCTTTGAGCTTGCATTCAGTATTTACATCTGTGGAAGGGATTTTCTCTTCCATGAGGTAAAAGTTAAGTTCTGTTTTTCTGTGTAGTCCATCCATGTGTCTGCTTGAAATTTGAGTCATTGTAACATCTTGGGAGATTTTTAATTTTTTTTTTCACCTGTTAAAGAATCTGTAGGACACGCTCTGGCTGTGTCCCTTTGTGCAGTGCAGGTACATGGCCCTGTACCAGGCAGAATGAGGCAGAGTATGACTGAGGTTTCATTTATTCCTCAGTTAATGAGGTGGGTTGAGAGCTGGCTGAATGGCACATCCCAGAGGCTCATGAGCAGTGTCACAGGGTGTAGCTGGAGCCCTGTCACTTGTGGTGTCCCAAGGGTCAGTGCTTTGCCCAGTGTTGTTTAACTTCTTCATCAACTACTTGGGTGAAAGGGCAGGTGCCTCCTCAGCAAGTTCACTGACAGCACAAAGCTGGGAGCAGGGGTTGATACCCCCAGAGGGCTCTGCAGCCCTTCAGGAGGACCTTGACAGGCTGGAGGGATGGGCAGAGAGGAGCACTCTGAAATTCAGCCAAGGACCAGCGTATTTGTCCTTGGCATGCATGTGTAGAAGGACTGAGGATGCAAGAATACACTTTGACTTGTGTGGTAATTGGTGAGTGTGCTGTGAAGGGACAGAGTCAGACTTGCCTGTGAATACTGCTCTAACTAAAAGAAAATTTCCCAACTTTTAAATGTTCATGTGGGTTTCACCACTTTAGGAAAGCTGGGCATTTACTAATGAGCAGTATCCCTTAGGCAGGCCATGGTTCAGTGTGATGGTTAAGAGGTGCAGCATACTTCTCACATGTTCTGTGCCTTCAGATTTCAGAAGAAGTCTTGGAAAAATGGGTTCAGCTGATAATGTATTTTTGTGGAGATGAGCAAGAGACAGAGATGCTGTTAGCAGCTGCTGAAGTTCTTAAAAGTATAACATCATTCCTTCTTAGCAGTGAGAAGCTCATTCTTGGTAAGTAGCTTGAAAGTAATTTTCTGGATCTTTTTTGATGAAATCCATTAATACATGATTTCAAATGTATGTGTATGCACAGTCAAAACATAATTACATCAAACAGGTTTTTTTAAAATTTTAATAGGATTTAATTACTAAACAAATAGATTTATTTAAATTCTGGTAGAAAAAGCACATGTGCCCAGCCTCTGGCAATAACTCAGCAGAAGGGACACATGAGATGTTGTTATGTCTCCAGGTCACTATACACTGGTGTGCAGAATTCCTGGCTTGCAGTTGTTCTGTGACTTGAACCTTTCTGTAGTACTCTTTTGGTGGGCTGGACACAGTTTAGTTTAACACTGGGAGCGTAGCAAAGCTGTGCTGGCTGGATGTTGGAATGAAGGTTTTCGGTCTAGAAATGAGAGACACGTTCTACTATAAGAAAAATTAATAATTGGATCACATTATATCTCCCAGGTATAAGGATTTTTGTTTGAAGTTAACATTAGACTGTTGTCGCCCTGATTTTTTAAGATTTTCCAAGCCTTCTGATGTTTGCATTCTTGTGGCAGACTTTCTCACACACTTTCAGTAAATAACTTATTGTTTTGCATTCTTTTAAGGAGGAGGAGAAATTTGATGGACTGTTGGTTTGTCCAGTGTCATTGGAGAGGTGGCACTTTCACCCTCCAATCCACTGTCACTTTTGGGAAACTATAAATGTTGGAGTCAGAAAATAACCTTACCCTTTTCTTCATCTTGAGAGCAGTGGTGTGCACTTGTGTTGTTTCGTGTCCTATAGTGACAGACTGTCTCTTTAGAAAACAAAGAAGGTGAACAAAAAAGCCTACATGGCCTTATTCAACAGTACATATAGTGACTGGGAGACAGAGCCAAGTAAAACTTTGTTTTGTTCTGGAGAATAGATGGGGTTTTTCTTTTAGCTTCCCCCCCACCCTGCCTTCTGTGAATAGAAAATGGGAGGATTTTGTGACTGAAGGGACAGGAGATATGCAAGAATGGGTAATACTAGATCATAAAGAAATTCTTTTGCATTCTGAACAGGACAGTTTTAGATACTTTTAACTCCATGATACTTCAATCCAGTGTAGTTATGTAAATGTTTTTAGTTTAAGTAGCTTCGGTCCATCCATGTGGCCTGGATACAAATATCTCTTATACAAAAACAGCGTATTTCTTAATCTGTAGATAGTGGTTTTGGGAAAAAATAGCTATTATTTTGAGATGTGCCTTTTAAGAGGTATTGATAACATTCACCAGAGCTAAATCTATATGAGGTAGACATTGCACTATTAAATGTTTATAGTATCAACTCTGGAAATCTTAACCTTCACCATCTAGATAAAGCTCTTCATAATGCAGACATCATTACCATTTTATGTCAAATGAAGACAGTGGAAGTCTTGGAGTGAAAACCTCCCAAATGCTGTGCTACTCATCTGTTGTTATTTGGATGTGGTCCATAGATGGTGGACAACAGTTTCCTCTTTGATCTTGTCAAAACAGTTGCTGATTTCCATGCTTTCCAGTCAGGCTAATGTGAAGGTCTGAAATAAAACATAGCAGCAGTTTGTATCCTGCATAAAATCCTAACAAAACAAATGAAAACAGACAAGTAAACAAAAATAAATGCTCCCCAAACAGCCCAGAAAATAGACCCCCTAGGCCTCAGTGGGCAAGCCATCTGAATTAGCTCTTTGCTCTGAAAATTGATGCAGGGGAAGAAAGATGCGGAGCTGACCCTTCGTGGTACCTAGAATTGTCAGTCTGGGATCTTCACAACTGTGAAGCTGTCAGTACTGCAGTGGGGAGTTGGCAAATCAAGGGCATGGGCTGGTGATTAGTTGTAGTGATATAAACCCAGGATAATTCCCTTGAAGGGGTTGTGTGCATGTAAACAGCTCCGACTTCTGTGCCTTCTGCATCAACTTGCTTGACCACATATAGTAAAAAGCAGGAGTTAAAGGAAACTGTGGTTGTATGAAATGGAGTTGTAGTCAGTCCCAAGAGCTTCCATTACTGTGTTCCTAAGAGAAAGAGGGTGAATGCCAGTCTGTATATTCTGGGTGACCCCATCATCTCTTCATCAAGCTGCTTGAGGGTTCAGAAAAGGTCTTTATGCAAATTCCCTTTGTAGACTTCCACTGCTTCTGGAGATACAAAAGAAACTTGTTTAGATGGGAAATCTGAATATTGAATCTCTAGGGGAATAATTATTCTGCCCTAGCAGTACCAGTATAATATTATTGACTGTGTCATGCTAGAAAAAAAAAGCAACTTCTTTCTGAAGTAATTATACTTCATGCCATTGCCACATAGGGAAGTTACAGGTAATACAGGAATGCTTCTGCTGCCTGTGTGGTAAAGCCTAGAGCAATTTACTTTGGCCAAGCAGTGATACAGCTATGTATTTGTCTGGCTAGCCTTGTAATACAAATCTCTGACAAATCTGCTGAAAACATGGTAGAGGAAAACCTGCAGTGAAACACAACTCTTGTGTTGTCTGTGGTCACCAGAAAGTAATATCTCACAGCTGGCTGCATCTTAAAGTGAGCTTCCAGTGGATTCCTTTAATCAGGATGTTCAACAAGACTTGAAAAGTCAGCTGAAAAATACCCCAGCAAACCTAGGAGTACAGATGTGTGACATGAGCTGTTCATGCATGGTGTGACAGCAGTAAATGGCACGAGGGTCTGCAAGGGAAGCATGGCTTGTGAGGTGTAGGTGAGGCACTGGGGGTTGTGTGTGTGTGTGCTGTCTGCCTGCTTGGGCATTACCAGTTCATCACCTCCCTCTTGGCACTTCTCTCTGGTCAGTCTTAGCTGTGTACATGGAATCACCCCACAGATTGAACTGGTTTCCAGCAGAGAGTGGGTGTAAGGCTGGCAGGGCCTGCTGGTGAGTGCTGGGGATGTGGGAGAAGGAGGTGAAGGTAGATCCCTGCAAGGTGTGGTCAGTAGCTGTTGCCAGGAGGGAATGGCACTTCTGTCCAGCACCACTGGCAGTATCTGAAGAAAGCTTGGTTTGGCAGCCTCTGCTCCAGGCAGATGGCAGCAGCAAATCCATGGTCAGGGTGTTGATGAGTGACCAGTCTCCAGCCACAGAATTTTTGAAGTTGCCAAATAGGAATTCTGCACTCCTAGAAATTGTAAAAAATGGAGAGCACTCATGACTCAAGTTGAACCCAGATAGAGAGGCCCATTCTCTTATCTGTTGCCCACTGTTTAAACCAAGCTGAGTCTGCCACCTAGATAAGGTTCACAGATGCTGAAAATACTTTGGTTTTATTGCTAGTATTTCACCCGGTGGTTTGCCAATGCCTTTCATGTCTTGTGTTTAGGTGTGGAAACAGAGCTTTCTAACTTCTTTGAATGCTTATAAGAAATAGAGCTCTAATTTTTCTCCACAAATAAATATAGGACTGTCTGATACCCTTGGTCTGTGGAAATGTGTGATTCTACTGCTGCAGAATGAAGACTTGGTAGTAAGGGATGCTGCTGCTGAAGTGATACAAGTGGCACAGTCAGAAAAAAGAAACAATGAAGGAACAGGTACGTTAACATTACTTTTAAATATTATTAAATGTTTTGGAGGCAAAAGTGTTTCTCTTCTCATCACAAATTTGTTGCTAACTGTAAGGTGCTTCATCCATCTCCTAGAATTATGTACCATAAAAGATAACACCGAATTTGATGCCCACCATGCTTTATTATTTTACTTTTACTGTTCTTGGTTTAATTTGCAAATGATTACGTGGCGATGTAAAAAAGACAACAGCAGGACTCAGCTTTATGGTTTGTGCTGTGATGAGTCAATATTCGCATAATTTCAGTTTGAAAGTTCTTTAATATCAGCTCTGGTCTAATAATGCAGTGCAAGATACTCCTTGAATCCCACGTTGTTATGAGAGCCTATTCACAGATAGGAATCTAGGAAGCAATATTCAACTCATTGATTCATTATTAGACCTTGAAATCCATTTAGATCCAGATCAACAAAGACAATTCTCAGCATACCCACAATGTGTTTTTAAGGATGTGGGCCTTTTGTCTGCTTGCCCTAATTTACTCAACCCTGTTAATTTTAAAATAGCCACAAAACTTGAGTAGGCTTAACTAATTAACGTGCTTCACTTTGAGAGTCTTTGCTGACACATTCTTCCATGTGTTGGGAATAAATTAGAGTTTACTACCAAGCTCATCACTCTCTGGTGGTCCCTGGTCTTTGCTACTCAGTAATGCCTGTACCAACTTGTCTGCTGTCAGCTCAGATTCCATGTGAACTTCTGCTAGGCTGAAGATAAAGCAGCTCTGTGGTTTAAAAAAAATAAGAAAAGGCAGTAAAATGATGTTTGCCATTGTTATAGATAGAAGTAGCCAGGAATCTGCTCATGTGGCAGGTATGGTTTTGAGCTGGGACTGTTCAGGCACAGAGCTATGGGGTAGAAGAAGGTAAAAGGAGGAATATGGCATGGACAGCTTTCATCTTTGTGTTAAATCCCACAGCTCTTTCAGTTTCTCTAGTCCCAGCTACAGCTCTCTTGAGTATCGAGGGGCTCTGTGTGCCTGTGCCTCAGGTCCCCAGTGCTGGCCTTTGGGGGCATCCTCAAGCATCTCAAGATGGTACTTTCTTTGGGAATAATAACAGTGCTAGATTGTCTCTCTGAGTCCTGTATCTTCTCCCTTCTTCCCTATTGTATCCTGGTGCCAAGGGATATTTTCCTGTAACTGGATGAGAGCGGTCCTCTGTCTCCTAATTAATACTAAGGTCACCTCAGTGCTTGCTCTTATAGCTTACCGCTTTGTAAAGCTGAAGTGACCATAATTGAGAAGATAACATAATAATTGTTTTTTATTTGCTATGTTCCTAATTAAAGATAGGGACCCCACTCTCCAAACTTCTGTTAACCCCTTAGTTACACTTAGCTGTGCCTTTCTGTTTTTTCATTTAAACTTCTTGCAATGAAATGAATGTCTGTCTTCTGTGACTAGAAAAGAATGCCGCATTTGAAAAGAGATAATTCAGTTTCCTTTCATGTCCATTTTTCATCATTGGTATTCCTTCCTGTGATCTTTTTTCCCCACTAAACTCTTTTCACTTTTTGTGATTTCCTTTCAAGCTTTTGGGGGAGCAATTTTGCCCTTGTGGTTTTTATTTATAACCAGATTAAAATAAGCTCATCTTTGTGTGTTGTTTGTTTACTTTCATTTACCCCCTTTCTTTTCATGTTCGTGTGAGAGTATGCAATGTGTTTGTGTCTGTGGTTTAGACATTTCATGGATCACTAGACCTCTCTGTCGTGGGAATTTTTAAATTACATTCAAATATCTGCTTATTTTTTTCAAGTTTTCATACCATGAAAGTCTGATTTTTCATCACAGCACTGACTTAAAGATAACTGAACCCACAGACTGAAATTGATAGAAGCTGTGAAACAGCTCTCTTTAAAATTCTTACTTTATAACAAATTACTGCATACGGTAAATTAACTGACTTTTCATTTCCATTATACAATGATAAATTAGTATTGTGGCCCAGTAGTTTTGTCATGAGATCAGAAAGATGACTTGAGATCAGAAATAGGAATGGATGTTTAGAAACCTGTTTTCATACATTCTGTAATTGTTTCACTTTTATGTCATTACCATTACCACTAGAAACAGGAGAGAGATAAGAGACAATTATAATTTCAGCTTCATTTGTGCATCAAAAGTGTTGTGTCCTAGTAGCCATTATATTTCCAGAAATACTGCACTGTAGGAATGGGTTATGGTGTGTTTCATCTTTTTCTGCTGTTAATTTGCCATACAGAGATGAGGAATGCTGTTCACAAAATACAAGCTCTGGACTTGCCAGAAATTTTGGTGCTAGCATCTTCATATCCACTCCTCACAAAATTCCCTTTTCCCACTGTGTACACAGCATGTTAGGGAGGAGTAGCCTATAGCTGCCTGCAGATCTGCATTTATTGTCAGCTTAGGGAATCAATGTCATGAGTGCTTCATTTTTATTGAGATCCAGAAGAATTGGTGATTATAGCCTGGCAACTGCCCCTGCCCTTCCTGTGTAATACCAGCTGGCATCTTGTTTTCATGTGGAAGAGTGGGAAAGGTTATGTACTTGTGTGTTACAGTCAGACCAAGGCTGAATTATCATCCTGTTCAGCAGAGTAAGGTGGAGTTGAATTGTTTTTAACAGTAGCAAAGTTATTTGCATAGAATGTTCACAGAGTTTTTGTAGCATGGTTCTCCTTTACATGCCTGTTGCTGAATAACAGCAGAAACGTGGATGATAGTGTCAAATAATAGATATTTTCATGTCATTTAGAGATGGTGAAACTGGAGACAAATGATCCTGTCTGTTACAGTGTCCTTTCACTTCCAGTAACAGCTCCTATCTTGTGTAATTCTTTGAAATGCTACATGAGCTCTCCTGGAGGAGAATATGAATTTGGTTTCTTGTTTTTCCCTTATGGTTTTGTTGAGGGGAAAACCCCCAGTCTCCTCAGGCAACTAATCATGCAGCTTTGGATCACTGAAATTACAAAAGCAGTAAGCAGTGGAGGCAGAAATGTGTGATAACACATGTGATACAAGAACCCTGTGGAAATTGCAGCCCCAGGAGAAAAGCTCTAAAGACCAAACGCTGATACACTGCAGGGCCCCTGTCCTCACTCTACCCTGCTATTTACCCCCAAGCAAAACCCTACCAGCCCTACTGTTTTCTTATAGAAGGCAAGAACCTCTACTGTTAGCAGTAAAGTTCACTTTTAAAATGTATTTTATTCATACAGAGAAGCTTGTTTTATGTTTTCAGTATGTGCAAAAGTTCATATTCAGTAGGGGAAGTTACTGAGGTTGGATGATGGAAGTCATTTTCTGAGCAGAGTAGGTCAAACAGAATCCTGTCTCACCAGAAAGGAGAAAAGCCTCTGTTTTCTTTGCTAAAAATACCAACTTAGCAGGTAGTTAAGGGTTTCCTAATAAGTGGAACAATATAATCCCCATCTGTAACTCAAGGTATTGTGTGTACACTTTGTTGTTGTTTCCTCATGCATTGAGGTGTAAACCTCTGGCGGATTGTTTTATTCCTTTTAGTATGAGGGAGGGTACAGGAAGTATTGTATTCAGTGTAAAGGTAGAATAGTTGCTTTGAAATCTAATTAAATTAGTGACCCATGGCTGTGTAAAGTCTAGACCTATTCACAGCAGCATTTTTTATACAAGAGAGTTACTCCTTAAAAGAAAGATGATTTAAGTTGGGGAAGCAAGAGTGCTTTTTCCCTACTGGTGATCGCTTTGCTAAATATCCTGAAAAATGCAAGTATCTGTGTTAGAACAAAAACTGTGTTTTTTCCTCTATGGCTTTTTTCCTAATCTAGAGAAGAATTATATGAAGTAAAGTTACGAGCTTGGCAGTACTAGAGAAGTTTGAATGAACTATTTTTCTACCATTATAGCCAAGCCAATCAAATCCTATAAAATTCTGTATTAAAAAACACCTTTAGTCAGCTTAACCTTTATGTTGGTAAATTACCAAATTAACCTTAAATGAGTTTAAGGGCATTTTTAGTGTCATCAGCATTAGCACCAATTTAGCTGATTTTTAAAATTGAGCTGAATTAAGTTTAGATGAGCAATTAGATTTGCAGACTTGAGGAAATCTTTTGAAAGTGCCTGAATGATTTAGCAGCCTAAATACACTTCTGAAATATAATGGAGGACTTCAAGGACTTTTTGCTACTTTTGTTGTGAAATAGCAGTTTTTTACAGACATGAGCAAATTAGCTCCTGGGCCCAGCAGTGTGGCTGCAGCAGAGCTTGTGCAGCCCAGGGCAGGTAAATGGCCCACTCTGAGCACCACCTTCACTGGGTGCAGTGGGAGCATCTTTGAAAATCAGTCTAATGTTATTGTTACATCTCTGTGGTTTTGAGTAATTCTAAGCACGATGTAGTCAGCTTTAATCTACTGGCTAAAATTTCAGATATATTAACTCAGTTTCTTTGGTTCCATTTCACATGCTTAAGAAATAGCAATAGCTGATACTCCTGTGCTAGGAGTTTCTGAGCAAAAGACAAAGTTCTCTTTTCTTCTCTTGATGGTTGCTCCCTTCTTGATAGAGTCTACTTTTTATCTTTGGGGAAAATGATCAGTGAAAGTGACAAGTGTCCTGGTTTTTTGATTTACCAGCAAGGAAAAATTAATTCATGAGCTGGCTGGTTTAAAGAAGCTGACTCCACCTTCTGAACTGACTTTCCACCATCTCTTGGGAAGGGGATGGCACTACAGAGCAGATGGAGTTAAGATTCCTGTGGAAGTCTTCACTGCTGGGTGTTGACTGTTATAGGGGCCCACACTACTTCAGGTTTATCTTATTGTTTCAGGCATGTAGGAGCATTTCAGCAACCTTTATTTTGTTCATTGGCCAGCGAGTATAAATGTGTGTAAAGGGAGAAATTAAAATGTGCTGCTTGAGGGGGTGGTGGAGGAAGAAAAAATATTGAATTAGACTGAAGCGCTTAAAGATTTTCAAGGTGTCTCTAAATTCTCTTCTAGACTTAGAAAGACTTTAGACCTAACCATCTGACTGGGTAGAACCTTTCTCTGTGAACCATGCTGTCATCTGAGAATGGAGAAGAGCAAAGCTGCTTGTTGCTTGCACCTCAGTTTTCTTTTTCACACATCATTAGTGTAAAAGTCAAGGCAAATTCAACCAAAACCAAACATCTTCATGAACCTAGAGTAGGTGTGGCTGTCATGATTGTGAGTGGAAGAAGGTTTATGTGTGGGGGTTTTTTTGGCACAGTGATGGTGTAAATAAGCCTTAGCAGAGGTAGGGGAAGTTAAGGGACAATCAGACTCGCTATATTAACATTTGAAAGAAACAAGGGGAGAAGAAATCCTGCTCGGATTTATGTTTCTTGTTCCTGTCCTCTAAAAATCTTCCTTGTTGAACCTAAAGCTGTGCAAAAGGTTTCATACATGTGTGCCCTTAGAAGATCTAGTAAATCACTTGAGGAAGAGATAAGAGATAAGCAGTCTGTGTGATGTTAATGCAGCACAATGGTCTGGCAGTCATCATCAACACCACAGGTGATATCAGCAAATCATGGGTGACTGGCATGATCCAAAAACTTGTACCCCAAATGTCCTTTACAACTAGTCTATGAAGCATTTCAGGACAAGTGGCTCAGATTTCATCTACTCCAGTTGCTAGTGAAACAGCTATGAGTAAGTGCTGGGAAAACCTAAAATGCTAAATGGACCTTGGTAATGTTAAATGCTAAAAATACCATTAACATTGGTGGTGTTTAGCTGCACAATTAAAGCATCCTACGTATTGCATTGGAAACAGTGAAGAAAGATATTTTACTTTATTCATTGCCTCATTTGCTTGTTGGCATTTGAAACTGTGTTCATACTATTCATTAAAGTAAGTGCCAGCTTTGTCCATAGCAAAAGGGGCTTTTCTTGCTCATGTGTATCATTGAGTAAATGCATTATATAGATTTCTTAAATTTAGTTCATGAGCATGTCAAGTTAACCCCTCTCTCCAGACCTGTTTACTTGCCAAGTGCAAAGTCCGTGCTGTGGGATTGGAGATGGGAAAATGACTGGGGGTTAGAACCTGTGCCCCACTGCTGTGTGCAGTATAAATGTTGTAAGTCACTGTGTCTTCCTCTATGAAATATAAAGAAGAGATGCCAGCAAACTGTTCAGAACTCTCCTTTTCATGTCATTGTGTGTTCATCCTCTTGCCAGGCCAGGGGATAGATTAACCACCTTTTGCTCTACTTCCGTGCTGTAGGTGTAACCTTCCAGTGAGGCAGGTGGGAGGGCTGTGGTGAATAAAACAAATGTCAGGTTACTCTGATCCTGGGCAAAGATTAGTGTGGAGGGTTCTACTTTTCTCATGCACTAGGTGACTTGCCCTGATGTTCAGGTTAGGCTAATGGGCCTCTGAGGCCCCAGACAGCTCCTTTAGTTGTGGCTCTTAAAACCAGTTCTGGCAGCTGCCTGGCTTTGAGGAATAAGTGGTAATTGCCCAAACATAAACTAGGGAATTGCATGCATGCAGGCTGGTTTAAGGATGCATTAACTGGCAAGGTCATGGGTGATGAAATTTCCTTTGCTTGATTAAAGTCAAACTTGTGCATTTTCTTCTCTATTCTGATATTTGATTTCCCTCTGTTTAGAGGTTTGCTGGAGTGGTTACAAAAAACATAAAGTCAGAAGAACCTGGCTGTAGAAAGAGCTTGCTGATACTGCTGCCTGGAGCTCTTCCACTAGCCAGCCTGAGAGTGGAGTGGTTGGTAGTGCTGTGGGTGGGTGGCTCCAGCTGCACACAGAAGACTGAACACTTTCCTTCTAGACACGTGACTTGCTGTGATACAGCTGCTATGGTGTGGAAAGTTAACAGCTTCCTTCAAATGGATGAATTTCAGGCCCTTGCTAATGCCATGTGTAGGTAAAAACAGCGCTTTGGAAAGACCGTTTAAAATGCACTTATTGTCTTCCATGATTTTCAAGCTGCATTGAGAATTGCTTATAATTTTGGAACCTGTTGGTGAGAAAAATCTCCCAGACAGATCTTGTGATATGCCACGGGTTCTTGGGCACAGTCCAGAAGTTCTCACAGTGTTGTCTGGGTTACTAATGGAAAACTGCTAATCATATTAGCCAAAATATGTTTATGTTCCCTGTACTGGGGACAAGTGGAAAGAAGGTTAATGAAATTTTTTTCTGGAATCAGCTCAAGGATTTCTTCCGCTTTGTGAATATTCTTGATAACTGCATTCTGGTAACTAGATGTGCAGCTCACTAAACAGAATTTCTAAGCTATGAAAGAGGAGCCTTTTGAGCTGAATGTTAGGATTTAAATGGGAGGCATTTATCCAAATGGCCTTTAAGCAGTAGAAAGCAGAATAGACATAGACAAGACCCATCCAGGCAGAAGAGAATATGAACAAGATGCAATACAGTCAAAAGCAGAAAAAAATCACAGCAAAGCAGAGCTGCTCCTGTTGCAGAATGATTTTCTACAATTTTAGGTTTATTTTCAGAAGATTATGTGGGAATCTATGTGATACCCTGTTACAAGGAATATGTCTTGAGGCCTCAGTGGAGAGGTGTAAAGCAGAGGCAGCAGTTTGCAGTGTTCTGTTCAAACACGGTGTAGGACTTTGTATTGAGACACTGTAAGGTGATGACATCTCTTCAGTTCCATTAGATAAGGCCTGTTGAGGACAGGGGGAAGGTCACACAGCTGTGTGTGTATTCTGGGAATGCTCTGACGTGGGCCCTGGCAAAGGAGGCGGTGGGTGCTGCCTGGAATGACCAGAACACTCTGCAGGGTGAAGTGCACCACATGTTACTGAAGAGTAGTGTAAACCATGAAAGGGAACATCACTGATAGGCACCCTTAAGCTGTCTGTAATTGTAGGATCATAAGTAGATAGGGTTCAAACAGAAAAAAAGACAGCATTCTCCTTTAAATGTTCAGTGCTGAACCTTCTGCTTAAAGGACCCTGACTCTGGCTGCATCATTTTATCCTTTCCAAGCTTTTAATGGTCAGTACTTCTCATGCACCTGCATAGAGAAGGATTTATGTGGAGAGACAAATATGTAATGATGATCATTTAAATCTTGGCAAACTAAATAAGTGGCAAATACCTGTGCCATTTGGTGACTACTTGATGACTGTGATGACCTCTCATTTAAGAAGTTTCTTCCAGAGAGAAAAATGACACGTGGTAGAGATTATGAAACACTTACTGTGGCTAGAAGCTGTAATTTGGGGTTTTTTTACATCTTCTGTAGTAATTCTAAGAAGGTAACAATTACATGTCAGTTGCAAGGATGAAAGAATTGAGGTCTGGGAGTGTAAATGAATTCATCTGGTCTTTCTGCTAGAATAAATTCAAGGCTGTTTCAGAAACAGATTTGACTTATAGCCTGGTTGCATAATATTTTTATGCTAATAGGTATATTTTGTGTCTTTGTAATAGTATTTATGTTATGTGTGGCATTCTACTTTTGCATCCTTAAAATATCTCCTGTTGTTATGAAAACTTTTGGAAGATCTCTCTGGAAAGTAATTAGGTCTTAAAATTGCATTTGTAGTACGATTGCTTCCTGGTTTAATGGTGACTCTTGAATAATGTTTAACCATCTTCCTTAGATACTTAGGAAGAGTTGGCTGAAAATATGACTTAAATGTTTTTGTTCAGAAAACTCTTTGGTGATTACTTTTGGGCTCAGGGACCCATCACTGAATTTGCTGACTGCCTTTTTTTTTTCTTTCTGATGCGAGTGTAGAGTAAGGCTGTTTGTTATCCACAGCTTACCTCCTAAACTTGGGAGTCTTTGTGTGTGAGTAAAATATTAATGAAGACGCAGTTCTGTATGAAACTTCCTAAGGTTATGAAGCCAGGTTTTCTGATAAAAGTGTAAAAGTGTTGTTCCTGTTTGCTTAACAAGTGTGTGCCCTTTTGATATAAGCAAAATAGCACCATTGACGATGATCTTCTGCTTTGAAAGCGTTTCACTTTATTTCTGAGAGAGACATAGGGTGTTTCAGTCTAACAAAAATTGCTTTGATTTTTTCTCCTGATTAATCATAGAAGAAGTAAGCAACAGTCTTAATTATCTTCATTGAAAAAGTAATTTTGCAAACTAGGCCAGTAAACTGTGAAATCAGCCTCTGCAGAGGTAAACAAAAAATGAAGGACTGATGATATTCTTCTGAATAGAGCTATTTTGTGCTTTCTCTAAACAAGCTGGAAGTGCAGAAGACTCAGTGCTTTGGAGCAAACGTGCTCTGCTCCACAAGAGCGTGACAGATTGTCAGGGAAGGCCAGGGGAAAAGCAATTGTATTATTCACCCTACATTGGCTACTTTATACACCTAGGCCAGGAAGAGTTGTGAGGGTTTGCTGTTTTGGTTTCTTGGTTGCTTTTTGTAGGTGGCATTCTAGATTGCTAATTGTGGGCATGCTAATAATCAAGAAAAATGTTAAGCTCTAAAATCATATCTAGACTTGTGAAATATTATATCAACAGATTTATTTAGAGATGTAATTGAAGTTCTGTGATACAAGAAGTTTGCAACAGCCGTCCCGTAGTCTCTATGGCATTTTGCCACTGTGTTCAGCTCTTGTAAGGGTCAGATGTTTTATTTGAATAAATTGACTCCAGTTTTATTAGTTAAAAACACTGAAATGAAACTTGCACTTACAAGGTTGTAGCTTGTCCTTTATCTGTAAAAATGAAGTCTGGGCACAAATTGTGTTGTTTTGCTGACCGGTTGCTGCAGTTCTTTTATTGATACTGCTTCTTCTGTTTCACTGGTACTGAGAAAAGATAAAGATGTCCCAATCAATTGCTTTTTGAAAAAACAATGGCTACCTGAGTAATTTGATATACAGGACAGATACTATTAAAAAGTAATTTTTAAAGCTAGATTATATTGAAAAGTAGCCAAGCAACAATAGAAATCTTGTTACTTCAAGAAGAATTGTTCATTGGTTAGCAATTGAGAAAAGGGAGTAAGGAAAAGAAGAATACTGGAGGAATTAAGGGGAGTTGTGTACAAATGAAAATAAAACTGTTTCATTTTAAATGGAGCTCACTTTCTCAGAGCATCCAGCTAGAGGTTAGGCATAGTTAGAAACTGGGATATGGAAGTTGGTGATAGCTTTTTGATCCTTTCTTACCTGGCACAGGTGAAAGCTAGAACAAATAGGGTGCTTTTCTAACTGGGAGTGCACAAAAAGGCTTTGGTTATCCACAGCCTGTCACCGCCCCACTCCTCCTCACATTGCTTAAAATGCAGGAGTCCAAAACGACATGGACCAGCATCTCTGATATTTTTGGGATCTTGCTTATTAACTTCCCACACAGTGCAGTTAAGTACTGCATGCTAGAAGTTCTGCAGGGAAGGACTTGGGAGAGCCCTGGGCTGGCACATCCATACACACATGGAGTTCCTTGTAAAGGCTGAGCTGGAATGCCCGTCAGATCCCAGAGGTATTTCAACAAGAGTGCGGAGATGATCCATTCCTGCAAGCAGATTTTTGCACACAGAATTTCATTTGTGTGTTTGTAGGTGGGAGTGAGGTAGAGGATATAAATACCTTTGCAAACTAACCTAAACCACCACCTTGTTTTCACCTAAGTCAGCACTTGAAATTTGTAATGACCAAGGTAATTCCTACCTGTGACAGAGTCAAAGCGGCACCTTAGAATGAAAGTTGGTTTTATTATATTACTGATTTCCTGTGCCACAGCCTTCCCACTGATTTGGTTACTTTAATTCCTGGTGTGTTGGTGGAGGGGAGGTGGGGGGAAGCAGTTGTGGGACACAATGGGCTCATACTTCAAAACCTGAGATGTGTAAAACTCAATGTCTCTTTTTTTTCCCCCCCCTATAATCAGTTCCAAATGAGCACTTACAAGGAGAACTCTGAACTGGCTTAGTTGAACAAATTGATTTCTCATGCTTGAGAAAGTAAAGTTAAACATCCTTGCAAAGCCTAGAAATGTAAATTTTTAGAACTAGACTTTTTATAAAAGGCTTTTGATTTATTAGATTTAGAGCAAGACTGTTGAAACTACCTTGAGGAGCAGAATTATTTATGGCAGCTGCTTACAGTACCAGTGTAATGCCACTTTCGCATGTTTTTAATTTGGTTCCTTCACATGGTCTGTGCTGTGTTAATGATCACCTTGTCATGCTGCCAGTGGAAAACAGTTTTATAAATAATTCCCACTGGTAAGATGAAAGTGTTAACAGAAATACTTCAGTGAAGGTCTTGATTAACTTACACACTTTGCTTGATCACAGTGAAGCTTAGACTTACAATATCTTGTTACCAGAACTAGTAAAACCCATTCATTTTTTCATGTTCTGTGTTAATTACCCTTTTACTTTCCCTCATGGGCAGACACACAGAGGCTGATTTCATGTTTGTGTTGAAGACTGCAGTTACACTTTTAGACTTCTTGCTGTACTTAAAAGTTCCTACCCAAACAAACCTAACCTTCCCTAATTCCAGAATCTATGTATTATTATAGTAGATCTTCAAGACTATAGATTCTTCCATTTAGGTGCTCTGTTTAACCTCCCTTTACTATAAACAGCTAAAGAAAGATCTTTTAATTTTTTTTATTTTCTCATACTTACTGAAAGCTCGCTGTCTTATGTACAGGCATTAAGAAGCACAACTAAAAACAGAATTTCCAGAATATCTTTCTTCTTTAATTCTGATTCCCCAAATGTAAATATTCCAGTCAGCTGCCATTTTGCAATACAGAATACTAACATACCACCTCTGAGAAACATCAGGAAAACAGGCATGTGCCACGTTCTCTGAAGCTTAACAGCAGTAGGATCACATAACCTGTGTTAATGAAGGCCCTTTTAGAAAAGATGTTTGAAATACTGATTTCCATCCCCTAAAGCAAACTCCTTGGGGGTTGGGCTGGATGATCTCCAAAGGTCCCTTCCAGCCGTGAGGATTCTGTGAAGGACGTGTGCTGGGTAGATCAGTTTAATTAGGCAAGATCATACTCAGGTGGGCAATAGTCTTTAAGGGTATATACCAAAATACAGATTATTTGATACTGTGGAGTCAGTGACCTCATGCTTTAGGAGTAAAGCAAGGTCAGCACAGATCCTGGAGTACAAGTACAGTGGGTGTAGGGAGAAGCCTAGGGATAAAATGATCTCAAGGGTGAAGTACTACTTACATACACACAGACCAAATTATTTTGGGCTGGTCTGTAGAACTCAACAGTGATTTCTTTTTAAATTCATAGGAATAGAGGCAATACAGGCAGCCTTTGCTTGTTAGCTGCCTTTTTTTGCAATGTGTTTTGGTTTTTAGCATGGACATCTGTGTGCCGCTGTAAAAGGCTGTCACAGGGTAAATTCTCCAAATTAAGGGTTTTACTTGATTGTCACAATTTGTGATTAAGGCTCACCTAGTGCCATGGCAAGGTTAAGTAGAATGTGGCCTTTGCTGAAGGAAACTCACTTGAAATCTACAGATGGAAAAATAAGATGTTAAGGACAGAAAAAGTCTTTAGGTTAAAGACGCATGTTTCAGTCACAGTGTGGATTGTAACTTCAAATGGCATGACTAAGTAAAATAGGTAAAAAGTTCCTTGAGCTGTGAAGTGAAGGAAGCTTAGGTTTGGTGGGGTTTTTTAATGGATTTGTCTTGCAGGTGAGTGGATTTTCTCATGTCTGATGACTGAAGTTTCATCCTTTTAATAGGCATGACTGCAGTAGGGTCTCTTTTCTTTACCCAGTTGGCTATTTCATAGAAATAAAACTTAATGTTTCATATTCCTGTATCCTTTTTTGTCAAACTGGATTGAAACTGGCTCACAAGTTGTAGTGGGAAACACATACACAGAAATATGCCTCATGATTTCCTTATTTTGTTTAAAAATGGGGGAAAAAAATCCCTTTGATGCTCTTTAGTCTTTCAAATTGCCAGTCTGGTTTAATAAAATATACTAGAGCTGTTATTTTTTTCTGTGCACCGAGTGCTCCCTTCCTCTCTACCTGCACTCATATTTCATTCTCCGTGGTTCTTTCACCTTTTCACCATATCTTGAATTGACCTCTGTAAACTTACAGCCTTCTGCTTTTCTCTCTCATTTGTCTCTTCGTGATTTGCTTTGTAAATTTAATTGTGTGAACTGAATATTTTTATAAGGAGCGTTGATGGGCTGTTGTTAGGAGGGTTGCCTAACACACCTCATTATAAAATCCTGGTTTCCATCTACTTGTGTTAATCCTTACTAGTTGGTACTGAGATTTTTCTATACTGTGAGTATTTTTTGTAAACTTTAATTATTTGGGTTTTATTACTTAAACATGATTCTACATAGGAAATTAGGAGGAAATACTATATTTAGGCAGGCTGTGAAAAAAATTGAAGGCCTGTTCTTTAAATGCTGTTACATATGTATGCTTTGGATATGCATTTTTGGTAAAATATGTATAAATTTGAGAAATAGTACTATAGAATGCTGTGCTTTTCATATATTTATGTGTGTATATACACACACACACACACACACACACACACACACACACACACTCAATAGAGATTGAAATGAGCCTAAAAGCTAAAACTTGTGAAGATTTTTGTGTTCACAGAGCAGCTTAAATGTCTCTGCTCCTGAAATGGTTACCTGCATTCTGACCAGGGCTGCTGAGGATGCTCAGTGCCAGGAGCACTGCCTCAGGATTGTGCAACTGTGGCCGTAGGTAGCTCTGGTCCAGACTGTGTTTAGATACTTGAAATTATGAAGGTATAGATTTCTTTTTCTTTTTGGACCTTGGCAAATTATATATATATGTTGCCATCTTCCTCCTCCAGCCTTTCCCCACACCAAGAATATTTGGAAGATTGCAAGGTCTGGTATCCAAAAGTTAGGAAATTCAACTACTACCTCAGCTGCAAGTTGAATGTGATAAAGAGAGTAAGACCAGAATCACAAGAAGGGACATGCCAAAGTTATTTAGTTTTGCCCTTGTGATTTTGCATTCTGTCCCTGCCTCTCCCAGAGAGCTGTTTTGTGCAGGTAAGCAAGTCATTCCAAGCAGAGTTTGGAAAGGAGGTCACCATGCTGAATGCTGAGCTGGATACCTTGCAGGCATGATTTGCAGGAGTTCAGAGCACACACAGCTGAAGCCAGAGGGAAGTGTATTTTGAATATTAAAGCATTATGGGGTGCTGACTCCTCAGTGAAACAAGTCATAATGTCTCAGATCAGACATCTAAAACCAGTCAAGGTTTTTTAATCTGCATGGCTGTCTGCTCTTCCTGCAGAATAGATAGTGCCATTCCTTCTTTCCATGCACATGGTTGTAAGTGATTTATGAAGCCCTCCATATCGCGATGAATGACTGAGAGCCCCAGGTTACTTAGCCATTCTGTCTTCCATGCCTATTTAGAATATTTTGGAATATTTTAAATAAGAAAGGTTCAAAGCCATGTATTAAATGTGTAGAGAATAGAAAGAGATTTCTTCCCTGTGGTGGGGAAGTCCCTGGTGTTGCGTAGTTCCTGTCTGCATGACTATGTGAGACACAAATGTTTTTAATTTTTGTCTTGTGCGGGGAGCACTTCCATTCAGCACATTGGGGAGGGCACTCAGCACTTAGTTCCTTCTCAAGTTGAAGAGGCACAAACCAATTCCTCAAAGAACTTTGAAGGAAATGGAAGAGAAAAATGTAAAATCTGTATTAGACAAATATATTGGTATCTGTGTTAGATTTTCTGTTGAAGAACTCTGGTTACTGATTGAATATTACTTATCACTCAAAGAATTTGTGTATATATTTACACTTTATGCAAAACTAAGCAGCTCCTGCTCCTCACATAAATTTACTTGGACAAAGTCCTTGAAGTAACACTACAGACTATGTTACAATCTACTTATCCACCTGAGCCTGCCAAGGCCTCTGGAATGCCATGTCTGCTGAAGATGCAGATGAAGTTGCGGGGAGCCACCCCACCAATATCTGAGATGGAGATACACTATCCAAGTCTCTTGGAGCTTGCCAGAGGATGCCCTGATGACAGCTAGAAGTTTCCTAGCAAATCTTGAGCTGGCTGTTAACGCATTCAGACTACAGCTGTATGGAAATGCCAGAGCCTGAGGTATTTCAGTCAGAGAGATACAAGAAAGTCATGCGACTTCCAGAGAGGTGTAGACCTGCCCATGTAAATAGAAGTGTCCTGGGTCACCGAAGGTGCAAAATCCAGAAGTCACCTAGGTGACAGGAACTGTGTGAAGGAAAAAGGGTGTGAACCACTCCTTAGGATTTCTTTAATGTGAACATCATGTTGGGAGGAAACATAGAGGCCTGATTCTAGAAATGCCTCAGTCACAACAGGATGGTTAGGATCAGCAGGTCTTTAATGTGAATCAAAACTTGTGGTAGTAGAGTGAGGAATATGTGTGTGTAATCTCATTTCAAAGTATTTCTGAAAGAAAGGGCAAAAACCAATTTGCTTTCAAGAGAAATCACTGGTGCATCATCTTCCCATTGAAAAGAGCCAGTGGTTCTCTCATGGAGTGAAAATGCTCTTGAAAAAAATCTTTGGAGATAGGTATTTTCCATTCAGGATTGAGACCTGGGGCTGTTTACCTGTTATGCACCTGCAGGGGAACTGTCCCTAAGTTCTCCTTAGATCACTGCCCCTAAGTGACCTGTAATCACTGAGTTGTTGAATAGGATAAACAGCACCTGCCTGTCTGTTTGACTGCAGCTCAGTAGCCTGGCTGACTTTTTATGTTGGAATGTCAGAAAACGTACAACGGATCCCGCTATACTGCACTGAAAGCAATTTGCAAGTTGGCATTGGAAGGCGTTTTGATCTTGACAGAAAAAAAGCAAGAAAATTCTCTTGGTCATTTGTACTTAGCACCTGCAGTGTGAATGTTCTTTGGTCCTGGTAGCTTCTCACATTTCAGAACGTTTGCAAATGTAGTTGTATTTTCATAGCATTGTGTATCTGTGTCCGTATATCAGCAAAAAGCAAAAAATAATGTGAGCTGTTCTTTACACACATTTCATCCCTTAGATGGCATCTCTCTAAGAGCAGACAATCTGGACTGTATTGGAAGCTTTTCATGTAAGGGTGGCTGGGCTTTTTTTCATCAGGCATTCATATAGTGAATGGTTTCTGTGGCATTTTGCTCTTTAAGTGTATTCTCTTACATGGTGAGGAAAGGGGTTTAGAAAATTGGCCAGTGAAGAAGTTAAGACTGTATTATGAATATTTTTTACATTATTATACAAAAGATTTATGGCACTTTCTGTAAGACCAATTTTATGGCCACTTCTTTTCGAATGTCACCCTCTTTTAATAAGTAATATGACACTAAGATAAAAATTAAATATAAACCATCCTAACAGTGTCTCCCTTATAGCATTTTATAGGAGGTATCAAAAGTGATGCAAACACTGAGTTACAGAGGTTTCTGAGTTGGATTTTTTTGCTATTCTGCTCAAAAATACCTTCCTTCAGTAAGTCACACATACACTTGAATCAGATATGTTGTGGTAAGTTAGCAAGTGTCTTCTCTGCTCAGATGTGCTCAATAGCCACCGTTTACAGGAATCTGCAAATCTGCCTTGTTCCACCCTTTAGAGAGAACTGCTGGAAGAAGGATGAGAAATACCAGTGTAAACTAACATTTAGGAGAAAGTGTAGAACAAGATCAAAACATGTTGTAACCTAAGAGACCTTGAAAATCAGAACATTTTTCAATAATGTAAAATTACTCTAAATTCCAGTAATTCAAAAATGCAGAGTTTCCTTAGCAGTTGTCATCAGCTAAGTCAAGCTTGCATCTAGAATGAGAGTTATAGTGCCAAAAAAGTTTAGTGTTGTGTCAGTACTCATGTAGAAATAAATAGCATTTTTTTGCTTGTTTTTGTGTCTTGCAAAAAATTCACCAAGGTACACTTAATAATTCACATGAATTGGCTTAATTAAAGAAGGAGGAGAGAGAACTTTTGCATTGAGACTTATAATTGTCTTAGCAAGATTTACTGGTGTGTCTGGAACTCATTAAAATCAGTGGGTTTTGCAGGGGGAACTTTATATTACATCTTTTTGAAGAATTATATTATATAGAAAATGTGTAAGTACTGTGATTTTTTTACTTTGTATTCCCAAATTTATGTCAACACCTTAAAAGTTGTTGTCAGCCCACTTATACAACATTAGATCATCACATGGATGAAGGAACTGTTTGCTTTCTAGAATACAATGCCTCTAATTAAAGTTGAAAGTGAATGGACTGAATTAGAATCAGCTCATCCATCAAAGACTGGCTACTGATTATTTACTGACAGTGCTTCATTTAGCTCTATTAATTACTCAGTGGCACTGTTATGTAAAGGTCATGCTTGAAAAATTAGGAAAGAATACATGAAAAATTATTTTATGCACTCAGTGCTGAAGTCTGGAAGTAGTAAATGTTAAACAGAGTGTTCATGTGAATAATCTATTAAATGTGCTTTTTCTTATCAGCATTTTAATTGTGAGTGAGTAAACAGGACAGCAGCTTACAGATCTTGATAGACTGTAGACTTCTCATGCAGGCTGTGATGGTCATGGCTGTGGCTCCATAGCAATATTTGCCTTTCTATTACTGCTTTTATAATAGTTTCTTTTTTTTTTTTTTTCTCTGCCCAAATTATATGCATCATTATAATAATGATAAGATTTTTTTTAGTTTTTTGTACTCATTACCCCTTCTTTCCTTATTCCTTTATCCTTTAAATAATAAGCCTCTTACCATCATTCCCCAGATGTCACTCTAAAGTTCCATCTATGATACAGAAGTAAATGTGTCTCCTGTGTTCCTACAGCAGAGCTGTAGCATTCAGCTTGTTCACATTCAGTAACCTTCATCAGTGCTAAGCAAAAACTTCTGTATAGTTGGTACATGCATAACAAGTCTTCAGTTATAAATTTAATTCTAGTCATTGATACTAGTTTGGAAGCCGTATTTACCTTCATTTTTTCCAGTAAGTACATAATTTCAGTTTAAAAAACAATATGTTCTCATTGGCAGTGTTTTAAAAATTAGCTGAATAATATTTTTACCTTATAAAAAGGAAAAGCATGAGTTCTGTGGGTTTAGGCAGGGGATACTGTCTTTTTGCTGTTTAAATTAGAAAATTGCTCAGAGTGGGGGAGGCTTTGCAAAAGTGGTAACATAAGAGGTAAAGTCCAAATGCACATTTCCTCTGACAGATCTGTGAGCTGTGGTTGTTTTGTAATAAAACCCTTTGTGTACAGGAGCATGGCTTACATGGGAAAATCTTATGTATACATACATATATATTTAAAAAGGAAAAATAACCTAGTTACTGAGTTGAAAAATACTGTTCGGTTCACATTCCAAAAAAGGGCTTGAAAAGATGATGAGTATGTGTGTGCTCTTTTGCACAAGAAGGGACTTTAATTTTCTGTTCAGTCCTGAGCTGTAAGTTTCCATGCTAATCAGACATGTTATTAACTCAGATCTGTTTATAATCAAAGTCAAAGCTGAGAGCAGCATCACCACCGCTCTAGTCAGGGCCTGTAACTATTAAGAAATTAGTTTTGATTAGTTTGTTTTGTAATGGTGTTGTGTTTTGACATCGTGTTGCATGATGTCAGGAAGGGTCTCTTTTTAAAGCCATCCTGGAAAAGCATGGCTATAAAACAGACTCAGGCAGGGAAATGGAAAACATATGAAGCAGTTGTACGTCATCTAGGGAATGGTATTTCTCGAGAGGACAGAAATGATCTAATTGCCTTTGATTTTATGAAACACTATGAAAAGGAATCTGCTTATATATTAGATTTTACATAAATGGTCATTTTAAAAAGTGGAAAGTTTGATGTTTGTAACTTAAATTGACACAGTGCAATTGCAAGAGCCGTCTGCCAACCATCCAGATGCAACAGTTACCATTTCTGCATTTTCTTCCTTTTTATTTTTGGTTGGTTAGTTTTTTGGTTGGTTTTTTTTTTTTTTCTTTTTTTTTTTTGCTTCTCAACTGTCTTCCTTTAATCCTAGTGCCCAGAAGGGTGATATTGTGGAGACTGGGTGGGTATGAACACCCCTTTACTTACTTTTATTCTCCCTGCTGTTTTTTCAGCGGCAGCATTTCATGTCTGGTGACACTTATGCATTGTATTGCTGTGGAGTTACACAATTCCTGCCTACCTCAAAGTAGAACATATTTCAACATAGGAAATGCATTTTCTAGCCTTACTTTATTTACCAGCTCTTCTAACTCTTGGGTTGGGCCAATGGGATTTTTGTCTTTCTTAAATTTAAAGGCTTTTTAAATTTTATGAAGTCTAGGCATACATAAACATATAATTTTAAGTAAAAAATATATCTGTAGCACTGCCTCACTCAGCTCTCTTATATTTCATATGCTGAGAATAGAATAAGATTGATTATTACTGAACACCAAAAGGAAGACAATCTTTATACAACAAAGAAGTGATTAGTGTTTAGGTGAAATTTTCCATTTACAAATCTAATATTACAGGTATTAGTGACTGTGATGCTGAATCTGCCATCATTTGGATGAGAACCTGATATCTTGCTTGATACTCATCATCTTTCACGGTGATGTATCAGAAAACAAGAGCTAAATCCCCAGTTTTGCCAAGCAATCATTCAGTGATATTTGCTGCTTTAAAGGTCCATGCCTTTGTCAGCTTCCCCCTGAAGTAAGAATACTACCTCATTTTACTGGGGTGTTATGAGGTACCATAATGATAGTGATGTACTGATATTTATAACTTTATGGGCAGCACTTTGTGCAAGAAAGTAAAAAATATTTTACCAGTTCAGATGGTAATGGTCTACCTAAAATACTTTCTGTAATTTCAGTTGAAGAACTTGCCCTATATATTTTCCTTGAAAACATGACTACTGTTGGTACACTGTTCTTGGTGAGATTTTATCTCTGAGCTGTTATACAAAGCTTCCTTGCAGATTCACTTCTCTTTCTGTTTCCTCTGAACACAATATATGTTCACAAAAATTGGATTGCTCTTTGATCTAGAATGAACTTCAGTTAACAATTTTTAGTATAAAAATTACAAAATGCTTTGTTAGGCAAGGAATATGTTCTGCTTTTCTCCTTTGCCTGTATTTTATCATATTTGTCCATAAAATATGTGTATATATGCTCTTAATACATCCTTTCAGTTCCCCATAATATCACCGAGGCTTTAACAGAGAACAATTGTATAGTTGGAGGACACGTAATAGGCTACTAGAAGAAATATTTACATCTGGCATGATCAAAGCTTTTGGACTATATGAATGTGTATGTGGGAGGTCTAATTTTTTATGTGGGCGGGTTCACAAAGACCAAAACACTGCAGTACTTAACCCCTTTCCCTTTATGAAAATTCAATTCCTCAAAATGAAAAAAGTATGTAGTACCTGATTCTTATCTTTATTTTTCATTTTGATGAGTAGTATTAACTATTCTGCTTGTAACTACTTGTTTTAAGTCATAGAGAATTTTTTTGGTATTTCAACCCCTGTAGTGGCTTATTTACTAAGATGCTTATCTTGCTCATGATGTTTTTGCATGTTGGAACATATGCACATTTTCAAATTTAAAGAAACTCATATTTTTAACAGTTTTGACAGTCTTTAGAACTGCTGTGGAAGGAGCTCTGCTGTATTTTTCGTTCATAGCACTAGCTACATCTTCAGGTTTGGTTTTTGCAGGTTTAGTTCTTCTGGCAGTAATCAGCTGTGAGCCCTGGCTGTTTGAATTTTTTTTATTCAGTTACTTTAAATAGTTGCATTATGAAAGGCTATTAACACTCACTCATTTAAATAACCTCAGCATTTTGTTTGCAAGGCTCTGATGGGGACATTTGGGATGATAGCTGACCTGGGCTAGCAGCTTGCTGAACGGGGAGGTCTCGCTCTCCCTTTGACTTCTTTCCTTCCTGTTGCTGTCCTGTGATCTTCCCTTCCCCAGCCCCCAGCTACACCAATTCTGACTGCAGGGTAACCAGCTCAGCTTGCCAGCCAAGCAGAAGAGCCCACACGCCAGAGCTGTGTGACAAATGCCTTTTGTGCTGTTCCGAGCCTTAATTTACCAGGTGATCAGCAGAGTACCTGAGCTGGCTCCCAGGGGCCTGGGGGGCTGTGGTGAAAGGGAAGCCACCTGCCCTTTTTGCCCCTGGTGAACTTGCATCTTGCTCAGAGCACTCTCTGAAGTCACAGCATGAGTCACACACACAGCATCATGTGTAATATGTGGCTTCTTGAAAATAGCCCTGCCTTTGCAGGCAGATGATGATGTGAGGAGCACTTCTTGTAAACAGGGAAGACCGTACATTTCTTTTGAGAAGACAGACATATTTTGTGGGTATCTTCAAAGATTCTGTGCATGCTTACAGCATCCCTGGAAGTTACTTTTAGAGCTGCGGGTCATCAAAGCAATAAAGCATTTTCCCCCTGTAGAAGTGTTTTTTACCTGGTAAATCATGGGTACCTATGTAAATTTGCTTGCTGTTACCCATTTGCATTACTTCAGCACTCCAGGCTTAGGAGAGTTAATATACTCCTTTTGGATATATGCTACATCTCTTCATTATCCTTGTAGCATTGGCAGTCCACAGATCTAATCCTGAACTAGTCTGGCATCAAATTTGTGTAAACTGGTATCAAAGTCAGTTAATATCAGGGTGTTCTGTAAGTAACAGCAGCTGAGGGAGCATTCCAGAAATCATGGGGCCATTCCTGATACTCTGCAGGAGTGGGATGGAATGGGTGGGTGGAAGTGAAAATTCTTCATCTGCAGGCATTGGTATGTTGTTGAGTCTCTGTGAGCACCTGAAGTACCAAGATGCTGCTACACTAGCTTCTCTAACACAAAGCCCTTGCAAAGTAGGCAGACTCTTAGCCAGATTTTGGAACCCTTAAGTTAGAGTGTTTTCAAAGTGATGTTGCTTTGCTTTCTCTTGTCTCAGCACCAGAACTGACACGCAAGTTTTGTTGACCAGTTAAATGGCATCTGCAGTTCACAGAAAGGTGGTCAGCGTGTTCAGGACCTCCAAGTTTTTCCTGGGTGCTACATGTCCTTTGCATGTTTTCCTGTATTCTTTTCTCTTTTTTTCTGAAGGAAAAAAAAAAGCAACAAAAAAAGATGCGCCATTTCCTTTGTTGCAACTTGTAGGATTCTCTGCTGGACTGCTATACTCTGTGACCACAAAACTGCCTTTTCTTCTGTGTCATACTGTTGAAAAACTGCTAGCAAGCAAGTTTAGTCTGAGCAGAACCTCAGCATTACTTGTTTTGCTACCTCTTGGTAGTTTTCAGCATGGTCACGCAATACCACAATTAGAGGCTCCAATCTATTTCTTGATGCATTTCTCAGCAGTTCAGCATTCTCGTTCACAAAGAGAGCATCACTGTATGTATTTATACTTAGGGAGACTAAATGTTAAAAAGGCCCCAGAGCTGGCAGTGCTATCTATAATTGGTCCTCCAAAGCAACAGCTAACTCAGCAGTGGGAAGTATCATGTTTGGTTTCTAGCTCCCAGCATCACTTAATTTGCTAAATATTCCAATACAAATAAAGTGACATAAAGAAGAGGCCTTATATAAATACTTAAAATCTTAGGCATTCAGGAATCATCATAAAACTCAAAATATCATAAGAATTCAAAAGAGCTGAGTTTAAAATATTGTGTTTTGTAAGCATTCATAACCAGGATGTTTGTTTCAGGCTCAGAACACCACACTCCGTTTTGATCTGTTTTTTCAGCTCTGAAGATTACCAGTATTATTGAGGTGTCCCTATTGCACTTGAATGAAACTGTTTCCTATCTAAGCCTAAGCAAGCCAAAACAAAGAAGACAACCACTGTTTCCATTATTTAGAGTATCAGACTGGTACCAAATGGGGCACAGCAACTGGGAAAGCAAGGTTTTTCTTCAATAAACAAAAAAATAATTAAAAAAAATTAAAAAAAATCCTCAAGCTAACAAACACATCCCCCCCAAAAAAAAAATCAAATAAAAATCCCAAACAAATTCCTGGAAAGGAGTGTCAGCAAAAACAATACTTAAAAATCCCAATACCTAAAATAAATGAGATGGAAATGTTGTACTACAGCACTTCTCAAGCACTCCCTCACAGAAGAAACTCAGGGGTGTCCTGATAATGTGATAATTCCTGACATGAAGAACACAGATTTGAATATTTGATTTTGCTGTCTACCAGAGACAAACTGTGTATGTAACATTATTAGTGTCACTAAGAGATTGACTGCCTGCCTTCCTGTTGCTTGTTCAAGGAGATTTCCATTTACCCTCATCTAACTCCAAGATAAAGAAGGGACCATCTGTTCTTTCTCGTTCACTCCCTTCCTTATTATGGTCCTTTGTCCTCATCATCTCAAATACTAATTCATTCTCCCCCATGTCCTCAGTACATTGCCTGGTCTGTCAAGTGCATGTACTCATCTTTCCATCGGTCTGTTATGCCCTTAGATGTTTCCTTACTCTTTGGCATGTGTATTTGCCTAATCCTGGTGTTTTAATGTGAGTTTCTCTGCTGTGCCAGTGCACCCCAGAAAACCTGCAGCTGGCCTGAGGCCTTGGGAGGGGTTTCAGCACAGGGGTTCGTGCTCTAGCTCTGAATGTGGATTGAGGGAGAAGTCTTGGTTGCACTGCTGTGCTTCTTCCATGTAGATGGTTGTTGTCTTTCGGGAGAAATGTTTAAATACAGTCACACACAAAAAGTAAGGTGTGCCTTCCATATCTGTATAGATTCTTACCAACTTCTGACTCTGCTGTGTTGTCTGCTCCCAGATTACAGCCTTGAAGAATGGCATGTCCTTATGTACCACTACTTAGACTATTCAGTGAACATTTTTCAGTTTGCTGGTGACTGTGGACATGGATTAATTTTGCCAAAATCCTTTTTACAGTAATAGGGATTTTAAAGAGGCTTGTCCACTAACTCTTCTCTTCTGGTCCTCTTCCTGCAGCCCTTTTAAAAAGAAAAAAAAAATTGCATTATAATTACAAGTGGAGAAACTCCTACCTGTGGAAACACAGGACTTGTGGCATTTTTATATACTTTGTTATCAAAAGCAGCCCTAGGACCCAGAGAGTTAGATCAGCATCTCCCCAAATGAGAGCAGTCAGGAAGTTAAGGGAAGAAATACTGTGTGGATGATAGCTTTGTGTACAGCTCTGGCATGATGCCAAAACCTGTATAAATATAGCTCTGTGATGGGGGTCATAAACAGTGTCTGCCTTTCCCTTCTCAAACATCTTTTCTAAGCCTGTCTTCGTGCCTGATCTCTCTTACATGTGTGTGTGTATATGTATATCTTATTATATATAAAGAGATTACACACTGAATAATTACTCATTTTATATTCCAGCCCTTTAAAAACATATCATGTGTTGTAGGTTTTGAGTTCCACTGAAAATGTTACATGAGATCTAAGGCATAGCTGTTGTTTGGCAAAAATAGTCACCATGTAATAGTGACAGGACTGTGTGGAGATGTTTCTAAGAGACATATATGTATATTTAAACCCAGATTAATAAATGTCACTACATGGGCAGGAGAGAAAAAAAATAAAGCATCAGCATTTTCAGTGGCTTCATGTATTATTCTGGAATTGAGTGAAGGCCCCAAGTGGCACAGAAGTTAACACCCATCTAATTTATTTGCAGTATGATTTATCATTCTGCATGCGTTTGTGTAAGTTCAGCATCTGTTTTCAAGAAATCATTTTTGTGCTGATTTTATTTGAAAATGTTTGTGGTCTTGCTCTATATTCTTACACATATTTTCTCTCAACAGAGTTTGTATTTAGGATAGTGAATGCTCCAATGGCCCTGGATTTAGCCTTTGGCATAGTGTGTGAGCTGCTCCAGCGGTGGGGGGAGATCCATGCTGGTGTCCCAATCCTTCTGGAGTGGCTTTTGGGAGACAGTGACCTGCAAAGAGATGGGGAGACTTCTGCCCTGGTAATTTTAACAAGCAGTTGCTATAGCATGTTAGAAGCACTACAGTTCTGCAGTCTTGTGGTAGGAATAGAATGAAATGTCTCATCTGATGAAACCTGATAATTGCTACTGCAGTATTAACTGATTTACAGTCTTTTAAAGAAGTCACATGCATATTATTTAGAATGAAAAGAATTTTATGTCTGTTTCCTGGTAATACCAGCATAAAATTAAAGAGATCAATAAGCAAACATTGAAATAAATCAAGAGTTACTTCACAAGGCATTGTCGACTGAAACATTCTGAGACTGTAATGTAATTACATTCAGTATTGCTGCAGATGATGGCTTCCCTTGAATTTAAACTGCTCTTGGGGGTGCTAGGCACATCTGGACATTCAGGACCAGTGTTCTACCAATGCTGGCTTTCCCGGAGATGGCATTTAAATATTTGGTAACTTTATGCCGTCATCCATGTGACTGGTTCTGCATTACACATGAAACAGTCTTGCTTACATCAGTCATTGACTTCAGGATTGTTTCTGTAAAGCTTTGCCACAGTGGTTCTGTGAAAGCTGTTACTGTATAAATACACTGTGTTCTTTTTGCCTTGAAAAGACTGGAAAAGTCAAAATAATGCTGGAAGGTAAACCGGAAGGAGCAGGAGCAGCTACATCCTGGAGAAGTTTGTTGGCAGTTAATATGACCCATGAAATATGTCATGAATCTTTTCTTAAGTCTGTAGTTTAGGTGTGCATTTCCGATGTTTCACTGATGCAGTTTTTGTTTAATCCAGTCAAAAAGCTCCATGATATAGCAAATTACCATAATGCTTACAGAGGTCTTTGTGAAATATAATACTGTTTCACAGGGGAAGGCAAGCATATGTGAAGGATTAGGGCTGCTATTTACTTCCACTATTTCCCAAGACTTGTGCCATAACTGCCTCATCTTTGAAGGTAAAATTTCTTTGGCAAAGTAGGAACCTTTTTACTGTGTTTTCCCAAACCTTTAAGAAAAGGCATATGAATGTTTACCTTGATTTTTAGTATAAAAAGCTGTTCTATGACAATCTCAGTCATCACTTCTATATATATCCTTTTTCATATCTTTTATTATTTTCTCGTTGTTATCAAACCACAAGTCATTTTCTAATCATTGTTGGTTTTCTTTTTGTTTAGGAAGAAGATGATTCCCTGTTTGATAAAGGAGAAGTGAATTTTTGGGCAGAGAAGCTGACTCATGTGAGACAACTGAGTAAGCACCTTTTACATCTTGTATCAGTGACTCACCTCACCTTACCAGATCATGGGGAACTTAATCATCTATCAAGAATAGCACTGGACCAAGCCCACTGCATTGAACACCTTCTTGGAGCTCTACCTCCAGTTCCAGAGTTTTCCAGAACTCCAGAATTCACAAGACTGGCTATTCAAAAGGAGAGAATATCAGTCTGTCTTAAAATATTAAATCTGCTGAAGCCTGATGACACTTGCAAAAATGAAAGTCTGGAAAAGTAAATTACTAAAACTTCATCCTCAGGGAGCTGCACAGATTACTGGATGGGCAGGGAGACTGTATTCCAGCAATGTTCAAGGAATCAGGGATTGCTGTGATGACTTCAGGAAACCTGCAGTACCTTCAGTATTCAGGCTTGGACTACATTTTTTGTATTGATTAATTGTGCATTGATTTTTTTTTTTAAATGGGACGTGCAGTGGAAGACTTTCCTTTTAAATGCATTTGCTAATTTCATTCAGATGAACATTGTTTATTACAGCTACTGTAGGAAGTAAAGCAGCTAAACTTAATATTTTCCATTCATCCAGGTGCAGGCCACCTGTGGTTCTGTTATGTTTTGTTCCACATTTTTACCTCCTGTATCTTAATACCTAGAAAAATTATTTTTTTGGTCTCATTTCAAGATGTAGCATGTGACTTATGAAATTATTATGCTTTTTAAAAAACCTTTATGTTTCTAATAGAAAAACAAACCGTGACTTCTTTGTTTATGGCAATTTTTAGAGTATATTTTAAAATTTACTGCATTTTCCTCTGGAGGAAGACAAGGATTTTCACTTTGGTAGTAACCTTGTTTTGCACCTTTAAACAGCACTAGTTAGATTTCTGCATGCCTCTTTTCTCCTTTAAATAATAACTGCTTTCATAAAATGGCTCTAAAATGAAGACTTGCTGTGTTCAAAATGAAGCAGCTGTTCCACTGCAAACGAAACAGTTCCATCTTTACTTCAAATACCTTGCCCTGCAAGCAGGCCAGGAAAGCGAGGTCCAGCCGAGGAGCGGGAGGGCCCCTGGAAGGGTTGCAGAGGTGTTTCTGTGCTGCAGCCCTCGCTGCTGGGAAATGCTCTCTCTCACCAGGCGGGGCAGCTCTAGGGACTGTTCTGAATGCTCTAGGGTCTTGCTGTGTCTAAAGCACAAAAAAGCTTGTTGTGCACCGAATGGTTTCTTTCTGCGAACTGGAATTGGGTTTCGGTATGAAAATGAGACATCAAAAATAAATAGTAATGTGAAAAGGTTGTGTTACCTTCCCATAGCCGAGGGCTGTGACTGGACGTGTGGTTGTGGTGTGGTTCGGCCCGCCACAACACGGATGTGCGGCCCTGTACGCCGTCATTTTGGTGTCCTTGGAAGAAGAACACGTCCGATGAACGCCTGGTTGCATTCAGCCTCTTCACCTGATGGTGTCTGAGCGCAGTTTAGCCTCAAATCTCGGTGACGCCCGGGTACTGCCCGAGCGCTCGTCCTGCGGCCAGGCCCGGCTCGGCGGGTGCGCCGCGCAGCCGCCAGGTGGCGCCGCAGTACCGCCGCGCACGGGCCGGGCCCGCGCTCCAGCCAGGACGGGATCGGGATGGGGATCGGGGTCGGGATCGAGCTCCCGGAGTGCCGGGATCGGGCTCAGCCCGGGCAGGGTAAGGCTTGGGCCGGCGCTGCTCGCAGTGCTGGGCGCTGCGGTGCCCCATAGCCCATTGCTGCTCTCTTGAGTTTAAATACTCTGCTGTAAATACAGCTAAGCTGCCGAGTTGGGTCCAGTGGACATCTGAACACTGCGCAGAGTCATCACTTAAAGAAACCCCAACAAACAGCATTTAGGACTAAATGTTTAGTATTTGCTACAAGTTTCCAGGATTCAGGGTTACTTATATAAGAAGTAATTTGTGGTGAAACTTGAGGCTTCAATAGGCAAAAGAGAAATGTTGGAATCTGAAATTGTGTTTCACAGAACGCTCGCTATCCAACTTAATGAGCCATGCTGTGAATTAGGATAAAAATTAATTTGTATACATCTGGTTTGAGCTCCTGGGGAAAGAATGGCCCGGATTGTGTCTGGAAGCCACTCTTAAAAAAATAGTCAAGACCTGTAAAATTAATTAACAGCTGCTGATTCTGCCACATCTTTCCATCATTTCTGAACTAGTGTGGCAACAGCTTCTGTAGTAGGAAACAAAAAGAACTTTGTATATATCAAAATCACTGTAAAGTTCTTGAGACCTTGCTCATGTCAGTGGGTAGCATAAGACTATCTAGTAACATTGGCTTCTTTTTTAAGTGGGTAGAATTTAAAATGCATATGCATATATATTTGATACTGGCAAATCGATAAATGCAGCCAGGTGACAGCACAGTAATAGACCCACAGTGACCATAAAATTGGCGAAGCCTTGAGGACTTGGTTAATCAGTTACCAAACAGCTCGAAAACTCGGTCTTCCTTATTGTGGTTTTAAGACACAACTGGAACCTCTGTCATCCTGCTTGGGTTTATAAGAGAGCAAATAGGAATTATATCAGTGCACATACATTTCACCACACGGTGCTGATCATGGGTTACTGTGTAACTACTCAATGAAGAACCTTTAGACCCCGAGGAGCGATTGCAGGAGAGAGTTAGCAAAACCTGATGCCAGAGCACTTATCGGCCGTGTGTTTGATCAAAGTCAATTTATCAAAGTATTCCTCCCAATGGCGTTGACACATTGATCCGTGCATGATTGTCACAGTAAACTCTTCCCCCGGTTGTCTGGCGGGCAGGATCAGCTCCGAGGTGATGTTTCCATCGCAGAGTTGTGTGGGAGGAGGAAGAGTTTGAACTCGGGTCAGTGCGGAGGCGACTCCGACCGACCCCGGAGAAGGTTATGGGAAGCGATACGCGTTCCGCCGGCTCCCCGTATACGGGGTAGCGCCTGTCGCCGGGACGGGAGCTGTGGCCCCCGGCAGGGCGGGAGGAGGGGAAGGAGCAGGAACGTGGGATGTGTCCCGGCACCGCTGGGCGGAGGAGCCGGCTGCCGCTGGGGGGCGGCACGTCCCCGCCGGCCGGCGGGCAGCGGGAGGGGCCGGGGACGGGAGCGGGGCCGGGAACGGGGCCAGGAGCCTGCCCAGCCGAGTCCAGCAGCGCTCGCCGAGCGGGGGACGGGCCCCAGGGGACTACCGGGGCACGGGAGGGAGCGAGGTTTGGGCTTTCCACCGCCAAGCTCCTCGTCTTTCCCGGGAGATTTCGATCCCCGTTTCCGGGCTCGTCCGGCCGTGGGTGACGGCTCACGGGCGGTGGCAGGGTCCGGCCTGGGTCCCGCCCGCGGCTTCCCTCCCGCAGCGGCGTGGGAGGTGGAGGACGAGGGGAGGAAGGAAAGGAGCGCGTGAGCCGCTGGGCAGCGGGGGGGCGAGTGCGAAACCCGTGTCGAGGGGCTCTGTGACACCCCTGCCCCCCAGCCCGAGGTTTCTTTCCTTTGCAAATGTGTTTGCACAGCGCCGCGCTCCTGCTGACGTGGTCGGGTTTGCTCCCTTGGAGTGCGCGGGACTGCTATCCCGGCTCGGAAGCTAAAGAGGATCAAACGCCTCTGCTGGCTTTAGCAGCCATAAAACTTTACACGTCCGTCCGCCACTGTTCTCCTTTCCATTTGTCCCGGGGCCGAGCAAACGCGGGAGAGGACAGGGGTGCAAAAGAGCCGCCGCCGCCGTTCCCACGTCGTGTTTGCGCGGCCTTATCGGCGCGGGGGGGTGGCGGGGGTGTTTTGCACGGCGGCTCCCGGCCCGCCTTGGCCGGCGGCCGGCTCGGTCCCGGGAGGGCGCCCCGCCGCGGGGACCGGCCGCTGCCTTCGCCAGCCGCCCGGCGGTGGGGCGGGCACCTAAGGCGGCGGCCGGGGGACTCGATGGGTCTCACAGGACCTTGGCGGGGATGAGGAAGGAAGGGGCCGAACGTGGAAGAGAGACGTGGGAGGGGTGCGGGGCGCGGGAAGGAGATGCAGACGGGGTTAGGTGGGGGGTAGTTTATCTGTCAGGCCGCTGCGAGAATAATGCCTCCTCGCCTGGCCGCCAACCT
This sequence comes from Haemorhous mexicanus, assembly GCF_027477595.1. NCBI lineage: Eukaryota > Metazoa > Chordata > Aves > Passeriformes > Fringillidae > Haemorhous > Haemorhous mexicanus. The sequence continues at coordinate 26,759,439 of NC_082343.1, read as the reverse complement.
CTCTCAAACTTCAGAAAGAAAGTGAGCGCCAAACCCGAGGTCCCCGAAAAGAAGGCAGAAGCGGCCGGGCGCGCAACCCGTGCCCGGCCCCGTCCCGCCAGCCGCACCGGGGCAGCGCGGTCCCGACCTTTGTTTCAAGCAATTACGTGGCAAAAGTTTATTTTCGGCGGGGCGCGGGGAAGAAGTGTCCCCGGCGCTGCCGCGCCTCTCCCGCGATCCCGCGCGTCCTGCACTCGGTAGCAGCCGCCACCCGGCCGGGGACGCGGCCGGGGGCGCGGGCAGCGGCAACGCGGAGGCGTCGGGGAGACGAGGGGCGCTCCACAGGGGCCGAGCCCGTAGGGCGCCGTAAGCGCTGCCTCGGCTGGTTCCCCGCTCCCCCCGCCTCGTCCCGCCCGCGCTGCGGGCGCACTGCAGCACAGGCGCTCCCCACGAACCTGCCCCGCCGCCGCTGCCAGCGCCCTCTGTAAGACTCGGGGCGGCCCGGCCGGTGGGCTGGAGCAGGGCGGGCCCGGCGAGCTGGAGCGGGGCGGGCGGAGCGCGGCACCGCCCCCACGACCAGCGGCGGCCGCGTTTATATGGGAGCTGCGCGGGGAGCCGCCGAGTTCCCGCAGTTCGCCCGCTGCTGTGCAGCCGCCGTCGCCGCCTCGGCCCGGCACCCGCCGTCCCGCCGGGAAGGAGTCGGGACCGTTTCGGATCTCAAGCAGACGGCCCTCTCCTATTTAGTCGTGGCTTTTCCAAACCCTCCGAGGAGAGCGGGATCTTTCGGTCCTTCCTGTATATCCGACCATTACAGGATCTAGAAATGTCGACGACACTTTTATCTGCCTTCTACGACATTGACTTCTTGTGCAAGGTAGGGAAGAGCGCGTTTGGCTGGGCGGGACGCGGTCTGCCGCTGCCGCCATGTGCAGAGCGACGCTCCGGGCTACCGGGGCAGCGCGGCGGGGCGGGAGGCCCGTGCCGGGCCGGGCTCTGCGGGCGGGTCACGGTCTGACAGCCGGCCGGGGACAGCGGCTGACGCAAGGCTGCGAGCCCCAGAATGCCGCCCCATGGCCTCCCGACGGCCGCGTTCGGGGAGGGCTGGTCCTGTAGCCGCGGGGGAGCCGGGCCGCCCTGCAGCCCCTGCCCGCATGTTGCGCTGCTAGGAGGAACTTTTGAAAAAAGTTGCGAATGCAGCAGAGTTGGCGCGGGGGCTTCTCCCCGGCGCTGTCCTGCCCCGCCGGCGCTACCGGCAGACCCGCTTTGCGGGGCGGTCGGCCGGCGCGACCCCCGCCTCGACTCCCGCGGCGGTGGGGAGCCGTGGCCGTGGGCAGGCGGTCACCCGCAACACCCTCTCTCTCTCCCGCTGTCTCCCCCACCCCCTCCCCTCTCCCCGCCCCGGCAGACGGAGAAGTCCCTGACCAACCTCAGCAGCATGCTGGACAAGAAAGCCGTGGGGACCCCGGTGACCCCTCCCAGCTCCAGCTTCGCGCCGGGCTTCCTGCGGCGGCACTCGACCAGCAACCTGACGGCGCTGGCCGGCGGCTCCAAGTTCCCCAGCCCTACCGGCTCCAGCTCTTCTTCCACATCCTCGTCTTCGTCGTCGTCGTCCTCCTCCTCCTCGTTCGGCAATCTGAAGGAGACGGGCTCCGGCGGAGGCGGCGGCAGCAGCAGCCCCACGGCCCTGCTCAACAAGGAGAACAAGTTCCGGGACCGCTCCTTCAGCGAGAACGGCGAGCGCAGCCAGCATCTCATGCAGCAGCTTCAGCAGCAGCAGCAGGCGGCAGGCAAGGGGAGCGGCTCCGGCGGCGGCGGGGCCCCCATCAACTCGACGCGCTACAAGACGGAGCTGTGCCGCCCCTTCGAGGAGAGCGGTGCCTGCAAGTACGGCGAGAAGTGCCAGTTCGCTCACGGCTTCCACGAGCTGCGCAGCCTCACCCGCCACCCCAAGTACAAGACCGAGCTCTGCCGCACCTTCCACACCATCGGCTTCTGCCCCTACGGCCCGCGCTGCCACTTCATCCACAACGCCGACGAGCGCCGCCCGGCGCCCGGCGGGGGCACGGCCGCCCCCCCGCCCGCCGCCGCGGCCGGGCCGCACCACCACCCGCACCACGCGGCCCCGCACCCCGCCGGCAGCACCGGCGACCTCCGCGCCTTCGCCCCCCGCGAGCACCCGCTGGGCGGCGGCGGCTTCGGGCACCCGCGCGGCGGCGGCGGCGAGCGGCCCAAGCTGCACCACAGCCTGAGCTTCTCCGGCTTCTCCGCCCACCACCACCACCATCACCCCCCGCACCCCCACGGCACCGCCCCGCCGCCGCCGCCGCCCGGTGGCCGCCTGGACGCCGCCCTGCTGGAGAGCCCCGGCGGTTCGCGCACGCCGCCGCCGCCCGCCTCCGCCTCCTACTGCGAGGAGCTGCTCTCGCCGCCCTGCGCCAACAACGCTTTCGCCTTCTCGGGGCAGGAGCTGGGCAGCCTCATCGCCCCCCTCGCCCTCCACACCCAGAACTTCGCCGCTGCCGCCGCCGCGGCCGCGGCCGCCGCCGCCTATTACCGCTGCCAGCAGCAGCCGCCGCCGCCCGGCGGGGCCTGCCCGCCGCCCCCCGCCTCGCCGCCCTTCAGCTTCCAGCCCCTCCGCCGCCTCTCCGAGTCGCCCGTCTTTGACGCGCCGCCCAGCCCGCCGGACTCGCTCTCCGACCGGGAGAGTTACCTGAGCGGCTCTCTCAGCTCCGGCTCCCTCAGCGGCTCCGAGTCGCCCAGCCTGGACTCGGGCCGCCGCCTGCCCATCTTCAGCCGCCTCTCCATCTCCGACGACTGAGGGAGGAGGGGGCAGCGGCCGGGGGGGCCCCGCGGCGGCCCTGCAAGTAAGTTACCGAACGAAGAAAGCGAAACCTCTCCTTCCTCTCTATTTTTGGTTGGTTTTATTTTATATATCTATCTATCTATACACCGAGAGCTGAACAAAACGAGAAACAAAGCATTTTGCAAAAAAGGGCAAATGACACGAACTGAACAAACCTATTTTTATAGAGAGACCTTGGAAGAAGGGGATTTTTGTTTCGGGGTTTTTTTGTTGTTGTCGTTCTTTGGAGACAAGTTATGATACGCACCAGCAGCAGCCATTCCATCTGTGTTCGAAAAATAAAAAAAAACAGCATTAGAAAAGACAGCACCAGAAAGCAACAAACAATCCGGGGAGCGCCGGTTCGCCAGCCCAGCTCCTCCAATCCTGCAGACACCCAGAAAAAAAGTTACAAACTAGTTTGTCTTTCAATCCAGTTCAAATAAAAACACAGAACATACTAAACCTATAAGCTTTTTTTTTAGGAAAAAAAAAAAAAAGAAAAATCCAACATCCTGCCAAGAATATGCCTTGATAACAACCTTCTTTTTTATATATATCTATATATTATTATTATAACAAATGCTAAAACCTTCATTCCAAAGTTTAATATTGGTTCCATTGCCACCACTTAGTGGATGTTTGGCTTTTAGAACAATTTTTTGTTGTTGCTTTATTTGGAAGCACTCAACTGAGTTTAGTTTGTAATTGTTGGAGAATAACTGCTGATTTTTTAAATTTTTTTTTAGCTGTTTGAGTTGATTGCATGTATGAGTCACTGCACACAACTCAATATGAAACTATTTAACTTATTTATTATCTTGTGAAAAGTATACATTGGTAATTTGTTCATACTGTATTTATCGGGTATGATGAAAAGCAATAGATATATATTCTTTTATTATGTTAAATTATGATTTTCATTATTAATCGGCAAAATGTGGAGTGTGTTCTTTTCACAGTAATATATGCCTTTTTGTAACTTTCACTTGGTTATTTTATTGTAAATGAGTAAAATTCTTAATTTAAGAGATGGTATGTAATATTTATTTCATTAATTTCTTTCTTTGTTTACGTAAATCTGAAAGATTGCATGGTTTCTTTATAGAAATCGGTCTCGATGCTGTGGAAGTAGTTTGCGGAATTTCTATGGGGTTTTTTTTAGAATGTAAATGGTTATAGCCCGTCCGAGTTGAAAAACGAGAGAAAGAAGAAAAAAGACTGACTTAGCAATCAGACTTCAAAGTGGCAAATCTAATTCAGACTTGTTAAAAATAACCAAAAAGTATTTTTGTTGCCTAACTCCACGAATCACACTGTGATATAGTCTCAAAGTATGTAGCAATAATTGGGGGTCCCAGTATTATGTCTCACAGTGCCTTCTCGAGGGTCCACTCTTGCCTTAAATATCTCTCAACCAAATAAGTATTTTTCCTAATGCTTGAGATAATTTGAATGTAGGGATGGGTTTTAAGTACAGCAAAATTTCACCACTCTATTTTATAAGAACAGAGGCCATCTTTGGATCTGAAACTTTCTATAATACAGGAACATATCTTGTTTATTAAATTCCAAAACCTGTAATTTTTTTTTTTCCTTATGTAGAAAGTTGGGAGTTTTCCAAAAGTTTCCTGGACGGTGGATGAATGAGCAGTAGCTTAGTTTTGTTTGTACATAGGTACAGATTGAGCACTATGTACTCTTTTGGACTACTTTAACAGAAGTATGTTTTGAATGTAACTAAAGGATAAGTCAACTTGAGTTGTAATATATTTTTCGGGAGTCAGTTCACTACAGATTATGTGAGACTGTAAACTTTGTACTGTAAATGTTTTGTAGTTCTCCCAATAAAATTTTTTGGAAAAAAAAAAAAATCAACAACCCCAGTAACCCTTCCAAGTGCTGAAGCCCTGGCTGCCAGGCAGGAGTATTGCTAAACACCACCACCCCCCAATCACAGATATGTCTGGCTACAGATTAACCAGTTTGCACTGCCACTCCAGGCCGCTCCTGCAGCCCTCGCTGGTCGGTGGCCAAAGTTAATAAATGCTTCCAGAAGGTTCGGGAATGTCAGCGGTGTACTGTATCCTGCTTTGCTTTTCTTTTTTCCCTTTTTTTTTTTTTAATTTTTAAAAAAATTATTATTATTTTTAAGAGGATGGAGAATCAAGCCTCTGCTGCTTCTAGTGTAACAGCTGGAGTGGAAAAATCAAGCAGTGGCATTTATCAATCACATCGCTTATGGGGCTATGTGAATGTGCCATTAGCCTTCCTGCCTTGTTTGGGGTAAGGAGGAAATGGCAGTTTGGGTAATAAAAAGCCATAATTAAGGTTTACCCTTTGTCCCAAAAGCTTTGTTCCTCTTCACTCACAGGAATGCGGACTTCTGCCTCAATGCTCCCATCACCCAGCTGAGGGCATATCTGTGTTAATCGGGCTAGCATTAAATGTGCTAATCAGTTTTCAGGGCTTGGGTTTTAAACAAATTACCTTTTCCAGGCTGTATTTATATAACTAAATACTTGGCAGCCTGGGGACTGTGTGAGCATTAATACTGGAAGAATTTTAGCTAATATCTCCACAGTTTGGCACCCTATTCCAGTCAGTCCCTTAAACTTTTAAGTCACGATTTCTACCAGCTTATTTTTGTTCTTTTGTCATACTAATAATAAATGTTGTTAACATTATGGCATTTCTGCGCTGCCTGGGCCTCCACAGCACTTTCTATAAATACAAGATAGAATGTAATACCAGTGCCATATGTTTGTGTAACAAACCTTGGACTGACACTTAGTTTAAAATTAAAACAAACGTAAGCAATGTATGACAACACAGCCCGGCTACAGCAATCACCTTTTTTTTAATGGATCCAGTCTGACATTTTGGCTCAGAATTGCTCCCTTTGATTCCTAGACTGATTTCTGATCAAACTTCTTTTTGTTGCTGTCTGCACAGTGGCACTGAGCATTGATGGGTCCTTCCCCAGGCATCCCTGGTACAGATGCTCTGGCTGCAAGGAGCAGGCTCATGCCAGTATTTTGGAGGAACAGAGAGTGGCTGTTGGTTTGACCGGTGTCTTAAGCTGATGTCTTAACTCACTCTTGGGATTTTGAGATTAATTTTCACACTAAAACTGCATATATAAGGAGTGCATGCCTCATTTAATTTCAGATTTTCTTTCTTCTCTAGGTACAGTTTTTGCTTCTCTCACTCACCCACCCACTCCCCTGAGCCTGCCTTTTTCTTGCCACAGTAGATAAGGACCTTATTTATTTTCTATATTTCCCTTATCTGGGAACAGTGCAGTACTTCCACCTTCCTGTGGTTTTCTGTTGGTTGAACGGCATCTTGGTGAGGGTGCTGGGCTTGGCTTTGGTGTCTCCTGGCTGGAAGAGGAGCTCTGGAAGCTTTAGAGCAGCTGCCCCACATGAATCACAACCGTGCTGGTGTCAGTGCCAGTGTTCTGTGTGTTGAAAAGTTGCTGCCAGGACAGGAGGGGTGATGGCCCAGCGGTGTCCCCCAGCTGGCTGCTGGCATGCCAGTGAGTGGGGACAGCTGGGCCCAAGCTGCTCCCTGCCCAAGGGGCCCTCTGTGCTGCACCCTGCTCTGTGTGTGTCTCAGAGTGTGCTGCAGCCTGGCCCCTCGCAGTTCCGCTGTTCAGAAATCCAGGAGTCCTTGAACTGGGAAGATAAAGCGTCTGTTTCTTGTGCTGCACAATCAAGTGTTAACCTTTAAACTGGTGACTTATGTTGTTGACTTAAGCAAATGTTCTCTTGCTTTCATTTCAAAATTCAGCAAGGCGTGTAAAGCTGGTCAGGCCATTCAGAACTTTCTGATACATTGCAATAAATCGATTAATACTGTGTAAAAAATAAAATGTTTTTTTTTTTTCAAGAGCTTTGTGTTAAGAAGGAACTCTAAGGTTTCTGCTGTTGCCCATCAGAGTTGTGACCTCTCTTAATTGTTGGAGCACTTAAAATTACTTTAAATGTCTGGAAAATGGGGCCTTTACTAATCATTGGTTAGGACTGAGGCTTGCATGTTTGTTTTATTTTATAGTCTGAAGGGAATTGTGTCAGAGTCTTAAACTGGTAGAAACTGATGTAATGGTATAGGTCTCGAAATAGGGATTGATTTAAAATGGTTTGGTATGATCATTAGGGGATTTTCAAATTTATTGAATTAGTAGTTTTGATTTTTTTACCCCTGATCCTCTCAGTTTCTTGGGGCTTTTTTGTTTGTTTGGCTTTTCTCAGCTTGCCTGTGGAGTGCTGTGACTCCTGTTGAGTGGAGGGATTGCACACCACCAAACACACTCCCAGCAGAGTGCCGTGGAGCAGAGGGATGCTGCTCCTCACCAGCTGCATCCTGGTTGAAGCATGGGCTGATTCCACTGTAAACCCAGGGTTCCCTTCATTTCAGGCATAGAGCCTGGGCATGCAGAACGGGCTGTGTCACTCGTCCACAAGGGCAGGTGGCCAGGGGAGGAGCTGGTGGCCGGGGGGAGGAGCTGGTGGCCACAGGAGGAGCTGGTGGCCGCAGGTGGAGCTGATCGGCAGCTGGCTCCTCTCTGCTGTACTGCTGAAGGCAGCAAACCAGGGGTTAATACACAGGTGGGAGGGGAGCCTTTTTCTGGAGCATCATTTAAATGTCCAGTGCAACTCCGCATTACTTTGAAAAAGAAGCTATTTCCCTCCTTCCATTTACTGCCCCCACCCCATCCCATCATTAGGTGTGCAGCTGTGATTTTTTCAAAGAAAGGGTGCATTTGATAACCTCGTTTTCAAAGGATTGAGATTTAAGTTATGTCCAAAATGTGCTTTTATTTTTTTCCTTTTGCTACTATAGCATTAAAGCTAAAGGACTTCCACTATATATTTTCAGCTGTGTAGTCTGTCTCTTCTTGCTGACCTTGAGTGTGATTATTATTTGAAGGAGCTTCAGGCAGTGGTGCTCTGTCATTAATAAGACAGGACATTTCAGGTTTTGCCTGCTGAGCCTACAGACCTCAGCAGCACATTAACTCTGAAAACTGAAACCTAATTTTCTGACCCTTCAGCTTAAACTCAGATCCTCACAGTTTTAAGGTGAAGATACTGGACTTCTCTCTTTATTGCATCTGAACTACAGTTACCTCTTCCCTTTGCCAAGTGTGCAGCAGGTTGGTACCAGTCCAGAGAGGGGCAGGAATATCCTGAATGACCACAGCCAGGGACCTGAGTGCTCGTCTGCTGAAGAAGTAAGTGAGGCATTGGGATGAAAGTTGCTTACTCAAGGTGATGTAGCAGTTTCTCCACTCTGTTCCTCCCTGGCCCTTTCTGACCCATTCCCTGAGCCAGCTCAGGCTGCTCTCGGAGAGCATCCTGGCACCCTGTTCACACCACATGGCCCAGGATGGCTGGGTGCTCTGTCCACTGCCACCAGAATGTCCCCTCGCCCCCAGCCAGCTCTCTTGCTTGCCACATTTGCCTGGGTGTTGATGCATTTTATTAACCAGGCAGAAAATAACCTGATGTTTTCTCCTGGAGTGGAATTGAAGTGGGTCGGTCAGGAGTCTGATGATTTTCAGAGCTGGTGCAAGGGAGGAGGAGGAGGAGGAGGAAGAGCCCCACATCCTGGACAGAGGCAGGAATGATGGGATGGAGGACAAGGTGTCTCCCCACCAAGCTGCTGAATTGGTTTATTCCTTGTCCTGTATAGATTTGTTTTGTTGGGAGAAACATTGTTTCCATGTAGTTCTTTGGGAAATTCTTGCTGTGCCCATGTTAGACCTGCTTTTTTATATTGGTGGGTATAAATCACTCACACGAACCTTGAGTGCTTTTTGTGCCATTTGAACACACACCAGCATTTAAGGGAAGGCTCATTTCAACACAGAGTTTAATTAATGATTAATGTGACTGTATCCCTGAATAGTTTGGTTTACTGGAAATCAAGCAATGGTTATATGGCAAAACACAGCATCTTCTGAGAAGTCTCAGTGTTAAAGGGAACACTTGTCATCAGCTGACATAGATTTAGCAGGTTGTGTGAGTTTTGCAGCACATGTACTAAAGAACATTGGTTAATAGGTCTAATTCCTTTATTAAAATTAATTTAATATTGGAGAGGAGGATGGAGGAAGGAGGTTCTTCCCTTAAGGTCTAGAGGGCCTTGTGTCTAAAAAGAATTTTTTTGTTTCAAAGCTTAGTCAAACTTATATGAGTCATTTCATCTCTCCTTTCAAAGGGCTATAATGGATGTGTTAATAGAGGCATTTTGGGGTGAACCCTGCAAAATTTGCATTCCTCAGGAAACCAGGGAAAATTACCTTGACAAATCTCCTCTCTGTTGCTGAAGAGGGATAGATGACATCTGCTGAGTAATTTCTATTCTGTACACCATCTGAGAAGGAAATACAGGGTAATTCAAACCCCCTTTTTCTACCATGGTTAATAACATAAACAGGGAGCTGGGTATGCTGAAATCTAAATACAAGGGTCCTATATCAATGGATTATTACTTTATCTTTTCTGAATGACGTTCACTTGAATACCTGGAATCGTAATAGCTACTCAAGATAAGAAATGGAAGGAAATTCAATAACAGTAAGAGGCCTGGTAACTTATGAGATCTTGATTAGCCTTCAACTGCACCTAAATGTTGGGAAAGGATTCCCTGTACTGTATGCAGAGGGAGCTGAATAGCATTGTGAAAACCATTGCCTCACTGTAGGGGTGCTCAAACAACTGGCTTTGTCATTATTTTGTCTTTCTTGTGTTCACTTATGTATGTGAACCTTCTGAGTCTTCTGTGGATGAACATTTTTCACCTTAATTTTTGATTGCTTTAAAATTGTTGTTTTGCTGGTGGGGATGGCAGGTAGCTCTGGCCCCTGCAGTGATCTCAGAGCTCTGGCTGGCTGTGGCATACAGGTGCAGTGCTGAACCTCCTAAATACCATCAAATCTGAAATTGGGCTTCCTCTTCTGGGTAGGGTCTGTACTCCTGCTGATGCCTTTGGGCAGTGGTTTACTCTTCCCATGGCTGAGGGAGCATGGGGAAGGAAGAAGAGGACTCTTGCTCTTGCCCTTCCAGCTGCCTGCCCTGGGAGTGTCCATGAGCTGGGCTGATGCCTTGCTGCTGCCCAGCAGTGTGGTGGGAAGGGTGGGCATCTGCCAAAGGGTATGCCCAGATACCTCCTCCTTGGGCAGCAGAGCCCTGGGTCACTTTGTGCCTGTCCCGTGCCTGTGCCTGGATGAGGGCAAATTGTCCCTTGTGCGGGATGCTACTTGGCTCTGTGGCAGAAGTGACACAGCAGCACGGACAGGGAGGGTTCCAGCCAGAGTGCTGGTTCTGCTGCTGTGTTAAGAGTGCTGAGCAGCACAGTATAAATCTTAGGAGATGAATTCAGAGTTAACAGATACTTTTTCTAAAGGTCAGATTAGATGAGGAATGCAGTGATTTGCCAAACCAAATGAGCACTAACTCAAAAAAGACAGGAATTTGTTTTCTGCTAGATTAGTGCTCTGATCTGGACTCGTCCCATTGCTTTATGGCTGTGCAGCAAAAGCAGGATGGAGGGCAGGAGTGTGTGAGTTACGTGAGGCTCAGAACTCTGCTTTCGCCATCAGGGCAACTTTATATTGACTTGAAATGCCTGTGAAACCACAGCCTAAGTTGTGTTCTGTGGGGCTGTTTCTTCACATGCACTTGAAATCCCAGGATTTATCAAATGATATCCACAGAACAGGGGGAGGCAGAGCTGTGTTGAGCTTTCTAGAGCTGAACCTCAATATTTTACTTCAGTTTTGCTGTTCAGCATTTGGGCACGTGTGGATAGGGGGGCTGGGGAAATGATGTTGAGGAAGGAGAAGCCCAGAAACTTGGAAGAGCTGACTCCTTGGGAAATGGTACACAGCTATGGTCTATGTAAACACCAAGTCATGACCTCTCCTGTTTACTCCAAATATTTCTTATACTAACCTGTATCTTGAAATAAAATTTGAGATGGAATTTAGAACTCATAGCACAAAAGTTGTGAGTAAAGTGTTCACTACAAGAGCATTGCAAAGCAAGTAATAAACTTCTCTTTTCAGGGGGTCTATCTCCATCTGCAAATATGAGGCAAGCCAAAATGTAAGGCTGTCATTTAAGGGTTGTTTCATTTGCAGTAGATGTTTAATGATGACTGTGAACAAAGCACAGTGAATATCTGCAGTAATGCAACTCTTTGACTTTCACAAAAGAACAATCACAAGAAGTGAAAGGGACGATTCACCTGAAATCTCCAGCTCTGCAGAAGAAGGTAACAACAGCTCATTAAAAAGTTTCTCTCTAATTTCCCATCCTACAGCAGAAATGAGCACACAGTGAGGAATGAGTGTGAATTGGGTTCTTATGACTAAAACAAATATGTCCTAAAAGCTCAGCACCTGGGGAATCAGTAGGACTTGATGGAAGAAGTCCTTATTCTTAAAGCAATTACAGAAATGCAGCCTGACTGGTGAGTACAACCTATTGTTGCAATAATGGTGAGAGATTTGGAAAGGGGTTCTTTCAAACCACTGGTAAATACCAGCTCTCAAAGAGGCAACTGGAGTGCCATTGACAGTGGTGTATATAATGAATTTACAATGGTATATAGGTGTGTTAATGGGTACTAAAATTCTGATCTGGGGAGCAGTTCCTTCTAGTTTAGTAAAGAATAGATGCTGTTATGTTGGTAGGAACAAATAAAATGTGATAATTAAGAAATGGTTTCACTATTAAGAGCTGTAGAGATGGGCAGTTTAGATGAGATTTACAGATTTATTTCTTAAAATGCATGTTACCAAAGCTTTTCAGAACACAGAAACATTTATAGAATCACAGAATAGTTTGGATTGAAAAGGTCCTTAAAGATCATGCAGTTCTGCCTCCCTGCCAGGGGCAGGGACACCTTCCATTAGGTTGCTCAGAGCTCCATCCAACCTGGCCTTGAGTACTTCCAAAAGCACTTTGTAACATGGAATATTGTCACCTTTCAGCTCTGAAAGCTCACTGGAAAGAGCAGTTGTTAAAGCTGTGTGGAATTCATGGAGACCAAGCAGATAGTGCCATCCAGATGGAAAGGCAAATGCTAACTGCCTTGGAAAAGTTTTCTTGAAATTATAGGAAATGCACTTTCTGTAACTCCATAACTAGTTGTAGAAAAGGAAAAAGAGGGAGGGTGAAAATCAGCCAGCTAGGATTACAATAACATGGGAAAATATGTCCTAATTGTGCCAGCTTTACGGAAGTGAGGGACAGCATCTTGTGAGTTACAAACTGCAGTGCATTGCCTTGGCTCTGGGGAGAAAAGAAAAAAAATGTAAATACTGTTGTGTGCAACTTCCTCTTCCTCTCATGCTGCAGCCAACATAAAAAAAAATCATTTAAGCATCCCACAACTTCCTAGTATAGTTGGCTTTTATGATGCAAATGGTCCATCATTTTATGATTTCTTAGAAAATCTTCTCTGGGGAATTTGTGAATTTTGAGGAATGGAAGTCTTGATTTTCTGAAGAATTTGTTGTGCTAATTGGGATGAGTGGGGGAATTTGGGGTAATGCTGGTGCCCTTGTTGATGGAGCTCTCTTATCCCACCATCAATGTTTTGTAACATCAGCTGTACATCTGGCTTCCTGTAGGTGGATTTGAGTTGGCAAGAAAGTTTTCTCCTTCAGCCTGAAGCCCTTTTGTAAAGAGCTCTCTGCCTTCACTCAGGATGAGAGGTATGCAGCTGGTATTTGGAGAGGGCCAAGAAAAGTAAGAAAAGTCCTAATTTAGTTGGTAAATATTATGATATAATGATACCTGATAAATATAAGTGCTTCAGTGAAATGAGAGAAAACCTGCTTTCAAAGAATGAGCCCTTCTCAAGGGTGAGCTTGGAGTTGTGTTGAAGCCCCAGGCACACTGCTGAGAGCACTGACAGGGACTCAGACCCTGCCCTGAGAGAGCCCAAACCTTTCATGTTTAGCCTTTGGTGTCTCTGTTGTCTCCGAACACACACACTCCCCCTCCCCCAAAACTTGTTGACTTTTACATAAATTTAATTTCTAGTGTGCCATGTACCTGGATGGGAGTGGCCTAAATGAGCTGTGGTGGTTTGGGATCTGGAAGATTCTGGAAATCCTGGAATAATTTAATCCTTGTGAGTTTTTGTTGTGTTGTTTGTTTTGTTGTGTTTTTTGTTTGGTTTTGTTTTTGTTTTGTTGTTTAACCAAATTGAAACAAATGGGAAAAGCTGAGTAAAGTGAAAACTTCTAAGGTAAAGCTCCTCATGACTCAGCTCTCCTTGCCCGTGGCTGTGGCTGCAGCCTGTGCTGTCCATCCTGGCTCATGACCTAGGCACACACTGTCTGTGTGGAATGGGTCACACTAGATCCTGCTCTGTTGGTAGAGCTCCCCACCTCTCCATGTTTGTTGGAGCTCCTGTTTCTCTCTAGTCTCACTGGGCTCTTTGGAGAACCTCCCTTTCTGAATGAGAGGTGGAGGAAAAGGGTAATTCCTAATTAAAAGTAATAAATTCCCCTCAGTGGGCAAACTCTTTTGCTGAATTCATCCTTCTCACCCACCACCCCAGTTTTTAGTAGCATTCCAGTGGCACTGCCTGTGTTTAGAGATTGCCAATGTGTCTTGTCCCATTTCTGGCTGTGCTGGTGGTCACTCAGGAAGCTGTAACTCCTTCTGGTGGGCCTGGGAAGAAATACCCCATTCTGCAGGGCTTGGGTCAAGCTGGTGGCACCAAAGCAATGTGGAGAGATGAGCATCACCCCCTCTCATCTGCAGCACATCCTGCAATAAGTAGTACAGCCTCTGGCTGCTGCTTCTCGTGGCTTGCTGCCAGTCCAGCATGGTTTTCCTTCAATCAAAGGAAAGCCCCTCACCTGCCCATCCCACAGCCTGAAGGTGTCCTGTGCTGGCCAATGTCCTTCATTCCCATGTGCTGTTTGCTCTCTTCATGTCTGTTATTGTTGTCTTGGAACCCTGATCTGGGCAAAGTTATGGCAATGGTTTAATTGTATCTTCAACTGGATGTTCAGCAACTTCACTGGTCACTTCCACTGTCATTGAATACACCAAACTGAGCCTGTATCATATTTCAAAAAAAAAGTGCTCTCCAAAGAGTGCTGTAAATCCCTCTGCCTTCCAGCAAAATTGCTTTAACAATTTCTAGCTGGCTTATGGCTATAGGACAGCAATATGGATGCCTTGTATCTCTGTTGTGTATGTTCTGCTTCAGTTAAAAATTACCTTCTGATATCTGAAGGACCAAGGCAGAAGCTTCCCCCCCGCCCCGTTATTTGACCAAAGATATGCATAAGTGCAATGGCACTTGTTTGCTGTCTGTCTTTGCATGTGCTGGCTGAATTTCCCAGGCCAGACTTAGACCTGGTTGCTGAAAAACTGAGTGCAGTTGCTGCAGTTCATGGGGTTATTGGCCTGGCCTCCCATTTAAAATTTATCATCTTCTTCAGCATGTTTTTCTCAGCATTAACCTTACTTTTTGTCTTTTCACACATTCCCCCGTGGAAAATGTGCAGCCTGCTGTTAGGTGCAGGAACAGCAGATTTTGGTAGTGGATGAGCTACACCCTGTACCAAGCTGTGCAAAGCTGTTTATTGGTCTTGTGATTGTAGAAATGAAAGAGGTGCCTGTGTGTTAGCTGGGCTGGTGTGTGGTATGTGTGGCTGTATAGATTTACGTGTGCATATGTGTCTTATTTATTTATAATTTCTATATTTAAATACAGCTGTATAATTATTTAGTGTAGGTTAATAATGTATATGCTTTTAATAATATCAGCTTGAGAATCCTTTTGGCTTCAGTATGGACAGACACCTTGGCTGGTCATGACGTGCTCACAGGATACTCACAGAGTATCCAAAATTCCTTGTGTGAGGAGAGATCCCCTCGCTGCTCATGGTGCTGTTTGACAGTACTCACACAGGTCAGTTAATTGTGGCTGTTTTGTGTCCTGGGACATCAGCTCTTCTTCCTGAAAAGTTTGATATCAAGTCATGGAGGGTTTTTTGTTTTTTTTTTTTTTTTTTTAACAGAGCATTTTACTTTTGCTGCCTGATGAACTCTCATCACCCTGGGTGTGTGGCTGGTGAGTCATACGCACGATGTCTGACAGGTTTATGGATGTGACAGTTGTGCCCCCCTCAGAGTCATCACTGAGACAAAAACAAGTGCTGGACACTTCTCACTATTCTGCTGGCAGAACTTCCAGCAGATGCTGAGGCACTGCTGAAGGTGAACTTGTATCGTTTGTGAAGAAGTAGGAAAGAGATTCTGCAGTTCCACAACAAACTTTCCATGACTGAAAAGAGTGTACTTGCCTTGTATATCCTGTGTTTTCAAACAGAAGAGAAGGCATGTTAATCATTTGGGAATCACCAGGCACCTGACTCTGCTCTGTAGCATTTTTATAACTATTTATCAAAACGTTGTTTAGAGTGGCAGCTTTGCCATTCTTGAGGTAATTTATTTCTAGTCTAGTTCAATTTATGTGTGCTGTGCCCCAAAATGACAAGCTTCCTGATCTACTAATTACTTAGCCTGGGGTGCTGGGTGCTGCATTGTGCAGCCCTCAAGGAATCAATTGTTTGTTTTGCTGTTCTGACTCAGCTTGGCACAGTCTGAGTGGTTCAGTTCTCACTTTTTTCTTTCTTCCATTGGTGTGGGATGCTGAAATCTACTCTGTACTTATCAAGGCCTTTTTGAGAAGAAGGCTGCTTCATGTATTGCTTTATATTGGGACAGAGTTTTGACAGCAGGATTTGGGGTTTTTGTTTTGCTAGTTTTCCTATTAGACACCATGTAGACTATATCCCTGTCTTTTCACTGACCTCTATGGAAAGAAATTGAGGGACTGGCTGTAGGCTTAGACTTAGGTGTGTTTGTGTTTGGAGAAGCCGTGGTGGTTGGCATGGTTAATATTCAATCATCCCTTTGTCATTGTTGAGATGAGGTGACATTGCAGTGCCTCTTATGTGGCAGTTTCTAGATGAATGTGATGTTAAAATACTCACCTATCGGTCTGAAGTGCTGTACTGAAAACAAGGTTAATTCAAGAAGACGTTGCACAGTTTTGCCTCTTTCCCTCCCCTTCCAGCCACCCAAACTGACTCATCCCTGGCTCCTCAGTTCTTGGTGTCTCCTATATCCATAACACTTGGTGGTTGTAATTGCTGAGTGGTTTGTCAATGATTATTTTCTTGGTCATGGAGGGACTCAGAGATGTTGTTATTGATGCCAGCTCTAATAAGAGGTTATTCAGCTGGCTTGAGTTTTGGGAAAGTAGTCCTTAGCTAGGATATTCAGATGTCAGAAACTAACTGGAGACCATCATGCCTGCCTCTTCCTCTCAGCTCTTGGGAACTTGATGTTCCAGAGGGAGCCCTATTTTCTGACTTAATCACATCTGCAGCCTCTGTGCCAGTGTCTCATTTTGAACTGGATGGCTTGTGGTGTGCACAGGGCTTTGTTCTGCTGACCTGAAGGAAAAATCCTCCTTTTTTTCCTGGGGACTTGTTTGGGGAGGGACTTGAGGACCTCCAGTGCTCCCTTCCAGCCTTACCTTTCTGTGAAACTGTTACTGCTTCCAGGGACAATTAGTGTATTTAGGGGACTATGGACTCTTGTAGATGTAAACTGGAGTTTGGCATCCAAGGTGCATCTCTGAGGAGAATTGCCCCTGGAGTTTCCTTTGGTCTGCAGCCATGAGGGACATTGCCCAAGCTGCTGATGCTGACTCTGTTGGAAGTGGGCATTGTTTTAAAGAGAAATGGATGTGGTTTGATGTGAGAATGAGAAAACAATAGCTCATGTGTTCATGTACTGCCTCAGGATGTCTAATGCCAGTTCTGGTCAAAATCTGTACTTTCTTAGGACTTATACTCCATGTCTTCTGAAGAGCACTGTGGTGTTTAATACCATGTACTCTGACTCTAGGCTCCTAAATATTTAGTTTTTTGGTCACCTTGCACAGACTTGTCCTTCCTTGTGTTTATTTCCCCTCAGTATAGGTGGGCCAATGCACAGCTGCTTTGCAAAGCCTTTTGAAAGCTACAGACCAGAGGAACACCTCTGCCACGGAAAATCACCCTTCTGTATTCTGTGTATCCACTTGTACAGCCCTTAAACCCACGAGAACCTTGTGAGCTGCATTTCCAGGCTGGAGCAGCCACTGCTGCTGCTGGGGACGGTGCCACAGCTCTGGTGAGTGAGAGGAAAAGGCATGTAGGGCAGTTTTTGGAGAATAAGCCTTGTCTAGATTTGTGATGACTGTGCTCCAATGACAAGGATGTAGAAAAATCCAGGCAGGTTTTTTTCTTGGTTGTTTTTCACTCCACATGGTGAACTTGATCTACATATGCACTCACTAATGCAGAAAGAAAGCCCAGTCTACAAAGCCTTGGCAAAAGTCTTTAAAACTTCTGGGGTCTCTAGGGCAGGGATCAAGCTGTTTTGCACATTTGGGATGCAAAACCATTTTGTTTGTGTCTGAAATGAAAGTAAGTTGTTGAGTTCTCTGCTTTTATTACCACTGTTCAGTGACTGTAGAGCTCAGCTTCCCAATGACCTTGTGTCCCAGAGACTAAGCCTTCGTAATGTTGATGATCTATTAATCTTAATATTTATCCTCAAAATACATAAAAAGGAATTATGACCTTGGCATCAGAAATGAAAATAAATAGGTAAGGGAAGCTGTTATTTATTTTTTCAACATTTGCATTCTGTGTATGACTTCACAAAGTGTTTTTCTATCATGAATTCTTCTTTTCTACACTCTAGTACCCCACCGGTTTGTTCTTAAAATACTCTTTTCTGCACAGCCAGCTCAGTGCTTTGCAGACCACCCAGAACAATTGTGTTCAAACTGTGAGCTGCAATCAGTGCTTGGGCCTTTTTAAACTTTCAAATAATATTTTGTCTTCCTTGACTTTTTGTTAATTGGAGCTTATATTTTATATGTGGGATTTTGGTGGATTAAGAAAGGGAGGGGCTGTTTGCCTCCTGTTTGCTAAACCCAAAGGGGCTGTTTAGCCTAATCTCATTTCAGCTCAGTGTTTGTCTAACAGAGCTTACTTAGAGGGTCAAAGCAGTATAGATTGCACCTACACAAATAGTAGAAGTATTTGCTCATGCTAAGAGATTGATCTGCACATATCCATCAGTGTCTGGCTGTCCATGTTCTCTATCCTGCTGGGCAGTTTCCATCTGTGGGTTGTTCCTGCAGCAAAACTCTTCCTTTGAGTTTTCCAAGAGAGTCTCTCCAGCTATGGTTTCCAAGGAGAGTAAATTCACTTTAAATACTGGAGTAGGTTGGCTGTGCCTGCATCTCTTGAAAGCAGAGCCGAGGTGCAGTAGGCAGGGAAATAGCAGCTGGACCAAGCCAAGCCTGGAGTGGGCACCCACCCCTCAAAGGAGTAAATTGCTCTGACAAAGCATCCTCAAGGCTTGGGGCTCAAGGCCTGGAAAGGGTTTTCTGCTGCAACAGCCCCTGTCTGTTGTAAAGATAATTGTTAAAAGCAGCCTCACAAGTTACTGTGGGAATTCGTGTTCTGTAGGATTTGTTTAGGTATTTATGCCAAATATCTGGCACACCAGTGAGGAGCTGCTGACCCTGGACGTGGGAAAATCAACTTAGTAGTTGCCTATTGAGCCATGTTGGATCTCCTCAGAGCAAGCTGGGAGATTCAAGCAGATGATGATGTTGAACCTATTTTCAGTGAAGGAGCCTTGGAGGTTTTGAGTGAGAGGGAACAAGTTGGAAGCAGATCTTGGTTGCAAAGAGGGAAGGAAAATCCCATTCTTGGCTGCTAGATTAAAGACCCTCAAGAATTGAACAGAGGAAGGTGCTGGGCTTGGTTTCCACTGTATTTTAGTGGATGCATTGTTGCTGAGTGCACAGGTAACTAAAAATGAGAGTGTTGGCCAGTGTGTTGGGTGGCTTGAGGTTGCTGCACGTTGGCAGTGCTGGAGCTCGTGTTGTCTTCTTGTCCCCATGTGTCCTTGGGAGCCTTTAGCTGCAAAATGTTTAAATCACAGGCACCCCTGAGTCAGGGGAGATGAGCCAAGCTGCTGGCTGCAGTGCCTTGTCACACAATGTGGAGTGCTGCACTCCCCACAAAACACTTTGCTGGCCTCTGAGCTTCCAGGCAGCTTCCTGAGCTTGGTTCCTGCTATGGCAACAACAACCTAAAACCAGCCCATGAAGAATCTTCCTCAGCAGAGCTCAGATGTCCGAAAAGCAGATTTCAGCTTGGTTGCTGTGTGCACTGAATGTCTCTCGCTGCAGGGAAGATGAGAAGAAACTATTATTTTGAAATCTTTTGTTGAGTGATGATTGATAAGAACTGTTCATCAAGGGAAACTTATTTAGGAGTCAACAGGTGCCTCTTCTGCATTCTGCAGTCATGGAAAAAAATTAGCAAGAGCACAACAGGTTATTCCAATTTGACATGCAGTGCCTGGGAACAACAACTGACAAGTCCCAATTTGTGTCCAGCTGCTTAAAAACTACCACCCAGCTTGGTATTATCCCTCTGCCCTCGGGAGGCTTGTCTTGTGAAAAGAGTTATTGATGGCTGATTTCAGCATTCCTCAGGGCTGTGCTCATGCTGAAGTATCTGCCCCAAGTCCTGATTTCAAAGTAAATGAACTCTGGGTTGTAAATAAGAAATATAATTCTTTAATATATTCTCTTTGTCTGTATTTTCAGTGCTTATATCTATATCTATATCTATATCTATATCTATCTCACTCCTTTTGAAGCTTTCTGTGAGGAAAGACTGGGAATTTGAGCAGGGATGATGGTGCAGTGTTTTCAATCCAGATACTTAATGGAGTGTAATACATGTTTCTGTGCCCTGAACTAATTTAAATTTAACTCATTTAAATGTGATTAATAATTTCTGTTTTGTACAGCTTTTTTTGCACCCGAAGACCATTGCAGAAAGAATTCCACTCATTCTGAGAGCCCTTTTTGTACATTTTGAGTGAAGCAAGGGCTTTAGGATTGTTGCAGGGCTGGCAGTGGAGGCAGTGGTGTGGACTCTACGGTCAGAAGTGCTGCCCTGATGTGCTGCCTTCTCCATCCAGCCTTGGCCCTGCAGGGTGGGCAGGGCCAAGGCTGGATGGACCATCCTGGCAGGACCATCCTTTATATTTTCTGGGAGCTGGCTGCCTGAGACCTTGGCATGTGCTGCACAGCCAAAGCCCAGGAACTCTGTGGGGATGTGATGCAGCTTTGTAGGTGCAGACATTTAATGTTACTTGCCTGTTGTGGGGTAAGGGCAGTCAAACCTGGAGGAGCTGGTTTGCAGCTGCTGCCCCAGAATGGCTGGGTCCTCTGCAGCTCTCAGGGCTTATCTGTCAGCCCTGTGCAAATGTCCCCAGACACATCAGGGCGGGTCAAATGACACTGAATGCCTGCATGTTGGTGTTTTGTGTAGGTAATGTGTAATAAGTGTAACAGCCTGGTAAAAGACAGGGGCTAAAAGCCCCTGATGATGACAATATAAGTATGCGTTGTAGAAATGGGGTGTCAGCAGTCTTCTCTGTCTCTGTTTCTTTGCTAATTTGCACTTATTAACTCTGCACTAGCTTCCCTTCTGCTCTTCCTTTTCTGATATCCCTGAGGAATAAGTCTAGAAGCAAGGGCTGGTGAGCACATTCTTCTCCTAGAAAGAGACTTCCTCGGAGCTATTTCTTTTTTTCCTCTCCTGTCAGGCTGTGAGCCCTCCCAGCTCCAGGATCAGGGCTGTAGTGTTCCTCTGCCCTCTCTGTGCAGGTTGTTTACACAAGTATCAGTGGATCATGACTCCAAGTGCTAATCTTTGTAACCCAGAAAAGAAAACACCGTATTGCCAGAGACATGCCTGGAGTTGTGTCGTTATTAATCACCTGTAGCTGTTGCTGCTTGAAAACCAATTCTTGTGTAGTTATTAATGGCTGTTTTGTGTTAGACAGGGTATAAACACAAACGGGAGATAATCCTGTTTTGATGAGTTGAAATCTAAATAAACAGGGTACACGAAGCAGGGAAGAAAGCAAAACTGTGAAATGCCTTAGTGTGTAAAAACCCTTAATCTCTCTGGTTTTCAGCCCCACTTTTGTTAAATGGAGTAATGCTGTTGTCTTCTAACTTAATTTAGATTGCAGGCCCTTCAGAACCACTACAGATTAGCTTCTAATTGTTGTTTTTTGTTCTTTTGTGCTTCTACTCTGCTGAGCATGAGATTCTGACTCTGGGTAGAAGCTGGGGGTACTGCTCCACAAGAAGTGTGTGTTGAGGGCAGTGGATATTTTCATCTCAAGGAAAATGGTGAGGTAACCAGAATAGCTTATGATCCATGTGATGCTAAATGCTACCTCTCATTAGTTCATTCACTCTGCATATACAAATATGTCCTGCTGCCTTGAAGTGTCCTTATGCAAAAAAAAAAAAAGTGAGAGGAAGCTACAACTGCCATTTGTACTATAATAAAAGTCAAGGCTTTTGTAGTGAAATACAAATTTCTGAGCTTGATTCTAAAGCTGTAGGAGAACTGGAAAAAAAAAAGCTTTTAGGAGTTATCTACTGTTTGGTTATTTTGGGTTGGTCTTCTTTGTTTGTTTTTTTAAAGTGTATTAAAATCACTGATTTATAGAACTGACACTTTTGTCTGGTACATTCTGAAGGCCTTTTTATAGAAACAAGTGACCTTACTATTTTTTTGGCAAAGACCAGAAACATCTCTTTGCGTGAATCCACTGGAATTTTTTCACAAAATAAAGCTAATCCTGTTCCTTTCCCCACCACATCTAATGCTGAATTGAGATGTATATAGTGTACTTTTAAATGTTCTACTGACTTGTAGCCAACAAGTGGAATCTGCATTAAAAAAACTTTGGTAAGCTTCTTTTGCCAGCGTTTAAAAACTAAGGAACTCGTAAATAATAAAATGGTGCAGTAGCCTTGGCAGGATGGTGCTCAAACAACCCATACGCTTTTGCTAAGTGTGAATTCAGTGTCCTCAGTCACTAGGGAAAAAAGACACTGATCCTGGATGGATGAGTGCCTGCAGGAGGGGAGGCTGGGCTGCAGATGCAGAGGCCGAGATGTGGAGGCAGCTCTCACCCTAGAGCACCCTGTGCTCCCTGAAGAATTTTCTGCCTGCAGGAGAGGGCTACTGGGAGCGAGGAGAAGGCTGTCCTCTTCCTTCCCTTAATCCCAGCAGCCACTCCTCTGCTTTGGACCTTGTTTGGTGCCTCAGCCTGCAGGATCTAGCACGGGGGAACGTGCAGCTGAACAATGCAATATTCCCTCACGCAAATCTCCCCGGACTCAGTGGGAATTTTGCAAGTGCCAGATTGGACCCCACTAATGGAAAAGGCTGACTTGGGGGAAGGACTAGATCAATGCACTATTGTTCCTTACACTATATTTAAAAGCATGCATTTCATGGAAATGTAAAAATTCAACTTCTAGGCCGCATGAATCCATAGCTCCTGTGAATAATCGGAGCCATTCATCTCCTGGGCTGGCGCAAAGCAGCCGTTGTTCCAGCGGGGCCGTGGCTTTCCTATCTCATCTTCAGCGAGGGTGATGAGAGAATAATTGTGGTGGCAGCAGACAAAGGTACTTATTTTTGCAGAGATGACTGGCCAGGCTGGGAGTAAACTGAGCTTTGCTTATTCCTTCCCCACCTGGGTTCCTGGACTAATTTGAGATTTATTTATTTTGTTGGTTTAAATTTGTAATAAAGATGTGGATTAATTTCACGTGCCTGGTGATCGTTAAAGGACAGCTGCTCTTTGCCACTTTGCTTTAGCAGATAAATGTGCCTTTGTTATTTTTGTATTTGTTTTCCCCCATTGGTTTTGTATTTATCAGTTTTTCTAATTAAAAAAACAACAACAGATGAATGGATGCTATTTCTGGAAAGAAAAAGCCCACTGCCCCCAATACAGACAGTCAGTGTCGTTTTGCTGACGGGATGTTTTGCTTTTAAGAAAATCTGGCATTTAAGTTTTCCTTGGCTTTTGAGAGGAGCCAAATGCATAATTCACTTGGCCTCTGTGCACTACTTTTGAATTCTGCTGCGGCTCCATTTGCAAGAGAATAGCAGGAAGGATGTACAGTGCCTACTTCTTTCTTGCGCCTGTGGCACAGGGAGAAGGGGTGTTAGTTTGATTCACTGTAGGTCACTGAAGAGACAGATGAAAAGTGGCAAAATGTAAATCAACTTTGTCCCAGCTACCTTCATTGTTTGCCATTGCTTGTGTATGCTTGCCCATGAAAGCACGGTCTCTTGGAAACTGGTGTTGTGTCAGCTTCCCTCAGTGGACTCTGAGGGCGTGCCTAAGATTTTGGAGATGTTTCTTGAGAAATCCCCCCACAGGCTTGAGAGCAGGATGAATGTGCTGGTTGTTTTTGAGGTGATACCAGTGGCACCACTTGAAGTGTTAAATGCTGGGACACCTGCAGCGAGTGCCTGTGCACACAATTTTGCTGGAGCAGGTTTTGAAACCTGAGCTGTCGAATGTGATCTTACTGTGGCTTAGTGTTAAAAGCCTTGTTTTTCTTGCCTGAGACTCATTCCCCTGAAGCTCTAGAGCTCTAGCTAGTATAAACAGCTGCCCCTGAATGCTATCTGTTGTATAACTTAAGGCTTGAGGGCTTTTCCCCCCATTCCCAGGCTTACAAAGGCCTGTCAAGGTGCATGGCAGAACCACCAGGATGAGGCAAACCCCATCCCTCTGTGCTCAGGCATTGTTAGTGGGTCGAGGTTGTTGGAGGGAGCATTACCATTATCCAAACTTTTGGGAAGGTGCTTGTAAAGAGGGAGAAATAGGTGAGATATCCACAGACTGAAGAGCCTCAGATTGCCAAGAGTGAAGGTAGAAAAATAGTTTCTTTCATGTCCCTGCCAAGAGTGCCAGGAGTGAAGTGGCTCAGAGATCACTGACTGGGGAGCTACAAGAAGTGTGCTAAAAAAAGATGAGGCAGGTGAGAAATGTAAAGAGTATCTGCTCTACTTCTGGATCTCTTGACTTTGCAGTACAAATAAAAAATCAAACAGCACTCCCAAAAAACCTGCATAGGTCTTGTTTGGTTGTTTGTTTTCCCCTACCTATACTTATCCTGTAGCATTACCAGGCTTAGTATACTTCTGTTTTTGTCTTTGCTATGTTTTCCAAGTTCTTTGCAAGTGTTAAATCTGATGAGTTCCCCATTGATCCTGCAGCAAAGAAAATCAACTTCACTTCTCTCAGCATAGATTTGACTGTAAATACTTCCTTGCAGTATAGTGATGGCAAGCAATGCAGTATCATGGTAATCAAATCACCTTAGATAGCCACCATAGGTAACTTCTCTGGGAATGTAGAGCATTGCAGAATTCATGAGTGGCAAGGATATATTGGCAGAGATCAAAATCCCCAGAACCTCACTGGTTCATGCTGAGGCAGTATCCTTAGCAAGGTCTGTATTTCTGAAAGAAATCAGCCTTTAACTAGAAAGCTAAAAATATTGCACCTATTTTAAACACCTGGAATAGGTAAAGGGCCAGCTTCTCTCCAGGTATGTTGGTGATATCTCTTCTGTGTGCAGGAGCTGTGTGAGAGACAAGAAGTGCAGAACATCGCCTTGGCACAAAGGTCAATTTGGCCTCAGCTAATTCACGACCTACCTGATAAGACTGGCTTGCTCACACTGACACCGTTTGCAGGGTGAGGACTCTTTTGGTCTGAGTGTGCCCAAGCATGGGCACCAGACAAGTGCAGACCTTGGGGTTTGCCCTGGTGAGAGCGAGGAGCCATCAGCTGCTGAGGGTGCTGCTGGCATGGCTTGAGTTCTGGCACTGCCTCCCTGTTGGACTGGGACACAACTAGGGGCACTGCCCTGCTCCAGGCTCACAGCAAGTGCTGGTGGGGGGTGCTGGCAGGGCCAGGTCCCCAGCACCTCTGCCACCCCCAGGGCTCAGTGTGCCCCTCACCACCCCGGGTGCTTCTGTTCTGTGACTGTGACCGTGCCGGAGGTGCAGCCCCCACCCCGAACGCAGCCCCCGTGCACAGACACACCTGGCACTGGCCTACATGGAAGGCAGCTTGGGAAACTGATCCAAATTAAACCAGCTCAGCAAATGTAGCCCAAACACTTTGCTTTTGCTGAGATTATCTTCCCAGTTCTGGTCTGCTGTGTGGCCTCCTGGCTGTTTGTGCTGGTCCCGCAGTGGGGTGAGCAGCTGGACGAGGTCAGACTGTGCATTCAGGATCAGTATGGCCTTATACTGCCCTCAAGATACTCCTGAAACCTGACTTCAGATTTGCTAGAATGTGGTTTCCTGTTTTTTAGTGAACTGTTTGCCTTTTCAGTATTCAGGGAAGAGCACTAGTTGGCCCTAGGCTAGCCAGCAGCATTCATCACAACATTAAGCCTACAGATTAATTAAACACCAATAGAGGATAACATTGCCCAAAATCAATTAAAATGTTACAAGCTAAACCACGTGGAATTACGTTCCAGGAAATTGTTCCTTTTTTTTTTTAATGTGGATCATTTATTTTTGGTGGGCACTGTGGTGTGGAGCACTGCCTCTGAGAGACAGTCATTCCCTGTCTAGAGGACCTTGACAAGCATATATATTTACATATGTGCATCTCTGTACAAAGCCCTGGTATACTAATAGTGGATTGCTTCCAGCTATCACCCTGCACTTTCCCTCTTCTTTCACACTTTCTTTTTTGGCAGGAGGAAGCCAAACCCAAAAGACAACAACAACAGCAACAACAAACCTGGGCAGTGAACCTAGAATGTGTTAGATCAATGCAGACACCATGAAAAACAACCAGGACATGCCTTTGTGGGTTTTGATGTAGCCATGGCTGTGGCTGAGACGAACAGATGCAAAAGCCAACTGCCAGATATCCAGCGTGTGTGCCAATGCTGACAAACCTGCCAGATGCCTGGCAGCTGCTCTTGCCCCAACTCCAGTGGCTCTCTTGGATGTAGATTGCCTTTTGAACAGCAACAAAATGTTTATCTGAGGTATCTCATGGAAAGCATCTTCCCATAAATACAGTAATATTTTTTTTTTAAAGTCAGTAATCTAGTGAGTTCATGTTAGAAGGGGAAGGATGCTGAAGCCTTGATAGTCTTTATCCAGTACATGTCAAGCATTTTGGGGTGTAATTCAGTTGCAGAAATTGGATGGTCTGCAATTCAGGCTGTAAATGCTCATTCTGTCCCCTACAGCAAGGGTTGTTATATGTAAGCCAACTGGGCAGGTTGGAGAGAAAAAGCTATTTGGGCTTTTATAAACAAAGCTTTTGCTGTTCCAGCCTATGATGCTGAAAGGAAATCAATGTTTTTTCCACTAAATGTGGTTTTATCTGGCCAGAATAAACAGTTGTGACAGGATATTGGTGCTAAATTTATTAATAGTCTTCTCCAGCTTTGACATTCTGGGAAAAATTACCTGAGATAATTTGAAGTTAGCCAGAAAAAGTTAATTTTTTTCTCCTTTACTTCCTGTTTAGGCTTTAGTTAGATGTATGGCAGTTCAAACAGCTGACCTGAAATATACCTTTAAATAATAATGATAATTTTTTTAAAAAAATATGTAAATACAGTCAAAGCTAGGATAAAAACATTCTGTAAAGAGGAGCAAATAACATGATCCTCTGAAGAACAAAATCTCTGGACCATTCCTTAACATGATGCTGATATTTTTATAAACTTCAGGCTGCAGCTTGTGCTTATAATTTTCAGGAATTGCTTTTTCTTTCTCTCCAGGTTGCAGGGCAGGCCACTTGACTTGCAGCTCTTAGTGTGTGTGAGCTTCACTTCCAGGTTCTTTAAATTCAGATTTCATTTTGAACTACAATTGAATTAGTGAGGTTCTGATCTTGAAATGATGCTCCAAGAAGCAGAATGAAGGATGGAATCACCACAGTTCCCATCTGCAAATGTTTTATTGGGCATTTGGCACTTGGGGGGATGAGTGGTTTTTGCTGTGTGTTACACCCCAAACCCTCCAGGACCTGGCAGTTCCTTCTGTGGATTTATCATCAGCACATTTTACAACATGAGATCAGCCAGCTTTATTTGCAGCCTGAAGTATTTTATTACCTTCTGTATTTCCTATATTTTTTTCCAAATACAGTCAACAATGCTACAACTGAATTCTTCTAGCCAAGCATCCAGGAGTAGCCTGATTTATCTCTAAATGTACAGAGGGAATCATTATAAAGGTCATAAATCAATGAACCTGTGTGGTTTTGGTGCAGCTCACGAGTAGGCACATCAGTTTTGTCCTAGCAGCAATGATATATGGTAATTTACAGAGAGAAATCAGGAAATGAATGAACCTTTCCACTTGCAGCTTTGTGTGAATTCTGTTCTGTTTAATCTACTGCAAAGCTCCTTTTTTCTGCACTTGTTTTCAACCTTGCACTTGGCCCAACTAAATGATGCCACTGCTGTTAGTGTTTTTGTAGCACCTCTGCTTACTTTAGGAGGATACGGTGAGGAATGCCTTGAAAAATCAGTTATTTATTATTATATGATTTTTTAATTTTTTTTTTAGGGAAAGGTGACTGTAGCACTCTAGTAGCTCTGTGTTAGAAATATTCTATCAAACCCACCATTTGCTCTTTAACCCAAGTTACCAAACACGCTGGAAATGAAAGGACTCATTCAGGGCTGGGGTTCTGCCATGTGTGTTTCCCAGGACTTTATTTACGAATGAATTCCACCTTCCCAGACTTGTAAGGGTTTCAAGAATATGAAGTTTTCAGACAGGATAAAAAGAATCATTTATTTTCTTGCCCTATAAAGAGCTGCTTAGCAGAATCTCTGTGAGGTGTTTTACATGTTGAACTGACAACTGGAAAGGAGTTTATTTACCCCTAAAGTGCAGTATGTTGCAAAACTGGAAAATACTTAACTCTGCTGCCCTGGAGTCAAAGGCCTTTGCAAATCTTCTGACTTACTTGAGAAAAGGTACTAGGCAGGGTTTGGTCTGGAGTAGTCTAGTTCCTCATGCCTACCCTGATTTATAGGGTAATTATTTTAGCATAAAAGACTTTTGAAAACTTTATCTTTTGAGCTACTAGTCCTGTTCCTTTTTTGAATGCCTCTAAGTGAAGCACAGGGGAAGGAGTCGAGTAAGACTAAAGCTGGTGTTGGAATGATATGAAATCATCTGTTATTTGCTCTCCTGAGCATAAGGGTGTACAGAGGTAATGAACCTGTACCTTGATATGTGGTTTACTGGTAGATGATGAGGCAAGGCTGAGAAGATAACTGGGACAATGACTGCTGGCATATGGCACTAATGGATGGACTCTGATTTCCTCTCCTATGATATTTCCAGTCTTGGATTTGCTTAGATTTATAGCTGTTTTAATGTGCTCCTTTCTATTGCAAAAGTCCAGGTAGGAGTCTGGAGTTGGGAGTTACCCCCCAAGGGTGAGGTGAAACCCCCCCAGGTGCCCTGTCTCTGCTCCTGCCTTCTCTCTTTTGCCATCCTGCTCTCAGGTCAGGCCGAGCAGCGGGCACTGATCCTGCCATGTCCTCCAGCAGGAACAGAAGTCACCTAGAAATCCTGTGGAAACTTTTATCCTGCCTCCATGCTGCTGCTGCCTGTGGAATGGCAATCAAGGATCTCAGCACCTCTCCACCTCCTGGTACTGGCGGTGGCTTTGTAATTGCTTTCTCACAAAGGCAGCGAGTGCTGGACATCCCTTCAAGCAATTGTGCAAGAAAGACTGTGAAAGGCAAAAGGCACTTAGCAGCACAAGCTGCCTCTGTCCTTGGGGCAGAAAAAGGACTGGTTTTGCTGCCTGACTTCACAAGAGGGTTCTTCTGAATTCTGGAAAATAATTGACAAATTGGATGTTCTAGTGTGCATATTGAAACCAGGGGTGAGGTTGCAAAGGTTTAGGCAAGCAGCCAGGATGTGGAGAGGGAGGCAGGCACGTTCTCTCCAGCAAAGGAAGAGCAGAGACACGTTTGGGGAGAGGAAGTGCTCTCCTAGACATGCCATGCCAGCCCTCTGCATAAAATTAGGTAAAATTTGTGTATCTGAAGGAAGCGGAAAAACTGCTGCCTAAGAAATGAAATGCTCCTCTCCATCGGCTGCTTGGAACTTCCATTTACATGGACTTCACCCCAGAGGAAGTTTTCCAGGATAAAGTGACTCAGAGATGAAGTTGTTTGGGAAGACCTTGATCCACAGTGGGAAGGACCTAGCAGAAGGAGCTGTGTGAGGAATACATTATGGCCTGTGGGGGCATCCTGCTAATGGCCACGGGGACACATAGGGTCTGAAGCACAGGTCTTGGGAGGAGCAGCTGAGGGAGCTGGGGTTGTTTAGCCTGGACATAGGGAGGTTCAGGGGATGCCATATCACTCTCTACAGCTACCTGAAAGGAGGATGTGGTGAGGTGGAAGTTGGTCTCTTCTCCCAAGAAACAAGTGATAGCATGAGAGGAAATGACCTCAAGTTGAACCAGTGGAAGTTTAGGAGTGACATTCTGGAAAAATTCTTTAGCTTGTCAAAGACTGAAACAGGCTGCCCAGGGAAGTGCTTGAGTCACCACCCCTGGAGGTATTTAAAGTATGTTTGGATGTGGTGCTTAGGGACATGGTTTAGTGGTGGACTTGGCAGTGCTGAGCCAACTGTTGGACTCCATGATCTTCCAGGTCTTTTCCAACCTTAACAATTCCGTGATTCCATGATTCTCGATATGGCTGTGATGCCTGGGCAAGGGACTGCTGGTGGAACCAGCCCAAAGGCCATTGCACAATTGTATTCTACAAGTGTTGGCTCATTGCTGTCATCCTTGACAGAGGCCTCCAGTGGGCTCGGATGCTGTGGGTGTCGCAGCACGTCACTCTGCACGGGAACAGAAGGCTGCTTTGGTCTGTGGGGCAGTGAGGGGAGAGGGGGCCTGGGCATGAATTGACGTGGGGAGCACAGAGAGCCCCGTGTGGTGACCCTGTCTCCTCAGGGAAACACGGCTCCTGTCCAGCTGTCTGTCTTCAGGACACAATGCAGCAGCTCGTCCTCCAGCAGGGACATGTCCCCTGGAGGAAGCTATTTAACAGCAAATTGGCCTAGTAATTTTTAGAGATGACCTTGTGTTAATTACAAGTTGCTATATTAGTAAATGCCTTCTGAAGGCCAGCTGTTGTGTTGGCATTAACTCCCAGACTCAACTGCTTGTTTACTAAATCCCAGGGCAATTAAAACTTTTTTTTTCCCCCTCTTATTGTTTTTTACTGAGCTTGGCACAGCCAGGTGATGAACACTTCTCCCCTCTCCATTTTCACTCTGTCTTCCTGCCTGGCTGCTGGGAGGGTCTGTGTCTGATAGACTTTTCCTTGCCCAGTCCCAGATGTTTGCTTGCCTTCCTGCAAGATGCTGGCATCTCCATTCTGGACCGGTGCTCCAAGAGGCATTGTACAAAGAGGAAAAAGGCATTCTAAAAGGCTTTGTTTAAGTGAGGTCTGGGTCACCCTGAAGCTTCTGGAGATGGAAGATGGTGTTTTGGAATGGCACTAGTTGTTTTGGGAATAGACCATGGTGGGAACAGGTCTCCCGTGACAGTGTGGGGCTGGAGAGGAAGGGAAGGCTTAGGCTTGGATTGGGAAGGCTGTTGGAGCAGCACTACCTGAGATGTATCCAGGATCACCAAACAGCCCAGAAAAATGTCAAAAGGCCACTAGGGATAGACTGTCCCTGCAGCAGCTGGTGGCTCCTGTCCCTGCTGGAGAGAGTGTGTCCCCTTTGCTCTGCCGGGGGTGCAGCACAGAGCTGTTCCTTGCACTCCCCTGCCCTCTGCTCTTCGGGGGGAGTGGGTGTCAGAGCAGGTGGCAGCACCGTGTCACCAACAGATGACACAGAGTAACTTTTGGTACCAGGGTCTCATTAGGATTGCAGTGCCTGTTGGAATGGGGCAGGGACCGTGAGTGGAGCTGGGTTGGTGCCGTTCCCTATTGCTGGTCTTGCAATGCCTGGCTCTGCTTCGAGGTCTTCTGGCATCTCGGGATGCAAGTACAGCTGGGAAAGGCTGACTCCTGATTAGGAAGGGCCCTGTACCTCTGTCACCTATGTCACAAGTGCTTGGGCCAGTGCCTGTGTGTAGTTTTTGAAATCAGTAATTCACATGGTGGTTTGAATAAAGGGGTGCAGGATACTGCCAAAGGCTGAGTGGAGCAGCTTCCCTGGGCATGAGAAACCTTATTGAGGTGTTTTCCAACTCAGCTATCAATAGGAAATGCTAAGAAAATGGAACCAGTAGGAAGATCTACCTTCCCTGAAAATCAAATGCCATTTGTTCACATGTGAATTTCATGCAGCAGTAAGATTGTAACTAAATCAGCCAAACTATGCAAAAAAGGACATTTATACATATATATATTTTCCCCACTGCAAGTCTCAAAGTAAGCAGAAAAGTGAAATATAGGGCTTCCTATGCCTATTTCATAAACAAGGCACTTGCATTTTATGTGCCTAAAACTTCTTCCTTTGTTTTCTTATCTATCAGTCTCATCCCTTGGAAAGCAATTTGTGTTAAAGTCATTGAACGTGTTGGTAGAATAGATTTTTATCTGGGTCCTGATTATTTTTTAATTTTTTCCCCAGGAGTTTCTTCTCTGCCTCCTCCTGAAGGCTATAAGGGAGTCTTGTACATCCCATCACAAGTGTCTCACCACCAGTGGAAGCTGCCAAGCAAACCTCCACCTGTGCAATGTTTCTGCCACCTGTGCAATGTTTCTGCCACCTGTGCAATGTTTCTGCCCCACATATTCTGGGGATGTGTCTGTAGACAGCTGTACGCTCCAGCTTCCCCTTGCCCCAGGACCAGCTCCCTGCTGCAGGGCTGCACATTCTGCTGGGGTGCACATCCAGGCACAGTGAGGGGTGGTGGCAAATCTTCCCTTCATGTTCCCATCCTGGGGGGGCTCCTGTGCACGTGGGATGTGGCTGGAAAGCTCTGAGCATATGACCTTGCCCTCTTCCTTTCAATGGTCAGCCCGCTGTTTTCAGACAAATAATGAAGTAGGGATGTTTTTAAAGCTTACTTGAGCAGGGACACCTTGATGTTCTGGCATGGGCTGTGTACATAACAGTGCATTTGCATTTCTGCTGTGCCAGCCTGCAGCAGCAGCGCTGTGGCTGTGAGTATTTGGGTGGCACGGTGCTTAGTGCCTGTCTGGACTGGGAATGACACTGGTTGTACAAGTGCATGGTTCTCTTTGCAGAAAGTGCTTTCCTTCCTGTGGGAGCATTACCTTCAACCAGGAGCCTGGGCTTGGGTTTCTTCTTTTTTTCCCCTCCAGGGTACAGCAGCAGTTTTCATAAGTTGCATTTTCCTCTGTACCAATACGTATTCAATCTAGGACATGCTTCTAGAAGGTTTGTGACTTCATTAACTGTAGCTGATTCACCAAAGTGTTTAAAATCTGTAAGTTCATCAGCATTTGGGAAGTCCTGCTGGAAGTGTGGCTCAAAGGCAGATGTTCTGGACCATGTTCCTGCTGAGTTTGTCCATGAATGTTCATCCATTCCTGGTGGATGCCATGCTGTTAGCTCATGGATGAGTGGAGTAGTGTTGTCTGGGAATGGTTACTGGTTTCTGTCAGGGAAGAGGATTTTGTGAGCGTGATGAAAGGATGATGTGTGTATATGGAATTGGTGCTAAACATCTTGCTGTATAGATTTAGGAGGTGTTTACTTCTGAGAGTCAGAAATGCTCAAAGTAAACCAAACATGGCAGTGAGGTGGGGGAATGTGACAGTGTCTCTAGAAGTGTTGCAAGTTAGGGTTAGGACTCCTCTATTTTGTACATTAATTACATTGAAGGGTGGAGCTTTGTACTGGAGCAAAAAAATCTGTGGCTCTTAGTAGAGGCAGTTGAGTAAGATTGGAGGGGGTGATGTTTTAGCAGTATGAGGTCTTGCAGGCAGCATTGCAAGGGGGAGGGAGGTATCTCCAGAGTCTAAAATATGCACCTTCACTGCCCTTTATGTCAGTCTGTTTGTGCAGAGTCATTATTAACTTTAAATCAGGTATAAAGGAGCAGATACAAATACTTTTCAGTTATGTTTGTGTTGGCCGGAGAGGTGACAGCTCCTGGCCAGCATCCACAGTGCTTTGTGGGGAGGGTGGGTTTAATTTTTCAAAATTAAAAAAATTTTTACTTCTAGGATCCCCAAAGAGAAGAAACTGCATCTTAAGTTAATACTGGAGAAATTACTCTTTGTAATTTAAATAATAAAATTTCTCTTTGATTATATAGATGTGTGCATAGATATGTTAATATAAAGCATATTCAATAAATACTATCAAAATATAATTTGAATCAAAACATCACCATTGCTTGGTCTTAGAGGTGGATAACTTGCTCAAAATTAATGAGGTTCCCTAACTTTCCAGGAACCCTGCTGGAAAGTTGGAACCTTCAGCTTCCCTACCAGCTCTATAGGGAACAGTCCTGGTATCAAAGGTGAGCTTTGGGCTAAGTTCAGGCACTCCAGAGGGAGCAAGCGCTGACTTAATGCTTGACTTGTCCTTGATATATTTCCAAATTAGGCAAAATTGCACCATATGCATAAAAAAAAAAAATTATGGAGAAATGAATCCTGAGAGATTTTCAAAGGGCTTGTTTTTCTGTTCATGATTTTCCTATGGTACACATTGTCTAATCAGCGTGATGGCACTGAGAAGAAATAATTAAAAAATGCCAGGGAGCCTGTGTCTATAACCTTTCTATATATGGAATATATATGCACATGTAGTGGCACATTTCCTTTCTTAGGGAGTGGGATGGCCATGTTTTGTAGTTATTCCTGGCTGCCATTGGTTTCACAGCAAAATAATCTCCTTGTCATTAGGGGCCATTGCAGAAGTTTACACTTTTGCTGAAGTCATTCATGTCACCACTGTGGTGTATCACCTGGTTAAAGTGCATGTCTGCAGGCCCAGAGCAAGGTTTTTCCTCTGCCCCAGGCAGGTACAGAATTGCTGCCTAGATAGGAGAGGGCACCACAAGTGCTGCTGCTGGCAGTCTGAGCTGCTCCTCTGCCCTGGCTTGCTGCCCTCTAGGAGAGGTGTCACAAAGATGGCATGTGGCCAAATCTCAGCTGCTCCCAGCAGTTTGAATAAAGATGCTAATCTGTGACCTATGATGGTGGAAGGGAACACGCTCCCCTTTCTTCCCTCTGTGCAACCAAGCAGCTGTGTTGGGTGACAGGGAGGCAGTGGATCCTACCAGGGCACCTACAGGTGGCTGAATTTGAGGCATAAAAAGAAGTAAGCTGTTGTTCTCTATTTCATTTCCACAACAGGGGTGATAATCTCAAGCAGAGGCTGAGGTGAGTAGATGGGTGTTATACACCTCTAAATTGGGTGGCTGGCCTGCCTGCTATTTTCCTCTCCTGAGGGAACCCCTGCAGCAGTGCTTTAGCTCTGGGCTCCCTATATGCTAGAACTGACAATGCCAACACATAACTGGACAGAACTTTACCTCAGTAAAGCTTAGTGTCCAGCAGTTCTGCAAAGTGAATCATAATGTTGAATTATTTGCCCAGGAAATCAGGATATGCTTTTAATGACTGTGCAGGATAGCTCAGTTTGGTTTCTGGGAAGTTCCTGTTTTCTGTTTTCTTTAGTTGGTTGAACTACTGGAGAAGAGGCAAAGGCAGGTTTATTCTCTTGACTTCAGAATTTGTAGATATTTAGTACTACTTGAAGAAAAAGTCTATAAGGATTATGGTAGGCTGAGGAAAGAGACAATTAAGTTTTTTGAAATCACATTTTTAGCACTAAGCTGTCCGAGTCAAAGTTGGTATTTCTGTCTTTCTCTTGAAGACAGAAATACCAACCAAAGGCAGATGCCTGGTATGGAGCACTTCTGCCTAAACAATAAGAATTTAGCAAAGCTGTTAATTGGTAGAATTTTATGATGCCAAGCCTTAATGACCTTAATTACAGGCCATACTGTCTGTAAAGCCTGTGCACTGCGTGTGTGACTGGGTGATGTGTAGGTTCCCTTCGTTCCCTTTTTATTCACCTCCCTTTGTACTTTAATGCCAGTCTGCTCTTCCAAATTGTGCACCCCTAGGGCCAGCTGAGGCCAGAATGATTTCAGCTGGGACTCTACATAGGTAAAGTAGCAAAATGCTGATGTTTTAGCAGCATTAATAGTTTGTGCACATTGAGTAGGAGGGACCCTTCCTCTGGCATAATCCATATTCCACCAGAACAGCATACTGGGGCCTCTGCTGCTCCCTGGAAGGCTCATCCTACCTGGTATTCCCTCAGCCCTCCCTGCTGTGAGTCTGGAGCCTGTTCTGCACTGCTGAGTGAGCCCAGGCAGGAAGCTGCTGTATTTTCAACCTCCTCATGGCCACCACCCATGTGATGGGTATCCCACTGTCCTTGTTTCCTCTCAGACACTGTAGGGCTCCTGGGGGCATCACTGAAGATGTTTGCTCATGCAACTGTGCACCATCATTAGGACAGTCCTTATTTTTTTCCTCAGGAATGACCTGTTGAATTTGCATAGAAATTTAATGTTGTTAGGCAAAAAGTATTGTAGAAAGCACTAGGATCAGAATTTTTAGTGTATTGTAGTCTTACATGAGCTAAGTGGTTTAAGGGAGTTGTAAAACACAGGGAAACAATTTCTGCTGAGTGCTGGCTTGTGATTCAGCAGTGTTTGGTGTGGTGCTATCTCCAGGGTTAAGGGTTAGGGTTATAGCTGGTATTGCTAATTTGATCCATTTGGAAATCGTGAGGCTGTGTTAAAAAACTTGGCAGGTTGACATGGGGGTGTCATTGGCCTGTTTGCACATTTGGAATTTTCTAGGGTTTATCTGGAAATCTTATATAGATTAGTATGTTAATGTTGCTTGTATTTTAAATGAAAACTGAGAATATTAACAAAAAATCCAGAAGCTGTGACTTGAATAGAGAAGTACCTTCAGCTTCAGGCTCTTTGTATAAAAAGAAGGCTGGCTGATATATCAGGCTGGATACTGCTTTGGAGAGGGCCACTGAAAACCAGAACACCTGTAACACTTAGGCTTTTGGATTTTAACAAAAGGCATTTGAATTTAATGTCCTTTGAAAAAGAAATTTTATTTACTGACTTGAAAATTATTTTTAGGAAATTTAACCATTTAAGCCAAACTTTCTGCTTAACTTATTAAAGAGTACTGTTTAAGACTCCCTTTTGTTTCATATTTAAAATCTGCAATAAAAATCAAATACAGAATAAGGTGCTGTTTCAAAGCTGGTACTGTTTCACATTTAGACAAAGAGACTTCAAATTGAAACCACGAGTGACTGAACTGTACTTAAAATTGTGTGGGTTTTGTTTTGTTGGTTTTTTTTTTTAGTTTGTATTTTTTAATTTAGCAAAAAGACTTCCAACTTTGTCACATAAGACAGAAACCAGAGACTGACACCTAATACATGAAATTTCTTACTCTCTCCATCTCCAAGCTGGAGTTCATGGGTGTCACAATCAGGAAAACTTCCAGTGATTCTGTACAAGCTTTCCCTCTTGGAGGGACTTAATTTTTAGTTATATTAATCAGGTGTTGCAAAAATGATGAATTTTGATTTCTCTTAGGAGATGTAGAGAAATTTAGTTCCATTCTTAAATTCACACAGCTTGAGGCAGTGTTAAGAGATGGTAGAAGCCTATGAATGGTGGTGAATGTCATTAGAGGAATAGCAAACTATAGCTAAAACCTTTTTTCCAGTCACCCTTTTTTAGAAGCTCAATTCACCTCTGCTGGTGGATTTAGCTGGAAGTGCCCAAGCTGTTATCCATCCCAATGGCAGTGTGTCTGTCCTTGAGACTGTTGTGTTTGTGCTGCACTGGCTGGATGAGATTTGCCTCCCAGCCTCAACAGTTCATCCTGTGCATGTTAACCTCTACTGCATTTTGGCAGTAGTTTGCAAAGTCAGTTTCCCATTTCCCAAATCTGCTTGGGGAAAATGGGGAACAGAATTGAAAGTAAAATATTCTGGGTCCCTTAAACAGAGTGAATGAGGACATGATTTGTAAACTGTTCCCCTTTCTTGCAATCAGCATGGAGGCAATCTAGTTTAGATTAGGACTCTATGGAATACCATTTTATTAATTCTCATTTAAGACTTGTGCTCTTGAAGAGAGCACTCCAAACCTCAATTCCCACCACTGATTAATGTCTCTTGCAGATAAAATATAGTCATGGTATTTCTGTCAAGATTTTTTTCTCTCATTTCCCACAGTCAAGGAAACAACAGGGGAAAGGGAGCAGATGTTGTCAAGGAAAGCGGCATCAAAACAATTTTGGGAGTTTGTTTTTAACGAGGATCTCATTGATACTGACAAAAGTAAAACCAGAGCATTAGCATAGTTCCTTGAAGAGTTCAGAAAATCATTGAAACTAAATGGCGTGACAAAGTATAAGTGACAATTAGGCTTTGCATCAAAAGTGCTCGCTGTTTGGTGGGTCAAATGACTGCCACGCTTCCTAAAGCCATGTAAAATGGAACAGTGGTATATCTGTAACGCTGAGACCTTTGGCCAATTCACTCCTGACGTCTGAATCGTTTTTTCCTCCTGCTTCTCAGGCTGAATTTAGAACGTAGGACCCGTGATATACAAAAGTCTTTATTTTAGAGATAATTGCCCTCTTGACGCTCATCAATAGGTTAGTGTCCAGTGGTGAACGCCTCGAGTGAACGGGCTTTTTTTTTTGGCAAGTCTTAAAAAAAAAAAGAAAAAGAAACAACTAGAAAAACCTCCTTGTGTCTTGGAATTTTATCTTTCATTATTTGTTTTAAAACTCACTGAGCCTGTGCTCAGTTGTGATTAACGGTTCTTCTTGACTCGTGTCTGAATACATGATCACATTTCAGAAAATGCACAGCTAAAAAGCTGTGTGTGATCTGGCATTTCATGTGTTCTGTTTGCAGTAAGTTTTGGGGGTTGTTGCAACCATTAAAAAAAAAAAAACCCTATGCATAGGTCTCTTGTTTTTGTCTGGTGTTCTTGGATAATAGTGAAAGAAGCAGCAGTAGAGTTGTGTGAAAGAGACTGGCATCCTAGATCTATACAGAATTAAAACCACATGACACTTTCCTGCACCACCATTTTTTCAGATACGAAATTTGTCACCAGGACAACTCCCCTCATAGTTCTAATGCAGCTAAATGTTTTTACTGCCACTGCTGTCGATGGGCAGCTTGCAAGCAGCTGTAGCTGAAGACAGTACCTGCACCAAGCCTTCACCATCAGGAGTGCTGACTTGACTTGAGACACCTTTTGCCAAGGTCACTTTAGTGTGATCTCTCCATTAGTTTCTGAGAGTGCAGAGCATTAATGAGTTTGGAGGTTGAGGGCTGACTTCACTCTGCCCTGCTCCTCATAGCTGTTCTTTCAATTAGACATCATTGCTACCCACTCACTGAGGAAAAATGATAATCATAGGCCACAGCTCTTGCTGTGTGTTTACATCACCTAATTTGTGGCCTGAAAAAAAACCCCAAAAACCAAACAAAACACAGGTGCAGAGAAGGAGGGCCATTCCTGGAAGAATGCCAGGTAAGACCTGGTCCCCCATCTTCCCTAGAGATGCATGGGGACAGCTCAGCAGGTTCACCATGGCCCTCCAGAAGAGAGCATCCCCTGGGAGAAATCCACCCTTGTACCCCTCTGCAGCAGCCAGCTGCTTCCCATCCTTCTCCCCCGTGTGTCATGCAGTCCTGGTGCTGGAAATGCAAGTGTGGAATGCTCCATGGACCACTGTGACTCAGCCTGTGGCGAGTAGAGGCCAGAAATGCTGCTGTTAGTGGGTATGACTTCATTTGGGTGTCAGAACTGGGCTTGAACTCCTGACATAGAAAGCCCCTGGGAACCTACAAGAGCAGTGATAGTTTGTGCTGTGCTTGCAGCTGGAGTGAGGAGAGTCCCAGGGCTGCCCAGCTTGCTGCCTTTTCTTGCTACCTGGTGCTTTTCTAAAGATGGAAGACAAAAAATTCATCATTTGATTAAAAACACTGACTTTGGAGAAGTTGAAAATGTAAGCCCTAAACCTCTGCAAGACAAGCAGGAGAAAATCACAGGGGTTTGTTTGTGGGGTTTTTTGTTTGGTTGGGTTTTTTTTGTGGTTTTTTTTTTTTTTTTTTTTTTTTTTTTGTGTTTTTTTAAAGTGTCAAGAGTATTTTGGAGCCCTTCTCAAAAATAGCTGGCTAAGGACTTTGAATGGTCAGCCCAGGCCCTTCTGAAAATGCTTGTCTCTGAAGTCAGGCTTCAACTGACATGGTGATTAGCTTCACCACGAGCTGTTGATAAGCACAGAAAATCATCTGGATGTCTTTCACCCTGTGTCTTTGCTCCTCTTATGTGTGCCACACAAAATCAAGTCCTTCCTGAAGTGGGGTACCACCTGGGATTTGCTGGAATTTTAAATTCTTCATTCCTTTTTGGCTCTTCTTTTGAGCAACTTGCCTGTACCATAACAGTCTGAGGGGTGCTTGCTGACTCATCTTTAGAGCACAAACTCCAGTGGTATTTTGGTTTCAGGATGAGAGCTTTACCCTGCCTATCCTTGCTCCATAGGTGGTCAAAGCCGAAACAAATGTTGGCCTGAATAATTTATTTCATAAAGGTTTTTTTTTTTCCACTGATAATCTAATGGAATTGTTGTTTGCATGGGGTGGAAACATTCTCTGCTGTGCTTGATGCTGTGGTCTTTCTGTGGTAATCTCTGTGCTGAAGTGAAATGGTGTGTATGCTTCTGCAAAAGAACAAAACATAGCTAGGTGGCTCATGCAGGACTGTTCTCCCTGCCAAAACACAAGGGTTTTGTACAAATATGCCACCCTTTTTCCTTTTTCCTTCCATCAGTAGCCAAAGTCAGCTGTGCCAAAGAAAAGTCTTCTTTTTTTTAATTTATTTTCTTCAGTACAACCCACACACCCACACCGTGGAAGTTACAGTCATATTTTCCAGTAACCACAGAGCTGTGAGTGGTGGCACGTGTGTTTTAAATAAAACTAGGAGGAGAACTGATGTAATGCTCTCTGGGTTATGTTTTTCTTTTCTTTTTTTTTTTTTCTTTCCATATTGCTCCCCCTCTTTCTCTTTTCCCCATCTGTTGGCTGCTATATGGGTTATTTTTGTTTGAAGATTTTTTTTTTCCTTGCTGCAAGCCACAGTGAGGGAACTGTTGAAGAGGGCAGCTCTGACACCTTGAGCTCAAGTATGGATGGATTTCTTTAAAGTCTTTAAAATTACAGGGTGGTGCACTGTACCAGCTTGTATAATCTTAAGAATTATTTCTTTCCTTTCTTCTCTAGAAGTGAATTAATTGTGATAATCTGATGGAGCACGTGAGAAATAAATATATATTTTTTTTCTAGCAGCATACTGAACTGCAACTGTCTGTTTCTTCAGTGAGATCACAAAATAGTTTTGGAAAAAAGAGGTATTTCAGATTTAGTTTAATAAACTGCAGAGAGACTTTCTAGAATGACAAGTGCAACCTGTTATTCCTCTGCTGCTCTTCCTACTGCTGCTTTCAATGGTTACATTAATTCAGCTCCTGCTTATAATGGTGTGTTTGCAAATATTTAGATTGTGTTTCTTTAAATTTTTACGGAGAATCCCTTGGAAGGGCTCAAAAGTAGGTTTTGCATGTGTGTTTAATACTCTATTTCTGTATTTAATGTTGGATTCAACTTTGAAAAGTAAGTTCAGCCACAGAGCTTTGTGTGTGGGTCCGTGCCTCCCCTGCAGACCTGCTCCTGCTGCACCAGTGCAGCGTCTCTGCTCTCCTGCCCCGCTCAGGAGGCTTCAAGGGATGGGTGCCAGTCTGCCAGAGAACACTGAATAATTGCTGCTCCTGAAATAGGAATTCTGAGGTGTGTTATGCAGCTGTGTGACAGCACACGGGGCCAGCAGGTCTCTTTGCCTGCCCTTGGCAAGTGGGAGGTGCCTTGAGTTGAGCTGGAGGAGCTGAAGGGTTAAAGCCCTGTGTTCGGGTGTCAAGGTTAAGCCTGAGCCCTGAAGGTGAGGATAGCTCAGGTTGCCTTGTACTTGCTGTGGGCAAAGAGCACAGGCAGACTCTGCCTGAATGGATGATCTGGCTGTAATTCATTAAGCTAGGAACACCTGGTTTGTGTCTGTGCCCCTGGCCTCTCCTGACAATGCACTTAAAGCCAAAGTCCCATTTTCAAAATAACCTGAGGATAGGGAGCCATTTCTGTTGGAGCTGATCTAACGGGGGGGGGGGGGCTGGCATGGCTCTTCCCCAGTCACTCATCCTCACCCTCCTCTTGCCCCACGACCGTGTGTGGGGCTGATGTAGCTCTCTAAGCTAGCAGAAAGCCAGCTGCTTTTCTTAAAAAAAAAAAAAGTTATTTTTTGTTTTTAATTTTGATAATTAATTTTCTGATGGCCAGGGTGCTTGGCACAGCTTTCTGTATGGTCAGGAGCATGCCAGGGAGTGGCAGCACCATAGGGGTGTAAGTCAATTTGAGATGTGGTTGCACAGCAGTTTAATCCAGTCTAAATTGTGTCAGACAGGCAATGTAAATAAACCATTACTGCAGGGGAGGCAGAGAGAGATTCATCTTGCTTAAACTGCTATGAGCAAGAGACAGCTGAGGGAATGCAGAGAGGCAATGCTGATTCGCAGGTCTCTGCTGCAACGTGAAAAATACTCCTAGGAGATGTCAGAACCAAAGGTCCTGTGCTGTGAGAAGGAGCAGATCTCTCTTGGATGGTGCTGAAATGTGGTGGTTTTGACAGCAGATAGAGTGAGGCAAGGCAGGAAGAGAAAATGCTGAATAAGCCAGGTTAACAAAGTTTTGACATAACTGTGGTGCCAATGTTTTTTTTCCTCCCTCTCCAAAAGCCTATCCCTAGAAAGAACTGAAATGCTAGGTACAGGTCCTTAATCTCATGGCCTAAGATCAGCATGTATAGCAATGCAAATTCAGATGTTTAATGTTAAACCATTGGAATACCAACTTTGTTTAAAGCTTTTTTTTTTTTTTTTCCACAGCAGGGAAAAATTCAGAATTATGTGGTCTGGAGAGGGGAAAAAAAAAAAAAAAAAGCTTTGTTTGGAAAAGAAAAAAAGAGCTAGCCTTCTTGGGCTTTGATCTGTTACTAATTTTTTAAAGTTGTCTTTTTTTTTTTTGTTCCTCTTTGCCCTTATGCTGGGAAGGTCTGCTAATGGGAATAGACTAGGGTTAGATCTTTTTGGGTGTCTATGTTGTGTTAATATTAAAATACTACACCTTCAAGAGAAAAGCAGACCTATTTTCCCTGACCACTGATAAGCACACTTTATAATTCCCACGCAGGTTTTAGATCCTTCCATAAGAAAGCCCTGAGAGTTATCTGAAAATATGTATATTTATTAGTCAGAGAAGTAGGAGGAACTAATTTCAAAAGAATATCTTTGCTGCTTTCAGGGAGTGGAAGCGAGTGCTGTTCAGCCCAAAGGGAATGCCAGGAAAGCAAGTGTTTTTGCAGCCTTTTTAAACAACCCTTGGTGCTTTCTTTGTCAGAGTCAGCCCCATGTACTACGTGCAGAGCCAGGGCTCAGGAGGCGATGCTGCGTGGGGAATGTGGCACGAGCTTGGCAGGAGCTCCTGGTGCACAGGAACTCCTCAGGGCTGGCAGTTATGGACCACACTTTGATAAGAGCAGAAGAGTGCGGCTGTAAAACACAGAGCTGAGACCAAAGCACTGCCATATCAGTACAGCTCAAAGCCCAGCAGTTTGTGACTGTTAGCAGCCCTACTTTGCCCTGCTCAGGGTGTGCTTCAGATGTTAGTCAGAGCTGACAGTAGGCTTGCAGGTCAGTGTAATATTTCTGCAGCCTAAATGCTATTTATAAGAAGTTATGACAACAATTTATTTACTAGAGG
Organism: Haemorhous mexicanus; assembly: GCF_027477595.1. Lineage (NCBI taxonomy): Eukaryota > Metazoa > Chordata > Aves > Passeriformes > Fringillidae > Haemorhous > Haemorhous mexicanus. The sequence goes on along the minus strand of NC_082343.1, from coordinate 26,716,663 downwards.
GTGGGGGAGGGGAGCAGACAAAGAGGCAGTCACTTCATACTGCTAAAGTCAGTGGCCAAACTGGAGTGAAGCCCACGTGCCCCTGCATCTGGTACTTCCACAGGTTTTCCACTAAGCTGTGTTTATTTAGCATGACTGTGGTGCTATATTTTTATAACTGCACCTCCTCAAGAGGCAGGCATGGAAGCCATGTGAGTATTTCTCTTAGCAGAAGGGAAGAGTTCCTACCCCTCTGTCCTGATTCCAAGAAGAGTCCTGCTACAGTTAATGTCCTGCTGCCATTAATTTGGCTTGCAACTTCATAAATAAATAAAAAATGGTCCCACATCCTTTTTTATGGGCCAGAAAAACTCACTTTTTTCCTCTTGTAGCACTAACTGAGAAATTTTGAGAATAGTAAAACAGGAGTCAATAATTATTTTGCCTCTATTTCTTTGTTTTGATAGGGCTGAAGATCAGTTTGGAGCCCTGTGTTTTTGGGGTGGTTTGTTTTCTTCCCCAAAAGATAGCATATGCATTTCAACAGGCTCAAGACCTACAGGGTGCCTAGATTATGCTCTTGCTTATCTTCCCCAGGGCAAACTGCAGCAAACTAGTCACTGAGACAGTGCAGAGTTATTGCAGTAATGCACACATGCAAACAGGGGGGTCACAATCTGGTTTTCAGAACACATATAAGCTTTGGGTGTGCTGGTGACTTCACCAACCTCCCTTTGAAATCAGCCAAAATATACTAGATAAATACAAGCAAGCAGAATAATTTTGATCTGGGAATGAAGGTGATTTGCAGCAATAAAAATCACATCTTTGTCCCTAAGCCCAACCTACTTAGTGTCAGGCAGGTTGGTCTAGTGACCACAATAAGCATTAACGTGTTTCCTGTAGAAAAGCAGGTTGCATGCAATAAATAGTTTTTGCTCTACTAAAACCAAGTTAGTTAACAAGTGCTTTCTTTCAATCTATGGGTAATTCTTGTGCTGACAGGCAGACAGAAGACTTAGCCATCATTTTGACAAGATGAATCCCAAGCTCTATTTCTTGGAAAACGTTATTTTATAGGCTTGGTAGCCTTTGTTTAGCTGAGCACATGTAGAGAGAAAAAAGAAAACCTTTTTTTTTCCTCCCAGTCTTGTCAATAACAGCTCATGGTCTTTTTGTTTGTTATACCTGGCTTTCTGTGATAGCCTCTAGCCCTAGCTTACCCTAACAGGAAAAAATAAAAAGTGTGTGTGCATGTATATGAATGAGAAGTCTTCCTCCAGAATAAATCCAAATAAAGAAAAATACTTTTGAAGTGAGGTTCTGGACAAACTGTCATGCATGAATGCTGTCCTCATGGTCTGATTCTGGTCTCATTCCTCTCTAACTTAAAACAAACCCCAGTAAAGCCAGTAGTGGCTACTGAGAGCTGCTCTGAGCCCGGGCTGAAATACCATGATATTAACTGTAAACAAATATTGTAATGCTTCTGCAGATTGCAGAAAGTGTCCTTCTCATATTTTAGCAGTGGCATTGTTGTGTTTGGGGTGGTTTAAGATGCAAGGGCTAATCTACTCAAAAAAGAAATTCCATTTCACCATTTGCAATTTAATGGAGTACAAAGAGACAGGGAAAGCACTCTACATAAATACAGATGTCTCCACTTCTGAGGCTTTTCTGTGTTCCTGCTACTTAAATGGGGATCAAGAATGATATTGTTCTGTGGGCTTGCTCTTTGTTTACAATACCCTCTTTGAAACTAGATGTCAAAATGGGTTTCCTGGATTGGTTATTGAATTCTGCAGGCTGACACTCCACTGTGAGCCCTGGGAACCTTCAGCTTTTTCCTTAAAAATAGCCCAAGTTTCGAGATTTTAAAAGCAGCTGTGTTTTGCCACCATGTGGAAAGGGCTTGTTTTTCTGCTACTCTAAATTTCAAGTGTAATGTTTGGACCAGGGCAAAAAAGCCTCAGTAAAACTCTTCTCTGCCTGTATTGGTAGAATTTTATCCATCTTTTGTGTGGCCATAAATGACCAAAACACAGGGATGAGCAAATTTGGCCCAATGGTTTGATGGATCCCTGAGCTCGTGGCAATGAAATATTGTAAAGTTAATGTAAATTGTCAAGGATGACAGTTTAACCTCCTAAACATATACACAGAGACCCTCTTGTTCTTCCTCAAGCTGTGCCACGTAAGCCAGCCTCGGCCAGGCACTGCACAACGTCACATACCTCATGCTGTCTTTTCCAGGCCACCCTTCCTAAACCTCTACTTTGCCTTAAAGGGTATTTAAACAGACCAACTCTTTTGCCAAACTCTTCTCCTCAGGGTAAAGAGAATGCCCCCCCTGGAGCATTTGCCAAGGCAAATGGAGGAAATGGGTTCAGGTTTAGTGTCAGGGAATCTGATGCTGCTCTGGATGAGTTGTACACGGGGAAGTGGGCGTTTCTGTGTGTGCAGGGTCATACACAGCTTCCTATGCTCACTGTATGGCAGAGAGGATGGCTTAATGACAGACTTCTAGCCTTTGCTCCAAATGTTGTGGTTATCTAATTTTTGTTTCGTTTTAGTCAGACCCCTGAAGTAATTAGCACACCCTGTGGGTTTTTTTTGTGTGGTTTCTATCTGAATACCCATGAAGGAGTTAATTAACTTGTTTGCAGTATCTCATTAATTCATTTTTGGCCGTGAACTTAATTGCTCCTTTATTACTGATGAGTAAAATAGCTTTAGGCTCCCAATTAAAATGGACTTTGATGGATGTATAAGAGCTGGGCTTTCAGCTTGTTGAATAGGCAGTGGAATTGCTATTCTGTGTCCCATTGCAGGCCAGGCTTCTTCATGGCAGCGCTCCTCAGGGATGAGTTTCTCCCAGTTACAAACTTGGTCTCAGAGCTGAAGCCACTAACTTTCCCATTGGGAGGGAAATCAAATGGGAGTTAGTGCCTGCAAAACTCTGAGGGAAGGTGAAACTCAAAAAATAGGTGGACCTACTGGAAAAAAAAAAAAGAAAAGCTTGTTACTGAGGTGGTAGATGAGCGTAAACTGTAGTTCCCTCCATTGTGAAATGGGCACTCTACTGAAGTCAGGTTCCCACACTGATGAAGGTCTGGATTGCTCCCTATGGGCATCCTTAGTTTTACTGTTTTATCCTTAGTTTTAGCTGTTTTCAGATGTTTGAGGGCATATCATCCTTTTATCCTTGAAATAGTTCTTCTTCCTCCCGGTACATATTTGATGAGCTGGAGTGCATGAACATCAGTGTGCTTTTCTGGGCTTAGATTTTTTTCTAGGACTGTAGTGCTTTCTTTTTAATATATTTTGAGACTAGGGGATGTCAAGCGTTATAGAATAACCAGGAATATTGGTGTTATAAAGAGAAATAGCCGTATTAATTTTAAATAAGAAAAAGAAGAAAGCTACAAATCTGTCTCTCACTTCTCCCACCCACCCCCTCTCTGTGATTCAATGTGAAGAACACACAATTTATATTCCCAGTGGTGACTGGCTTGGACCCAATGACCTTTGCAAAAAATCCATTGCCTGCATGGAAAATGTAGCAAAACAATGTAAGCGTGCTTACTCGTAGGCATGTATGTTTCTTAACACAATAGGGTCCTGAGACCAACTGAAGTCTCTGGATTCTTCTGCAAGAAACGTTCCCACAGGGGAGCTATTATGATACTCCCTCTGCTGGCTCTCATTCCGCCTCCAAATTTTCCTTAGGAGACCTCACTTGGGCATTGATCCGCAGAGAGCAAAATTACCATGTCCTGGTTGCTCATGTGAGGAGTCAGCACGGCCCAAAGGGCGGAGACTCTCGCCACTTGGAACAGACAAGGACCAAAATTGTCAAGAAAAAGACATCTGCTTTTGGGAAAGGTGATTACAGATGGCAGGTGGAGATGCAAGGTCAAGCACTGCTTGCTTTCATACCTTTAACTAAAAATCTGCTCAAAAGCTGTTTGGAATGCTTTGAGCACAGTTCGTTTTCCTGAGAAGGAAACACTATCAGTCGGTGGTTTCTTTTCTACCAAAAGATCTAGAACTTCATAAGCTAAAATCCAGGTTGTTTTTAATACTGTAGCAGCTTATTTGCTTCACTCATAAAAATCTGAACTCTTTCTGGCTTTTCCTTAATGATGGCTTTTGGGAAGAATTTGTTTCCTGGAATAGTGAAGGGGAAAAATCCTGTTTGCTTTAGAAATAGCTTTTCTTAAATGCTTTTCTCAAATCAGAGGGTCACAAGATGACCAGAGTTGATGACACACAAATTATGAAACAAAATGATGATGGAGCACAAATTTAAACTGAATTAAAAAAAAAAAAAAGAAAATAGAAATGCTGACAAGGTTGTGGCAATACAGTCTGCTAACAATTTACCAATTTACTCTGGAATTCTCTATGAAAATTTCAATTATTGTGCAACATATGAGATCTAGCGATGACTATGCTTTTTCCAAAGGCCAAATTGAGAGGAAAATAAAAGGAGCTTCCTTAGATGATACTATGGCACCTCTGACCCTGTTTTAGCTGATTGCTTAAACACATGCTTAATAAATATATTTAAGAGTCTGCTGACCGAAGCTTTGCTTTGCTACCACCTTTAACCCTGGAGGTACTGCAGTTCACTGTTGATATTGCAGTGCAGCAGGACAATTGTTTTTCCTTCTCAGGAGTAACTTGTCTTGCTGCTTCAGGCAGTGCCCCCCTTAACAGAAAAGGGGGGAATGCCCCTTGGAAGGAAGTCAGGCTATGGTTATCACCTGGGTTGAGGGGCCCAAATAGTAAAGTTAAGCTTTTAATTTTATAAAGTGGGAACTGAAGCAACAGGATGTGAGGAGGAGAAGGGGAAGGAGTTAAGACAGCTCCTCTGGGTGCAGGCAGGCAAAGGACACAGCAGAGGCCATCTGGGGCTCTGGGCAAGCCTGATCCTGCCTGTGGCTTCTCGCTTTCTCCGGGTCCTCGTGGGGATGAGGCTGCCCTGAATTTGCACGTTGTTCTGCTGGGTGTTGCTGAAAGGAACTACTGCTCATGGGAACCTCGGCTTCTGGCAAGAGCTGCTTCGCCCTGATTCTGGCAGCTCTCTCTGGCCTGTCATCATTACCCCAGTGTCTACGCAGAGACTCTGAGTGGAATGGATGATGGTTCTATTTGTGGTGCCTCGGCTCCTGTTTCTTTGCAGGCACTGGCTTACATGAAGGAATCTCATGAAAGTATCTTTCCATGAGGAAGGTTTCTCCTGACTTGGTCTGCAGTGGAATTAGGCAGTGGTACCCAGACCTGTGAGTGCCTGGCTGGTCTGTGTCTGTGGTGATGCACACATGTAACCGTGTACTTTTGGATGTGCTTTTCAGGAGTCTGGAGGATAAAGGTAGCTGTGAAGCTGCCAACCAAAATCTAACCCACATGTCCTTGCCAGCTTGGACTCCACTCTTTATCAAACAAGGCTCATGGTTACTGGAGTAACAAAGCTGATTTAAAGCGGTGGTGGAGGGAGAGATAGTAAAAAAGGTGTCACACTTTTTGTTTAAACCAGTATTTGAGGCTTTTGTGGGTTACATTTGTTGATGACTTAGTCAAGTATCTCTGGGTCTGATTATTTTTGTGGGGCCCTACTAAAATTTTTTTCTTCTGCTGTGTGAATCTTACTGTGTTCAGGGAAAGTGACTTTTCTCATAGTTCCTGCCCTGTTTCCACCTTTTAGTGGAAACATCAGTCCCATCTTGGTATTCCTAGTCACATGCCTCTCCAGCTATATCTGATGTGTCCTTGCTGCCTTCTTTCTGTGCTCTTGTGGTATTTTTTTGCTGCTTATCTCTTACACACATGCAGCTCTAAGCAGTAGCTCTCAAACCCTCCAGAAACAGCCTGAGACCTTCAGCACAGCTCTGCTCTTATTCCAGCCCTGCACGTGGCCTCTGTTTTGGGAGGTGACTGCTTTAGTTTTGGTTATCTGTCTCATGAAGTAGTTTCAATGCTGGTTTCACACAGCCCCTGAACAGGAGATGGTTGTTGCACCCTCAGATTAACAACATTTCCACTTCATCAAAGGGGCTCCAGGGAAGCCCAGCAGAAGGGCAAGGCCAGACTGGGGTGAAATTAAGGAATATAACCCATGGTGTGTAGGACATTAGCTATCATGGCTGTAATCTTGGTTTAAAGGTTTCATGCAGCTTTTTAGACTCGAGTATCACTGTTGCTTAAATTTGCACATGGGTGTGGACACTGTCCATGTAACCTGCCCTCATCCTTTCCTTATCTACAGTTTCCTCCAGTTCATGTGGCTTTGGCACAAGGTCTGAGGACTGCCAAAAGGCTTCTGGGTGATCTAGGTTGGCCTAAATTCCACTGCAGCTAATTGCAATCTGTCTGTGGGCTTGTCTTCTTTCTTTCAAGGAAAGCAATGGTAAAGAGACAGAATAGAGGTGCAGTAAAAAACCTCTGAAGATGTTTGTCACAGCAAAACTGTCAGGATACATTTTTAGTTTGCAAAGGAAGAAAGGCAAAGCATGCAATGTTGTAATTTTTAGGAAAGTTGTTGGTTGTACTGTGAGAAAATTCTCTCACTTTTATGGTAATATTTAATTGCTTTTGAAAAATGGTGTACCTTGCTAATCTGGACAGATTTGGAGACACTGGGATATATTGTTTTTTGGTATAAATCGGTGTAGCTTTGTGTGGGAGCTACACACTTAGTGGCAGATAAAAATCTGTCCTGTTGTGTCTTAGGGGAAAATTTCAGCAGCTGTACTTCAAAAAGTCATGTTTCTTATATTGTGTCAGCCACAGGCTTAATACTGCCCTTAAACCAGTGTAAAAGTTTCCTAATTGCTACTCTGATAGGAGACATTTGGCTTATGTACTGCACCAGAGAATGCAGCTCTCACCATGCTGTGGTGTGCTATTCAGTGTGGTGTGTTTCTGCAACAGCATGACAGGGCTTGCTGCCCAAACAGCTTTGGAAAATGTGATGTTTCCCCTCTGTCTTACTCTTATGGCTTCTCTGTTAGTACTGCAGAGCTGAAAATCTGGTAATAGATGCATAAAGTGCTGGCATCAGATCTGGGAGGTGTCAGAACCATCACACTTGGAGGAGCTGTGAATTCCTCAGTATCTGCTTTGCACCTTGCTGCTATCATAAAGAGGAGAAGAGTGTTTGCAAAGCTGAGCTCTCTGTGTCCTGGCCAAACCCTTTACAGAAGAGCCAATTTCCTCCCCAAATGTTTGATCGTGGTGGTGCTGCTGGTGTTCCAAAGACAGCCTGACAAACAGCTGCTTTTAGCTGTCAGAAAGGACCAGTCCTTGGAAATTTAATTCTGACTTCACTTATTCCTGGGAAACTGGGAGGCCCATTTTAATTGATTCAGACCTTTAAACTTGGTCATTTATCCCTCTTTTCCCTTTCTGAAATCCAGAAATGTTATTTAGAATGCAAAGGGCTGCTGTGAAATGGGAATTAAGTTATAGTTGGGAAAATGTTTTATAATCTGATAACAACAATCCAGAAAATGTTCTGTGCTCGGGAGTATTGGCCTCAATTAAACAAGGCCTTTTTTCCTGATAATGAATATGCTTTTTCTTGTTTTACATGTTTAATTAAACAATGATGGAGAATATTAAGTGCATGATATTTCAGAAATTTATCCTGTTTTGTTGACAGTCCTGGAGCCTCTTTTGTCTTTCAATAAGTTTGCCTCCGACTAAATGTTTCTGATTACTTGGAACTGAAGATTAATTGCTGTATTCAACTCTACCCAAGCATGCAAATGTTTCTGGGAAGCTGACTGTAAACTGGGCCATAAGCAACCAGAGTCCCATAGATTATGTCCCAGGGCCAGCTGCTAGGATATTAGAATATGTTATGTTTTGTTCAGAGATACACAATCTCTTTCCTGGATTTGCAAAAAATACCTGGGGAAAAATTGCCAGTGAGAAACCTCTAGGGAGACTGGGTCAGAGCTAGAAGAAACTCTGGATGGGAGATTGAGAGACAGAGCTGTAATTATGGAAGCTTCTTCTTGCTTGATGCCTAAGCTCTCTGGATCCCCAGGCACGTGGAGCTCTCCTCTGTCATGTTTGTGCCCAGATGTTCCTTGGTGGCAGTGTGGTGGCAGCTGGGTGCCTGGCACATGTCTGCTGGGTGGCCCTGCCTGCAGTGAGCCACAGCTGCTTTGGTGGCTGCTGCTGTCAGGGCACACCAGAGGGAGAAGGGCAATGCCCCCTTTGGGAGAGCAGTGCTGTACTCAGTGCTCACAGCATTTGTCCCAGTTTCTCATCTAATCTGATTTCAACAGGGAAAGGTACTGGGTCCCACTTCTGATCCAGGAAGGATCATGCTGCAGGATGGCTTGGGAAGGGGACAGCAGCCCTTCTCCCTGCACACCTTAGCCATGGGGGCTGGCAGTGGGTCTCAGTCCTGCTCTCTTTCCCTGGCCTGGTGAATGTTGTCTTATGCAAGGCACAATGGTTTAACTGGTAAGGAAAGACATAGAAATCTCTTCTCTCCTTTCAAACAGACTCCAGACTGGGCTCCTGGGCTCCAGGGTAGGAGACAGAGGACTGAAGTCTCTGACCTTGCATTTCCTGTTTCTATGTGGTGTTCATCCACATTTTTATTTTATCTCAGAGAAACTTTAGATGGCTATGTATTAGCAGAACAGATGAAGTTCAGGGCAGCTTTTGGAGCAAAAGATGTGGTCTGGTATCATCAGGGTCTGCTTTACTGACACCAAGTCCAATGGCACTTGGAAAATCCCCACCTGCCCTCTGCCCTTGCTTGTTGTGGGGTGTGCCAGCATCAGCCAGAGCTGCTGGCATGTGGCAGCTCCAAACTGGGTTTATGCTGTTTGTAGCATCTACTGGTGTAGATGCTGATTGTTCCATGGTCCCAGAGGAATGGGGCCTTACAGTGGTCCTGAAGCTCACTTTGAGACCAAACCCCAGGTTTTTAATATTAAGAAAAAAAAAAAATCATCTTTTTTCCTCACTGATGGGTGTGTTGCTGGCAGCTTTTTAATTTCACTCAAGTCTGAGGCTGACGTTGCACCCCATGGAAAGCAAGAGAAGCTCTGCCTCGAGAAAGTGCTGGTGGTGGTGCTTCTGACTCGGGGCTTCTTGCCAATGATGGCTCTGGGTCTCCCATGTCAGAGCTCCTCTTGGCAAGCCTGCCTTGAGTTGTGAGTGTCACTTGCTGTTCCTGCACTGCTGCTTGGCCCTGTGCAACACCACACAACAGAAACCTCTTCCTCTGGCAAACAGTGGTAAAAATACTGCGAGGGCCAACTGTGGTTTATTTTTTTCCCTCTTTCCCCTGAAGACTTTCCTTAAATACCTGTGAGTGGCACAGAAATGATCCACCACAGTGCATCTCTGCAGTCCAGCATGCCTCTGAAGTGATGGGTTCAGCAAGCCTGGCACGGATCCCTTGGTGTGCTTGAGGAAACGAGCAGGTTAAGAAAGGTCATGGGGCAGTGGAAGAAGTTGCTGCTTTTCCACTGAAGATTTCAGGCTGGTAGAGGTGGAGGTGGGATAGGATGAGTGCATACATCTCAGCTGCTTGGGCGAGCAGCTGTGGCTCAGGCAGACTTTGTCAGGGGGTTGTGCCAGAGGATTTCTCTGTGGTGACACAACTGTGTCAGTCCAGTGGCTTTTCACCACCGAAAGGGATGTCCCTCCTCTTCCCTGCCACCCTGCAGTTGTGGTCTCTCCTCCTTGCAGTGGAATTAGCACCTGTTGGTTCGGTTAACATGATGAGCAACAAAAAGATATTTGTTTTTAGGGGGCTGAGTTACGTTGGGGGTTTTGGGTTTTGCTTTGTTTTGGTTTTGATTTTTTTTTTTTTTTTGGGTGTCCCCCCCCAGGTGTAGTGAGCTGAGCTGGCTCTGGGGGGCTGGTGCAGAGGTGGTAGGATTGGTGAGGAGGAAGGGCTGTCCCTTTAGTCAACAGTGGCTGTTAGACCAAGCTCAGCTGAGGTGGCAACCGCAGCCCAATTAAACAGCAAGGGCTGTGACATGCTCAGCATTTTCCCCTTCTCTGAATACCACAGAGCTTAGACTGAACAGCACATTTGCAATGCCAGGAAGAAATCTACCTCTATGCACAAATTAAAACCTTCTAATTATCTCTTATTTTTATATAACACCTTTTATAATTTCTTTGCTGTATATTTTTTTCTTTTTCTTCCATACTTTTGTAGCCACAGAGAGGAAGAAAAAGAATACCCTGTTAGGCAAAAAAAATTTATCCTTTTGGACTAAGGAAACTGAATTAATACAGTGTTTTTGTTTAGTTAGTAAAACAAGACTTTCAAATATGAAAAGAAACGAGCTGGTGAAGATTGCTAGTTCAAATGGCTGTTTTTGCCAGTAAATAATTCCATGTCATTAATTTTAGGCTCCTTCAGATCCTGCGGGTCAGAAAAGTGGAAAGCCATTCCTTGAATTTTCCGATGTTTGTGTAAATAATTTGTTTTGCCCCACAATGAGAACTGGGGGATCTGCTCAGGCGTTCCTGGTGTTTCCCCTGAAGGAGATGAGGGGGCTGGACTTGCCTTTGCATACGCAAAGGGCAATAAAACAAGCAGCCAAATGGTCAGAGAGGTCCCCATAAACATCTCAGAGCTGACTGCTCAGTGTGCGTAGCAAACTCCTGCGTCTGCAGGAGCTGGGCTCGGGCTGGGCTGCCAGGCTTGGAGGCAAGGCAGGCACAACGGCACACTTGGTTTTCCAGGGCTGCTGAGAGGGGGAAGGAAGGGGAGCAGAGAGTGGGTGACATTTTAAATGCTGGTTCATGGGTGTTTGGTGTGTGAATGTGTATCAGCACACGCAGAAAAGGGAAGACGTGCAGTGCTTGGTTTGTTTATTTTCTTTTTTTTTTCCCCCTTTCTGCAACCCTGTCACTTCACAGTGAGCACCAGGGCCTCAAACAAGCAACAGCTTCTGCCACTGATGCCTATAATAGGACTGTGCTGGTAATAAATTACAGCAATGAGCTTGTTAGCAGAGTGCAGGCCTTAAACACTTGCTTAGTTACCGTAGCTATAGCTCCAGATCATCAAAGTGCTCGAGGCAACCCAATGCCTGTGACAAGAGAGTGTCCCTAAGCCAGGCTCTGCCAGGGGAAGGGGCAGGATTTCCATCTCTTGGCATTACAGGTAAAAAGACAGCAGCACTCAGCAGCAAAGATAAGTAGTGTCAGCATTTTTACCCTTTTTTCTCTTTTTCCCCTTTTTTTGCTGTATTATTTGACCTTCTATTGAGGTGTGTACTGAGCAGTTGCATATAGGAAAACCTGCCCCAACCCATTCTGCAGGCAGAGAACAGCTTATCTTCAGTCTTCCATGAAAAGACTTAGATGAAAGAGAAGATGAGAGCTTGTTTCACTCAATACCAATCAAAGTAATATAATATCTATTTGCTTTTCTCAATTACAGGCCTGAAATGGGAGGCTCTAGGGGAAACTTCTTTTTTTTTTTCCTCTGACAATCTTATCATTTTAATGCTGCCTGCTACTTATGCACGAAGGAAGAGAAAAGAGAGAATGACAGCATTCAGGCCCAGGCTCAGAGCAATGAAAGCTGAGGAAATTCAGCAGCAGGTCCAGAGTTGCATGCAGACCAGGAGGAGGAGGAGGCAGAGGAAGCAGTGACTCATAGCAGCAGGCAAAGGCTCCTTTGCTGTGATGTCAGCTTGTGTACATGTGGTGATCAGGTCTGGTGGCCTTGGGTCAGCCCTGCCTGGTGCTCCTCTGATGTGGAGCAGAGCCCCCAAGGGGAAAGACCAGGGGCCAGGTGGGCACCCCGTGCCTGCCCAGCCATGGCCTCAGCATCGCTGCTGCCGTGCCCAGCTCAGGCTGGGCTTCTCTCAGAGCACTGCCAGAGGCTCTGCCAGCCCCCTAGCTGGTGGCCTTTGCAGCATGAAGCATGGAGAGGGAGTTGTCCTCCATGGGGCTGAGAAGAGGATGGAAAAGTTTGCCCAGCTCCTGTGGGAGTAGGGGAGAACAGGGAGTGCCTGTGATACTGGAAGGTTTGGTGTCAGGGAATGGGACAGGCTGTGCAGGGATGTCCCTGGGAGAGGCCCAGAGCAACTGAGAGATGGAGGGACCTGCTGAGGTTTGTGTGGTGGGAAGGCTGGAGAGGCAGCTGCTGGTACAGCTACATTTGGGGGGACGTGTCAAGTGCATTCTTTTGAATGGGTGAAACAAATCACTGAACTTGGCTGAGCTTGGAGGGATATGTCTGACCATCTGTGTGCTTAATTCGTTTCCTTTTCCCATGTAGGAGCTAGTCCAAGCTCCAGTAAAGTCAGAAGAACCTTGTTGACTTCATGGATTGTGCCATTTAGGGCCAGGATATTTTTTTTCACAAATATTTTTAATTTTTGTGGTGGGCAGAAGGGCAAATGGCCAGTTCAGCATCCTTTCTTTGCAATTAATTTTGGTCAGTAAAAAACCCATTCTTTTTAGAAATTATCTTTTTAAAAAACAGAATGCATGTTTTTGCAAAAGTATGGTTACTCTTTCAGAAAACTTTTAATGATGGAATGAAAAAAATACAGATATTTTTTGGTGTGTTTATATTTCTAATTTATTATTTTGTCCTGTCTCCCTTTTAAGAAGCTAAAAGGGAAGGAATAAAAGGAGTAATTATAAACTTCTTTTTCAGTAAGAGGCTTTTGAAATTGAGCATCTTGAAAGTCCCAAAGGGGAAAAAAATCAAATCAGTTTATGCAGTGTCACCAACTTCTTCCCTCTGACTTAAGCAGAGTTCATAGGAATTCTAGGTAGTCACCCAGGAGGGGGACGAATCATAGAGTGGTTTGGGTTGAAAGGTCACCTAGTCCAACCTCCCTGCAATGAACAGGGACCTCAATTAGATGGGGTTGCTCAGAGCCCTGTCTGGCCTGACTGTGAATGTTTCCAGGAATGGAGCACCTGCCACCTCTCTGGCCAACCTGTTGCACAGTTTCACAACCCTCACTGTAAAAGAATTCTAGTCTGAGTCTACCCTATTGTAGTTTAAGAGCACTAACCTGTGTCCTGTTGCAACAGGCCTGCTAAAAATTTCCTATCTTTTTTGTAAGCCACCTTTATGTACTGGAAGGATGCAGTAAGGTCACCCCAGAGCCTTCTCTTCCCCAGGTGGAGCAACCCTGGCTCTCTCAGCCTGTTTTCATAAGGAGAGCTGTTCCACACCTCTGATCATCTCTGTGCTCCTCCTCTGGACTCTCTCCAGCAGGTCCATGTGTCTCCTGTGCTGGGCCCCCAGAGCTGGATGCAGGGTTCCAGGTGGGCTCTCAGCAGAGCAGAGGGGCAGAATCCCCTCCCTGGCCCTGCTGCCCACACTGCTTTGGCTGCAGCCCAGGACACCTTTGGCTGTCTGGGCTGTGAGTGCACATTTCCAGCTCGTGTCCAGCCTCTCACCCAGCAGCACCCCCAAGTCCTTCTCCCCAGGGCTGCTCTCAGTCTGCTCATTCCACAGCATGCATCCATGTGGGGGGGTTTCCCCAGTCCGGGTGCAGCACCTTGCTCTTGGCCCTGTTAAACCCAAAGGCATTTCCATGGGTTGTCCTTGTCCCTCTGGATGGCATCCCATCCCTCAGGCATGTTGACAGCATGCAAGGGAGTTCAGTTTGTTCAGATCTCCAATTAATTTGAAATCTGTGGGGCAAAAATGTTTTCAATTTTTTTTATCATCCATCTCCAGTTCAGCAGGTCACTGTCCATAGGGCCCCTCAGAACTGGAAGGTTACCAAAGTCAGGGTTGCAGCACTTCAGAGAGTGAGGCTGATGTGTCAGTGAACACATACAAAGCTGTTAAAGAAGGCTACAGGTAGATATCAAGGTCTAATTCACTCCTAAAATCCCTAGCCTGTCTTGTGCATTCAAGCTTCCGGTTTTCCACTTAAACCAATATTTATACAGAATGAAAATATTCACACTATAAATTTTTTAGTATATAAACCTCAATATCCTCCTAGTTATTCAGTCAGCTGTTTGGATGTGTGCACTGACAGGGACAGTGTGAAGGAACAGTGGCTCAAGTGTGCTCTCGTGTGAACGCTGTTTTTCATCTGTGTTAGCAACTGTTCAGTAGGCAGCAAACCTGTAATGATAAATATTTTTTAATCCAGATTTTGTTTTATTTTTTCTCATTTCCTTATTTTACAGCTTGCCTATCAGCTTCATGCCAGCCTCGGTCACTCTCATCTGAGGGATAAGAGACAGTGAAAACTGTCCAGTTTCTGTGTGGGTTTTTCTCTACTGCATGGCTTTGTTTATAGGATTTTAAAAATTTATTTCTATAAAGAGCCCTTCTTCTTTGCAGAATCCCTGACACCTTCAGTGGATTTACTGAGAAGCACCAAACAAGTTTTTAATGTGTTGCAAAAACGCAGCCACCTCTGAGGAAGAAGGTGTTATTTTTACAGCTTGGGACAAAGTGTATGACAAAAATATCTGCCTGAACTCAGAGCACGGAGCACTGGGAGGTGAATTTCTGGGCTGTTAAAGTTTCTGAAAATAGGGAGGATGTGCAATGTCTCTGAGTGTTACCTGAGAGATGGCATCTCCCTGATCCCTTTTCCCTACTTATAAAATCAGACAGTTTTGGGAAGCAGTATGCAGTCTGGGTCAGAAAGCAATTTTGTCCCTTGGTGGTTCCCTCTAAAATACGAATGCGACTGAAAATTATCGATCCTTTTGATGAGGTGTTTGGAAAGGCTGGGCACGCCACTGCAGGCCTGTGCCCAGCAAAGCACAATGAAATTTCAGTGTGTAGAAGGCTCTGCTAGTGCTGAGGTAATGAGGGACCCCACAGCTGTGTTACTCCAAGGTTTCTCATAGTAATTTTCCATGAAGCTATGGAAAAATATTTATCCTTCCTTCTATAAACATGTCTGTTAGAGATTTAAGGGAAGGCGTGCATGCAGACATACAGAGAAAAAGTCCCTTACATAGCCATAAATAACAAAATGTCTATGTTTTGATATTCTAGGAGGTTTCAAGAAAAGCTGTGTTTGCTGTCACCCGCTCCATTTTGGTTTGTAATTAGACACAGCGTGTGTAGCAGAGAGGTCTCCGGTTCTTGCCCCCTCTGTGGTAATCCATGTACTAGGAGGATCATTTTCTGGGATAGTATAGATGAAAGAAACTGTACTTATTTCATGTTCTTCAGTAAGTCTGGGGGTGTACACCATGAAAACAAATGCTGATGAGGATGACCCACCTCTCTCTTTATTCCATCCTTGTTCATGCATATCTGGATTGTCTCTCCTCCCAGACCTAGTTTTCAGTCAGGTCCTGCCTCCATGAAATCTGTGCTATTACACTGCAGCAAGGCCCTTTGTAATAGTGAGACTGGTGCTTTTATCTGCAGCTCAATCTCCCCAGCATCTTGCCAACATGCACAGTAAGGTAGAAGGGAGAGCAGAGCACATGCATACCCTCAAATGGAAAGTTGTGTTTATGTGGTTGTGGTTATGGTCGGACAGTAACCAGCTTTGCATTCCTGGGCATGCACACGAGATGTGTCTGAATTTTCTGAGTCTGCCAGTTCACTCAGCATTATTTCAACAAAAGGTCTTTGATTAGGTCACAAAATGCAAGATAAGAAAGGACTCCTTTGACCAGGCACTGTTTCTCTTGTTGAGTCATAGATATAGACTGTAAAAGGATGGGCACAGATGACTTTTCTGTGGGAGGAAGAATCTGAACTATCTTTCTAAGTGGGGATAAGCTAGCCATTACTGGATCAAATATTTCTTCAAGCCCAATCAAGTAGGCAATGATGTTCTTTTTCTCTGCAATGGGCAGCTTTCCCTTAAAAACCCCAAGAAACCAAACCAACTAACTACACAAAAAAAACCATCCAGACCCCCCCCCCTGCAAAAACACCAACCAAATCTGTCCTGCAGAGCCAGCCAGCTCTATATCAGTTTTGTGAAGAATCATGACATCTTGAAAATGGTTCCTGCCCTGCAGTTGAAACATTTTTGAGAGCTCCTCCCTTGCCACCGTTTCCCGTAGGTTCGAAATTCCAAATTCTTATCTATGTTTGAGACAGTGTCAAGGTGTTCCAGTGCCAAACACTTCATATTTTGACTTAGACTAGGAATGGTATTTCAATCAATAGATGAATTGGAGTCATGGTAGGATTCCTAACAAACACACACAGGCATGAACTAATTCAGCTCTTCTGTGCTCCTGTCGTAGGCAATAGTATAGGAATAAGAAAGAAGAAAGGTCATTCAGCAGGATTTTAAATGACATTCCTTAAATTTCCTCAGGTAAATTTTATATACCTATTCCAATGAGGTTTTCCCTACCATTAGCTGAATTTTAACAAGAAATTGTGCTTTTATCAAATCAGACTTTTGGAAAGCTGTTCTGACCATGCTTATTATTCATCTGCTGAGTTTTTTTCATTTTGTGCTTTTGGAAAATGCTGGTTACACTTGGAAAATGGTGGTCACGGACTTGTTTGGTTTTATTATTTGTTTGTTTGTTGGTATGGTTTTTTTCCTTGTTTGATTTGGGGCTTCTTTTTGACTGAAACATCAAATGTAGTCGTAGTAGCAGGGTGCCACTAGGGGTGCTTGTCCTGATCCCGTGTGTAATTCCTGCTTGGAACCGTTAGCACTAGTATTATTAATGGCGCTATCATGGCACATCATGCTATGGATTGCTGCATTAGGGAGGCCAAAGGGAACTGGCTGTTTCTGTAAGAGAATAATTATGCCTCCAATGTTGTAAAGGCATTGGATGGTAAGGGAGCTCAGGTGATGGAGTGCTATCACAGCCCAAGCTAAGCTGTTCTACTGATACTTTCTTTCCTGGTCCAAGGCTTGTTGCCCCGTTTTAATCTGAGCTCTATTTTTGTTTCAGCTTGCAGACACTGTCGTTTTTTGCCAAGTTACAGATCTGTATCGCCTCCATGCCTCCTGATGTCCAACCTGAACCTTCCCTGGTGCAGCTTGAGACTGTCTTCTCATCCTGGTGCTGGTTGCCTGGGAGAAGAGGCTGACCCCAACAAACTACTTTCAGAGAAATATAGAGGGCAATAAGGTCTCCCCTGAGCCTCCTTCTCCAAGCTAAACATCCTCAGCTCCCTCAGCTTCTCCCCATAGGAGAGAGACCTAGATTATCCTATAGACCCTAGATTGATCAGTCTTTGTTAGTGCTTATTATGTTTTATCACTCTCTAGTGTTACCTGCAATTTTTTGCACATATTTATTTCTTTGGATTATTAATATGTGCTGGAGTGTGTTGACCACAGTATGGCCAGCTGCAGGATTTCACCAGGAGCACACGTTGTGGCTGAAGGCCACGGTGCTGCTGGCCTGCACTGCCTGGTGTGAGCCCTTGGTGGGTCATGAGGAACTGCTGGTTCTAGTGGGACTCTGTAAAGGACCTTGTGAAATCAGGGCCTTCTGTAAGACAGAGATCACTTTGCCACTTGCATATTTTACATATTTTGTCCCAAATCTTGCAGTGTAATTATTATAGGTGCAAGAACTATATTCTGCCTGCCACAGAAGTTCCCTTTTCTGCCTGAGTGTGACGAGAGTGGTCTCTAGGATCATCATTCTTCCCTACAAATTCCCTATGCCTGATACTTCTGGCTTAACAGAACTTGGCAGAGCTGACTAGTGTCGATTCCAAGTTATGACATGTAACTAAGCTGGGGATCTTATTGCTACAAGGAATCCACAAACCTCAAGGCTTTAGCAGGAGACTGTAAAGAAAGGGAAGCTCATTTGTATGCGAGCAGATGAATAAGAACATCCATAATTATGTGAAGAAGGTACTGGCTTGTCATACACAAGACCTGCTTCTTTTCTAGATTACCATCACTCCTCTTTTATCCCTTGCTGCTTTGCTCTCCCCTTCTCCTCCTTCCTCTAGCATAACATGGTGCTTCAGTCTGCATACGTTTAAATGTGTTCAACAGCTACATGAAAGGAAATGAAATTCCACCTGGTGCTCATTGTCCTATAGAGAACTAGTCAATTTCTGCGACCCATACATAAAATTAATTCAGGGGGAAGGAGTTTTCAGGAAAGCAATCAAACTGTGTTTGGTTAGCAGCAGAAGGTGAATGATTTAAGTAGGACAGTTGTACTCATTCCTCTCTTCTTACGGGATTTACACCCATGTAACTGGGGAATGTGTTGAGCCCTGTGCCTTGCTGTCTGCTACTTCTAGTAGCCCTTCACTGTTATATTTCCTAAACCTTATTTAAATATTGATCCTGTCAAGCTGGCAAGAAACAGAAAAGAGAACTTCAAGAATGAGACAAAATATGATGTAATAATACTAAAATAAACATGGTGCAGGAAAGGCAGGAAAGTCAAGTTCAGTGAAAGCTGTAGAACGAGCTGAAAATCTTCAGGTGGAAGGTTTTTTCCAATGGAAAATGCTGATTCATCCAGCCCTTTGCGAAAGGTGTTAATTTCAAATAAACCTTATTTAGAAGGAGAGATTGAAAACCACTTCCATGACATTACAGTCTACCTTTGAAGGTTTGAAATTACTGCAGCTTTGTCTTTGATATTATTCAGGCTGTTTTGAAATTTTGATTAGCTGGGACTTTCAATTTCTGTTTAACTTTTGCTCTTTTTAATAATGCATTTGTTAATTAGCAGTGTTTGATTTTTTCCTTTTTTTTTTTTTTTAATAGCAATGCTGTTTTTTCCCATAAAGAAAAAAAATCAGTTTTTCAAGCCAGTTATAAGGAGAGGGTAGTTGAGTGAGAGTAACGTGAAGGGAAAAGTCTAGAAAGAGAGTAGAGAAAATCTTGTACACTGCATGTACATAAACAGACTGGAGGGAGGAGTTTTGGTGAGACCTCAGTCCTGTGTGGTGGTCAGCAAAATATGTCCCTGGGTTTCAGGAAGAACCCAAGCTTCCCTTTCCTTGTGTCTTTCCTGATCTCAGCTTGCCATTTGAAAGCCAAGAGTGTGGAGGAGGATCCCGAGTGGCCAGAGCCCCTTTCCATGCCATTGGATGGCAAACTCGCTTTCTTGCTTAATGTTTGGACTCTTCAAAGTTTGAAAGAAGATAGCAGGGCCCATCTGGCTGTGTTGCTGGCCTTCATTGCATTGTAAATTCACAGTCCTGTGGGGCTCACCTTGTCGTTTCTGACCATTCAGGGGTGACAGTGCTGGAGCTGTGCTATAAACCCCTGTGCTTCCTTACTGCCAGCACAAAGTAGGCCTTGAAGGGAAGCAGTAGGGAAGCAGGATGAAAAGCAGCATGTTTTTGTAGGCTGGCTTCTACTCTGATGAAAACCAGCCACTTATCCTTTAAGATACCGGTATGAGCAACTAAGAAGGACCTGGGTGGGGGGCAGAGTTTAAAACTCTGTGGGATTTTTCTTGGGGAAACTCAACCAGAGGGAAACAATAATTGCCAGGTAGACATAACTGTTGAAATCTGTTTAAATGGCACTAAAGGAAGTAAAAACCAGAAAAAGGTTTATGTGCTAAATATTCACTCTGAAGCTTGGCGAAGTAACTATCTCCCAAGTCTTTGTTCAAAAACAGCAAAACTATGAAATTATTATGTTACAGAAATATTATTGCATCAATGAGAGAACAGACTCTGCCATAAATTTTTCCACTTAATGGAAACAATTTTGGCTAACTGCCTGGGATAAGCAAAGACTGAGAATTCAGCTGATGCTGTTTTACTTGCATGGCACATAGAGAGCTCTAGGTGATGTGACTCAAAAGAGATTTGTATCTTAGCTCCTTAGTTAAAAGAACATAGGTACAGTGTTTTGCAGCTGTGATTTGTATCTTCTAAGTCAGGAAGGAGGTTTTAGCCATAGTAACCCTCTGTGACCACTCCCCTGGAAGAAGCAGTACATCATGGAGGGCTTAGATGGAGAAATGGGGACAGCTTAGCTTGTGGTGAGGACTGTGACGCTGCACCTTTGCCAGTAATGGTTTGCTGTCATGGTTTGGGCTGTGAACTGTGGCAGATCAGCTGTTATTTCAGGAGCAGGAGAGCTGTCCTGGCAGGAAGGGTGAAAATCTCTGGTGCAGGTGTGGGAGGGAAACCTGGGGAACCACTGCAGAAGTTGCAGGGTAAGCCCTTTCCTGCATGACTCAGTGCTCGCTAAGAGACACGGGTTCAGCAGCTCCCTGGAGACAAACACACGCCTTTCTTGCTGCAGTGGGGAGCAGCGTGGGGACTGTGTGGGCATGACCTGTGTGCCAGCAGTGCTGCTCACCTGGCCTCAAAGTGCCCTTAGAAATAAGCATGAAAAAATGCACAGAGGCCCATGTTCCTGAGCGCTCTGGGAGGGAAACAAAACATGCCTTTTAGAAAGAAAAGCAGAAAAGAAGATCTGATAGCACAGTCTGCTGAGCCCAGCATTCCTTCACAAGGACAATGTTCTATGATGATGCCTCTTGTATAGGAAGATGAGGGGATACATTAGAAGGATGATTATATCTGATTTGCTGTCACTTAGCATATGAAAAGCTTGCTGAAAATTGGGTAGGTAGTAGGAAGGAGTTATGATATTAGAGGAACCTGCTGAGCCACCTTTGTAACTACAGAATTGTTACAAGGGAGAGGCAAAACCCTCGTGCAGTGACTGACCTCCTGTGCAGTAAGAAAGGGCTTTAAGGTGGGTGTGTGGCTATTCCCTGAGTTCCTGGAAAAATCTTTTTTCTAAAGCAGATTTGACCTCAGCCAGGGCTTAACCATCATCACAAACCATATTAAACACATGTTCTCCTGCAGGTCTTATTTAGACCATGGAAACCGAATTTTTAAAACATGTTGGTTGGCTTGTTTAGTTAATGCTGGTTAAAAACGTTCAGTCTGTCTAAAACAATATATAAAACAATGAGAGTATGCATATGCATTTTTGAAACCTTCCTGAATACAATTAGTCCCTTTTGATAAAAGTTATAATGTATATGCAATATTTTGCTGCTCACAAAGCACAGACCAGTAAAAACCAAGTTATTTTCCCACTGTAGCTGTGGCCTAAAGCTGCATAGAGGTTATTGGTATTTTAATAGAGATAGATGATTTCAACTGCCTCCTTGACCCTTTTCAGACCTGGTTTGTTTTGTGCTGGGTGTAGTGAGGCTTCTGATAACCCAGTTTGAGGTGCAGCCTGGGAGCCAAAGGGAAGGCCAAGAAGGGTGGCATGCAGCAGGAATCAGGCTGGGGCAGCAGCACTGCCTGAGTGCTCAGGTTAGTGCTCCTCCTGCCCCAGCCCTTTCACAAGCAGGCATTTTACTGCTGAGCTACAGGAGCTCGCCTGTTTAATTGTGCGCTGCTTTTGGCTTCGGCAGTGAATCACCCTCAGCACGCATCCAGGGGTGCTGGCCATGCCTGTGGAGCGTGGGGAGCTCCTGGCAGGGTGCTGGGCATGTGTGTGCCCAGGGCTGCAGCTGCTGGCCCCGGGGACTCAGCACCCTGGAGGTGTTTGCAGCTTGGTCCGAGCTGCCCTGAGCCATTCCGCATCACCCGGCTTCCTTCCTCTCCCTGAGCTTTCCAACTGGCTGGGGACAGAGGCTGCTGCTTCAGTTTGTCTAATGAGCTTTGATTTTTGTTCCCACTCTAAATGTAAATATTTTTATACCTGCTGGAGTTAAGTACAGGTAAAAGATGGAGGGCAGCAGGAGAGCTGGTGAGCTGGTAATCTGTTCAGCTCTGAGAAATGCCAAGCTTAAGCAAACAGCACCAATTTCTTATTTTTGTGGGTTTCTGGCAGAGTCTTACACAGAATAGCTGGTAACACAGGATGGAGGGGTGCATGTATGCACATGGCTGCAGGGCTGGCTGGCTGTGGAGTTAAAAAAAAGAGAAATGGTATTCCATCTGGCTGAAATGTTTACATAGTTTTAGTTGAGTGGGAGAAGAATGTTTGATTTCACTTGACCCAAACGGTGTATTTCTTCAATTCTATGGGGTGAGGAGCTCCTTCAGCTGAACCCCTTTCCCCTCCCACCGATATTTTCTGCTAAAATAGTTCCTCTTGGTGCAGTTTCAACATAGCTCAACTTTAATTTTGCTATCAGTTTCAAGTGCCTTTGGACTGACTGGTGCCTGTGTAGGCAGAAACCAGAAGTTTTGAAAACCAGATGTTTTTCTCTGTATACGTGTCCTGCTTCCACTCCTGCAATACACACAACTCCATCCCAATCCAATTTTTTTATTGCTATTAGCATCTTAAGGAAGAGGCCATTAACTCTGTTAATCCTTAACTGTGAGGATTATGGGCAAATTGTTTTTGTGCACTGTAATTTTAGATTCTTGGTATTTGAAACCCATTTTATCTCAATGCACAATTAACAACATATGTCACTGTAGATGTGTATTGTGTAAGTTTTTGCCAGCTAAAGAACAAAATCAAATTTCTCCAGAGTTTTCCCTGTGACCCCATTGCCTTCATTCCTTCCCCACCCTCCTTTTTCTCCTTGCTTTTAGGAGTGCTGCTGAAGAATCCAGCATAAACTCAGCTGCTCTCTCCTTCATTTGTGCTCCTCCTTTAAATGGGATGTCTGTTGTGGTCATGGTTAGGACTTGGAAGCTGCCTGATCTTAGCAACAGGCTGGAGCTTTCTGCTCTTCTCCTGTTACCTCAGCATGTGCAGCCCTGGCAGTGTTCAGGTCTGTTCAGGCATGTCAGTCCACCAAAGCCTGAGGTTAAACAGATGTGGCTGGCTTTTGGTTTAATCTAAAGGTAAAGAGAAACACAGAGCTCTAAGTTGGTTTCTTGATACATTTTCAGGGAAAATATCCCTGATTTCAAGTTAAATGATAAATTTTTTAGGCCCTGACTTTTGAATGTTGATTGAAATGGGTGCTTTTATTAGAGAAGCTACAATGGACAGCAGGTCATACACAAGCAACAGTTTTTAGTGAGCTTCCCTTGTTCCCAGGAAATAGGAATTCCCTGTCCCTGCTAGAAGGAAACATGTCTTGGCAGCAAAGGATGATTTCTCCAGGATCCTTGAGCTGCTGCAGCCCTGCAGGATGAGGCTGTACTATGTGGTGGCTTCAGTGGTGGACCTGGGTGAAAGCATTTCCCAGCCCTGCTCTCCTCCTCCCTGTCCCAGGTCAGGCTTTGCTGCTCCCCGGGCTGTGCCAGGCTGTGTGCTGGTGCTGATGGTGTGACCTGCTCAGAGACAGCCTGAGTTAAATCGTGCCCAGCCCCCCAGGGCTGTGGGAGGAGGAGGAGGAGGAGGGGGAGAGCACCTGCAATGCAGAGAGGGAGCTGGCCCACCACTGCAGGGCTGGGATGGTTTGCAAAGGCAGCTGCAAACTCTCTCCACGGCCTGTACCTCTCCTCCCCAGCACAGAGAGGGAAAGGCTCCTGGTTCCTGGTGTCCCAGGAAGTCTCAAGGTCTGGGTAGGCAGCAGGGATTTCTCCTGTCTGTCCTTTTGCTGTTGGAAGCATGGTGTTCTGGTGGCATTTTCTGACGAGTCAGAACCAGAATACACAAACCCTGGGGTGAAGTGCTGCAGGCTGGGTGATGCTGCCATCCTGTATTGGCTGGTCCCACCCTGTTAGCCCATCCTTGTCTTCATTTACCTGGAACAAAGCTGAGTCCAGTGGGCAGCTGAGCTTTAAAGCATAAGCAGACGTTCTTGTAGGCAGAACAATGAAGAACCTGGCTAAGAAAGGTGAACTAACTGCAGCAAACATGTATTTGGCAGATATATCCTTTCTGTTTACCAGTATTATGCAAGCTATTTTTTTATTTTAACCAGCTTTTCATCTTGCTCAGTGAATGGTTAGAGGGAGCATAGCTGAGTCTGGAGAGTACTTGTACTCGATTTGAATATTTGTTATTTGTTTTACCTCTGTTGGTTGCTTGCAATGAGCTGTAATTTTTTACTACTTTTTTTCCTCTTCATTTTTTGATATCTGCCTTGGGAATTCCCAAGCCACAAGAAACTTTTACATTAGCTCTGCAAATGCTTTCTATGCAAATTGTTATGCCAGTTTTTTTAGCATATCTTCATGAATGGATATGTGCTTGCACAAGAAACTCAGTGTTATCCATGTTTGTGAAACTTCTGGAAGATGGAATTAATTGTTATGAATGTTTGCAGTAAGCTTATGAAAAGAAAGCTTGAGCACTGATAATTTGTAGGGGTTTCTGGAATAGATATCTGTAAATACTTCTGCTTTCCCCAGCTGTACTGTTTCCTCCAATATACATGTAGCTGGGAAAAGCAACACCTCCATGCTTTTAAAAATGAGATCTTCATCACCCATCACAGGAAAGGATATATTTTCATGAGCTGAAAATAATACATTCTTTAAACTTTCACTGCAGAGCAAGGGGAACTCTGGGCTATTGAGCTCAGATGCTTTTGGAGAAATGAAGGGTAAATAGCAGGGTGAATCCTGCCTGTTTCACATCATTGCTCCCTGAAAATAAGACCTCTCTGGACTGGCAAACCAGGAGTAGAATTGCAGCATAGGTGATTGTCCCAAAGCAGAGAGCAGTGTGGAGCTGGTCTGGCAGCAATGCCTCCCCCCTGGTTTGTTTAGTGATGGGGATGGCCTGGGAGAGCCCTTTGGCCGGGTCCTGGGTCCTGGTTCCTGCCCCACCCTCCTGAGTGGAGACAGTGTACCTGGGAAGGCTCCCGTCCTTATCGGGATTTTCTGAAATGGGAGCTCCAAGTTCCTACATGCAGCCCTATTTGTTCATAAAGCCCTCCTGCAGAGATGTCTATTGCAGCAGCCCTTTTGTCTCCATCAAGATAGCAAAATTCCATGTAATTACTGAAGGCTGCTTACATATTACCTATGGTCCCTTAAAATTTGTCTCATCACATATGCAACATGCTCTATGCTTGAATTGTTTGTTTTGACTAGCCCTCATTTACCTGAAAAAAATTCCTTTTTCTAGTTTGGGTTTTGATTGTGTTTTTTTGTTTTCTTTTTAATTTCATGCCTTGGTATTTTAGAAATTCTTGGGTAGTCTTTGAAGGTAGCTTCATGTTGAGGCAAGTGTAATCCCTTTTTGCGAGAGGGGAGACAGCTTTGACTGTTTTTTGAATTTTTTTAGAGGCATAGGGTTTTCAGAAAGTTTATGCATATCTATTAGTCAGTTGCTTTTTAGCTTTCCCTTTGTGTCTTGCTGTTCAAGTCTCAGCAGAAAGGATGTAGTGTTGTCTGCCATGTCTGTGGTTTTGCCCTGTGTTGGTACAGAGTGTATGTATTTACTATTTTGGTGAAATATATGCCTGCCCATTATTATGTTATACAAATGGGCTTTATCTGTTCAGCCCGTGTTGCTTGATTGCAAATGCAGGATTTGTCCTGAGGAAATAATTTAATTCTGGCAGTACCTCCTGGTTTTCGTTCTGACAGGCCTTATCAGATAGCAAAGACTTTGAAATTTGCATGTCTCTTCCTTTTTGTCTGTTACTTCTGCAGGCACAGGTAGAAGAAACATTGAGCTTATGTGTGACCTGGTATGTTTGCAACTCTTGTAATACGCTCTAGAAGTTTTGGGGGTGCTATAAATAAGTCTTGCAACATGTTCTCTTGTGGTTTATGGCCATTTTTTACTCAAATGCTTTTACTTTATCTGCTCAAGGCAGATGAACAAGATCTGCTGTTAGATTAATTGAAACAGGAATACAGGAATACATGCTGTGGTTGTCAGGAAAGCTCCTTGATGATGCTTTTGGTCTTTCCAGACCAAGCTCAGGGTCTCATGCACAGCTGCCCCTCACACAAGGTCCAGGTCCAAGCAGGCAGGAAATAAAACAGCATTTCACAGCACGCCTTCACACATGAAGCTGTCAGGTTACCCAAGGCAGAGTAGAGACATCCTGTGTTACTACAAAAGGACCTGTTTAAAATTTGCCTTACATCTTTTGCACTCTGCCATATCTTTGATACTCCTATATGTGTTGTTATGTAACAGACTGCACTATGAGACTTGTCAAAGCAGGAGTTTTGAATTTGTAACATCAGTATTTCTCAGCTGCAGCATTAAAGTGATTTCTCTAGCAGACCAGCTCTGAAGTGTGCTGAGATAAGTATTTTGGTGTTTGGAGAACTGCTAGGGTGGCTTGTTGCCCTGCATGTAGGCCAATGTCCAGAAACAGAGAAAATTACTTTCAGGAAAAGGTTGATGACTATGGGCAGTTCATGCAGAGGGAATAACAAATGCTGGACACCCTTGGCCTATCTCTTCGTGATTAAGTCTCAAACTTGGTGTCAGAAATAAGTGTCCTCCTGTGAATATGTGACATCAGAAGCTTTGGGATCTTTGTAATACACGCAAGCAAAGAACCCAAATGCCAACAGTACGAGCCAGGAAGGCTTTGACATTGCTCTAAGTATGCTGGAAAAAGAAAGGGAGGGTCAGATCCTGTTGAACATTGATGCACAGTACTTGCTATAGATTCCAGAAGGAGTGGAAGTTTGAAGGAGCCTTTGTAAAATTCCAAGTGCACTCCAGAAACATCTTCAAACTAAGGAAATTCAGAAAGTGTCACATGCAAAAGGCTTCCATCAGCCATTGCTGGGAAGTGCTTGACTAAGATCATTGGTGCAAACCAGATGATTTGTGTGAGCATCAAATCTCAAACTGTGCTTCAGTGATGAGGACAGAAATGAGGTAATTCTGAACAGGACTGCACAGAAGGCAATGAAACAACTTGACAAACACGACAGCTTGTGTTCCAAGAGAGTGAGGTAGCTCACATCAAACACAGTGTAAACAGAGAGAGGAAAAGAGTAAATATAAGCTAAGTTTTTTGCAGGAAAAAACACATAGAAGAAAGCAGGAAAGGATAAACAAATGAAAAGGAAGTTCTGGGGAGAAGAAATTCTGCTATAGTGAAAAATGCTCCAAGTGCAGTGCCACCTGCATCGATTGTAGCAGATGCTATCACTATTGACAAGTTTTGTAAGCATGAGTGGACAAAAATAGCCTGTACAAGATAGTGCTCCAAGTCTACAATAACAACGTGGAATGGCTGTAGACCTGAATGTAACCCCAGCACGGGGCAGCTGCATGCAGGCAGGAACTGTCATGTGGTGGGGGCATTATCAGTGAAGTCGTTGCACTGTTAAAGGGAAGAATGTGAAAATATAATCAAGCACTGCAAGTATTAGTCAATATTTGCCAATGAAAAACTCCAGACAGACACCAAGGGGAGGTGCAGTTAGTACTGGTGTTGCTACTCATCTACATACCAATAAATTCATAACACGTGTGACATGCAGTGTGGGACAGACAAGTAATTCATATAATAGAGACACAAAGATCTCTAAAAATCTAGTTTGAGCAGACATACATTGTGATATCCCTACATCAAAACTTCTGAAAGATTTTCAAAATGTTTTTGAAAGTCTGAGGTTTCTTCCAGGCACTCTGCACCTGGAAAAAGATTAAAGAATTAAGCTTCTATAAGGCTTGCCCCAGAGAGTAATTGCTGTATGAGGAGGAAAAACTGTGAGATATAGAAAAATTGGGGGGAGGGGGGAAGGTAGCATTGCCAGTTGTAAAGTGTACACAGGCAATCAACATATGGCCATCATGGAAAGACAGCTGAGCTGTAATTTTGAGAAGCTGAGCACCTTGGAACTCACTACAAAGTGTGAGTGACTGGGGAACCAATGGCAGAAATGAAAAGCAGCCATCTGTGACACTGAGAATTGAGGGTACTGGAAATAGCCAGCATTTCTGCTGGATGCAGAAAACACTGACCATTGGCAGGTAAATGGAAGTAGCTGAGGATGCCATTCAAGATCAAAGGTAAAATGAAGGTTAACAGGGCTGCCAGTAAGATGTTTTAGCTTACAGGGTCTGTTGCTAATGATACTTTTGTAGACTGACAAAGGAACTGATTCCAGAGGAGTGGAAACTGTTTCAAATCAAAATCTCAAGCTCACCTTGGAGCTAACCTTGGAGTGACAGGGATGTTACTCCATGGCAGAATGGAAGTAAGACAAAACCGTGGCTGTCTGCAATAATCTGTTTAAGATGGAGTTTCCAGCTTGTGATGTCCTGACTCAGCAGTGGCAGTGCCATGGTAGATACCCTCAGTGAATTGGCATTTTATACCTCCTTGATCAATTTAAGCTCTTACCCTTTCTCAGGTTCTTCCTGAGGTATTTATTCCGAGCTTCTCAGCAGCCACTTGGAGATCTGGATGCAAACATGTATCATGGGATATTTTCCAGACTTCCTGCACCTGATACAATTACCTGTGCCACCCACAGACAGCGGCACGACCATCACTGACATAAATGTGCTGGTGACCCTGCTGTTTCCTCTGGAAATTATACCAAATTTGGTGCCAGGGAGATTCTTCTTGAGATGGTCTTGAGAAAAGTTAATTAGTTGCTTTTGTGTCACACTGTTCTGATTACCAGAGGGAAGAGTCAAGCATGTTGAAAAGGGGTTTTAGTAGTAAGTTGGGAGGGCATTTGGGCCAGAAATGTGAATTTTGGGTACAGGGATGTTGAACTATTTGTATCCTGTGGCTTTTAAATCTTCACGTTTGTATTTTGACAGCTGTCTGTGCCCTTTCTAATGCTACATTCATCTATATGAAGGCAGTCTATTGTAATATAAACATAATGATGACAGGAAATGTAAGCACCCCAGGAAACTTTGACATTAGGCCCTGTGAATTTTAGTGATGGAAATGTCTTCCCTGAACTGGACAACTCTACTTTCTCTGAAAAAGTCTTTTTTGGGAAGTACCTTTCTCCTGCCTTAGCCTGGCACTTCTGCTGTGGTTGGGGAGGTGCACGAGAAGCAGCCCTGGGTGCTACCCTGGTGAGTCTAGCTGCAGATCTGCTCATCTGCCCAGCTCTAGTAAAAGAGCCAAGGCATTTGAGCAAAAAATGACCATCAGCCACAAGAAAAAACCAGGTCACTAAAGCTCCTGACAGCAATCCCACAAGACTTTTGGGGAGAACAGTGTTCCAAACAAAATGCAGAGTACTGTAAAAGAGACTGATGAGTGTATGATTACCAACCTGGTGTAAAAAGAGGTTGTAGCAAGAAATTGTGCAACTGAGATTGTGAGATCTCTGGCCTGATAGAGAGTAAGCCAAGCCAGATATGGGCCAGTGTGTGGGCAGTGACTGGGATGATTTGTGGAACAAGCCACTCAGTGCAGACAGACATGTAAGAGGGGATAGACGAAGGGGAGGAGTTGTGCGTGTCTCCCACAGTTATTCCAATGAACAAAAAGCCCAAGATTATATCATCTGACAGCAGCTGGATCAGTCTGTTGAGAGCAGAAAATATCTAAGAAAGATATAGTGAAGCAATGTATTAAAATGCTGGCCATGTCATATTCTTGTCATAATAACCCTGGTTAGCCAACACCTGATGAGCAGTTGTAAAGCATGATGCAATGAAGCCAAGGGAAAAAAGATAAAGAAGCACACAGAATTTCTGAAAGACCTAGGAGACCTTTTCACCTGAAGCCATATGAATTGCCTCATTGTTGCAAATTGCTGTTTGGATTTTGAGAAATCCATTGAATTGTTAGATGTTGTTATTGTGTCTGCAGTGAACAGATCATAAAATCATAGCATGGCTTGAGTTGAAAGAGACCTTAAAGATCATGTAATTTCCCACACTGTGACCCCCACAGTCACACCCCTTTCCTGCCTTTTCACAGGTTGCTCAGAGCTCCATCCAACCCCGCCTCGAACATCTTCAGTTATGAGGCATCCATAACTTCTCTGGACAACCTGTTCCAGTGCCTCACCACGCTCACAGCAGAGAATTTTTTCACAATATCTAATCTAAACCTACTCTCTTTTAGCTTGTGTTCTCTACCCCTTGTCCTGTCAATACATGCTCTTCTAAAAAGTTCCTCTCCATTTTTCTTGTAGGCTCCCTTTGCAATTATGTCACCCCAAATTAGGTCACCCTGTCTCTTTTCCTGGCTAAACAAACCAAATTCACTAAGCTTTACCTTGTAGATCAGTGATGCTTTCAGATGATGTGGTGTTCCAAACTTTGGTTTTCCATTGGTGGACTCCACTGTGCTGGTGTTGAGTTTCAGCAATTTGCTTGGCAAAGAAAAACTGCCCATAGCACGTTATTGTCATTCTACAACTGTTCAAGTGGTGGGACTAAACCTGCATTTCTAGGCTGCTAAGGTTCTCCTAGACAGAGCTGCAGCAAGGGAAAAAAGTAGTTGGAAAGCTTTTCTTGCCCACAGAAAGCA
This sequence comes from Haemorhous mexicanus, assembly GCF_027477595.1. Classification (NCBI taxonomy): domain Eukaryota; kingdom Metazoa; phylum Chordata; class Aves; order Passeriformes; family Fringillidae; genus Haemorhous; species Haemorhous mexicanus. The sequence continues at coordinate 26,686,480 of NC_082343.1, read as the reverse complement.
CTTGGAGAAAATATAAGAGCATCCTGCTGCGAAAATTGATGTCAAGCTGTGCTTGGACTTTGGTGCCTGTTACTCAAGCTTGCAACAACTGTCTGAGAAACAATTGTGTCTCAGTGCTATTTTGCTAGACAAATATTCCCAGGTTCTGTATAGGTGGTTCCCTGTGAAAATCATTATTTATTTAGCCTTTGACTCCTAAAAGATTAGCTTTTAAGGACTAGCCTAGTTTTCCATGCCTCAAGATGCAGCAGGTACTGGTTTGCAGAGGGTGAACTGTAGGGAAGAAACTGTAGTTTTGCTAAGTTTGCCTACAAGACAAGTGATTAAAGAAACTTGACAAATGTGACATGAACTCACTGGTGAAAGAGGAACAAGCCTCTCAGAGCAAAATTCCAGGGGCTCTGGGCCTCACAGGGACATGCACTTAGTGGGCAATCAAGCATCATGGAAGCTTTTTCATCCATCTTTTAAACTGAATATGTAGTATTTCTGTTTATGCATGTTAGTAGCCCTTCTGAGTTCAGGGCCAGCCCACAGATAAATCCATTCCAATGAACAAATCCTCTGGATTGAGATTTCATTTTGTACTTCTTGGATCTCTTAGATAAGGGGACTTTTCATCCACTTGCTCACTAAGAGCACACACCACTCAGGTAATGCCCAGTCCTTGCCAGTGTCTTTCCAGGCTGAAATTGGCAGCTCATGAAGTTGTGTTGGTCCCAGTGACTTGTCACTTTCCTTATGAAGCTGCTTTGGCCTCTACTTTTCTTTCCTTTTCTGCTTTTGTTCTTCTTTAATATTTTTTCCTTTTTTATTTCCCTGACTCTTCCCTCTAAAAACTTAACAGCAACGTGATGGTGATAGTTTCCTTTCCAATGTATTTCCATTATGGTTTGAGTGGATTAATTGGTTAATATATTTTAAATTTTTTAAGTTTTGAAGATGAAAAGTATGCATTAGACTTAGTCTAGGATCAAACACAATTATTAATGAGAATATTATTCTGGAAGTTCGGCACAATGTGCAATATTTAAAAAGTGCATTTATAGTGGTGCAGTTAGTTAATATTCATTAATATTTTTCAGCTCATAAGTTTGCAGTGAATGCAAAGATGTGAAAGAGAATAAGGGATTATTGTAGAACATGGCAGAATGCATGTTATGAACTCATTTAACAAGTCATTTTGCCACTATGAAACCATCTTCAGACAGCTGCAAGGATTTTCATGTACTGGAGTTGGAACAGGAGAAAAGGAACAGATCTTGGTAGGTTTGCTCCTGTAATAATAATAATAATAATAATCCGTTTTCCCTTCCAGGCAAAGCCACGGGGCTAGACCTTGCTTGTTGTGATGTTTAGTCACCTTTGCACTTTATCTTACCTGCAAATCTCAGGCTGAGAATCAAATTGCAGCCCTCCTCAGCAGGTTAAGTCACTGTGATCCACCTTCTATTGTTAAGGAGTCATTGCTAAACCAAATGCAGGAGGAAAATTACCTGTCCTGAGGTGAAAAGCAGAAAAGCAATGCTGTCCTTCCATCTTGGGGTACCTGAAGGTGATGAAACAGGAGAACTCTGATTTTATTTTTAATTTGTTTTTAGCTTTGAGAACCAAACCTGGGGTGTTTTGTTGTTTTTTTTAGTTTCCCCCCTGCTTCCACAGCAATATTTCTTTGCGTGTCTGATGTATGGTCTGAAACCATGACTTCTGTGCTTTCCTTTGAGTTAATATTTAATTCCTTCTTAAACATTAACTGTGCCTAGAGTTGCTTTTGTAAAGGAGGGACTGCTGTGCTAATAACACTAATAATTTCCTTTGAAAAGCAGGGGAACAATATGGAGCGCTGTACATGTCTGAAAAGTAAACCATCTCTTAGTGACACATGTTACTGTTTCACAGCACAAATGGTTTTTTGCTGTTTCTTCTGATGTTTACAAACTGTTTCTGCCCAAACTGCCCTCCATGGACATGCTGGGGTGCACCCATGTCTTGTGTCATCACAGCCTTGGTTGTGAAGCAAAGCTGTGGAGATCAATGTCCTCTCACTCTCGCCAGTTCGTGTGGCATTAAGTGCATGTTAAATATAAATATATATATGTAGCTATAGCTACCAGGTGAATGGCACTTGGCACAAACATTTTTCAACCACAGACATCAGGAAGAGGTTTTTTTTTTTAAGTTCTCAGACACCAGAGACTGCATGGTCCAATTCATATTAGCTATTTCTGCAGGGGTGTCTGCATTGCCGTGGTACCCTTGAGGTGGGAGCCTGAGCTGTCTCACAAACCCTCCTCAGTGGGCATTCAGGGCCTGGGGCTGTGGGCAGCAAAGGCTGGAGGGAGCGAAGACCCATTTCACACACTCAGGACGGCACACCTCTGCAGATGGGGGCAGGGAAGGTATTTTATGCTGGAGGCATCTGCCCCACGAAAGTCAAACCCATGCAGGAGGCCTTAAAGTGAAGAGGGAGATTGGCAGATTTAGGGATTTTTTGGGCTTTGGTTCCTGTGAATTGTAGTGAGGGGATAGAGGCAGTGACCATGGCACCCAGACCCAGCAATGGTGGCCGTGTTGGGTGCTGCTGGCAGGAGGAGGTTTGAAAACACTGAGCCAGGGGGACAGCAGCGTGGCACCAGAGAAGACACTGAGGACTGGAGAAGCGCTGCTAGGGAGGGCAAGGAGAAAGATGCATAGTGGTGGGACAAACATTTCCAGGTAACTGCTCTTCCTTTGGTCAAGGAAGGAGTGTGCGCACTGTGGCCACATGTCCTTGCTGGATGCTGACAAGAAATGCTGAGACTCCACCAGGGCCTCCTCTAGGAAGTTCTTATACCCCATGTATTTTGGGTTATTTCTCCTCTTGGGAATGGTTAAGTGTCTCATTAGTGCTGCAGTCCCAGAGACCTCCTGATTGCCCTTGTCCCTCCCTGCACCATCAGCCCGGAGATGTGTTTTTCTGTGAGGAAGAATGGGACCCCTGCCTGTGTTTATCAGCAGCTGGGAAAGGAGGTGCCCTCCTGGAGGAGGCACTGAGGAGGTGGAGGGGAGGCAGGAGGGGGTGTTCTGGGTGGTGGGTAGCCAGGAGGAGGAAGAGTCCTTTCTGGACATGCTTGGCTGGTGTAGCTCTGCTCCTCTTGCTGATGCTGTTCTAGGTACAGTTAGCACAGGCTTTTAACCCTCCACCAATGCAATTAACTTCTCCTAGATACCTTTTCTGCAGGGCAGGAATTGTCCTAATTATTTTGCGGTTCTGGCAAAATCAATTTTTGTTGTTATTCCCTCCACATTTGCATAGTCAGCCATGCTGACCAGTCAGCAGCTCTGAAGAAAGCATCCCAGAAATGCTGCCCCTCCAGTTCTGTCAGCCTGGGTGACTACCCAGTTTATCTCCTTGGATGTGCTGGCACCACTGAACTCCACTGTACTCTTCTTCATCCTTCAGCAGCCCTAGGAACAGAAGATGTTGGAGCAAAGGGCTTGTTTGGGAGTTTAGTTCATACTGTTTTGCAGGATAAGTGTGAACAGAAAGCTGGTCATTAGGTTTTTCAAAAAAAGGAGAAGAAAAGGTTGAAACTTCCTCCTTAAAAAAAGCCCTGAAGCTCAGTCACTGCTTTGCAGTCTCCTCCTCCTTCCATCTTGTGAAACTATACCAGTCCAACAAGATCCCTTACTCCTCACCTCTTGCTTCTGGGGAAAAAAGAGACATGCAGAACTGGGAAAGACCTCCAGGGTTAATGACTCTAGGCACTCCTGCCTCAGCAGGCAGGTTGCATTTGAGAGATCCTTTTCTTAAATTCATGAGGTTTTTTTCTAAAAGCAAGGTATGTTTGTTTTTTTGGCCAAAACCCTACAAGGAAGTCAGGGCACCAGCATGGTGACTAGTACCTCTTTTCTAATTCTAAACACCACCACCCCTCCCAACATCCAGTTGACTTCAAATGTATCACTGTCCTGCAGTTTCCTCTGCCTGACAGAGGTAGCACTGCCATATCTCAGCTTCCAGGAGATGTTCCACTGCACACCCAGCAGAACTGGGTGCCTGGGTGCCCCTGGCTCCCCATGCCTGCTGCCTGGCTGAGCTGGCTCTCTGCCTGACCTCGTTTGTGTACCACTGCCTCTGCCAGCTCCCCGCCCTGACAGGCTTCCCTTGGCTCACTCCAGCCTGGTAGGAGTGAGTGCAAATGTTCTTGGTGAGGTGATGGGTCTCAAAAAGTAGTGGTACTCATAAGAGACCAAAGCAGGGAGAAGGCAGGAGGCTGCCTTACCTATTAGACAAGGCCAATGCAGTATGTGCAGAGCTAAAGTGAGATAAAAATAGACAAAATCAAGGTGAAAATAAGGGCAGATGGACTAAAACTCAGCCTTGGGGAAGAGAGGGCAGGCTGCTATTTATCTGGAAAGGACAAGAAGCACCACAAAAGGCTGAAGGGCAGCACAAATTAGTAGCCAAGGAGAAGGATTTTGAGTGTTAAACCTCTGTGTTCTTGCCCTGACAGATACATTGCTGCCATGCAGCGAGCCGTGTTTGTGTTAGGCAGCAGGTATGGGATGACTGTGCGCCGTGCAATGCCGAAGTATAAACTTCTCTCTTTCTTTGTATAAAAGCTCCAAGGATATCCCAAACATAAGACCCTGCATTTCAGATTTCTCTGTTTAGTCTGTGTGCTATAATTTAATCTAATATGACAAAATATTTGTAAGCACACATTTGGTTTGTCATGTGTGTGTTTTACAGCAGATCCGAAGCAGAATTAGCATCCCGCTTCTGATGCTCTTTCCTTAAAAGAAAGAAAAAAGCCTTCCTGTCCAGCTCTGACCTGATCTTTTGCTAATCTGTGGCCATCAAGTTTTATGACCCAGGGTCACAGTAATCCTCAGTGGTCATGTAGTTACTATAGTTTCACTGACAGAACAAGGTTTGCACACCGCAAAGCAATGCAGGCTGTTTCTGGCCGGGGTAATTTTGAATGTCTGCACGGACCCTGCTCCGACCTCTCAGTCTCCCTTGTAAATAGATTCGGTGACTCTTTGAACCAAGGAACGCCCCTTTCCTGGTCATTCAGCTCTTTCTTCTCTGCTCACACACTTCTGGGGGGATTTAGCATGGTTCTGGACTTAACGTGACTTTGGAGATCGTAGTTGCATGGTTGGCAGTAAGGCTGGGGGAGGGGAGAATTTGCTCAGATTTTGTCGCCTGCTTCATAAAAACTTGTGTTGCTATTGACTTGCAGATAAAATAATCTTTCTAGGACAAAGGTTACAGTAAACCTGCAAAACCATACGACTTGCAAGCCTTATAGATTATGGCTGCAGATATTGCTATTTCAGTACTGTCTTAAAAATTCAGCTTCCAGTTTTCTCTCTTTCTCTCATTTTCTCTCTTTCTCTCTCTCTCTTTCTATTTCTTTCTCTCTCTCTTTCTCTATTTCTTTTTCTCTTTCTCTCTTTCTTTTTCTTTCTCTCTCTTTCTCTTTCTCTCTCTTTTCCCTCTCTCTCTTTTCCCTCTCTTTCTGTTCATTTGTTCTTTCGTTCGTTCTTTCACTTTTTCTCACACTTCAGACCCAACATATGCCAGATCAGAATACTCACATTTGTACTTACTTCTTCACCAATTTATTAGAAGACAGGATAATACCATATTGATTAGTGTGGGGCAAGGCAAGATCAGATTCTTATCTACTGGGTTTATCTTCTAACTAGCAGGTATGCTATGAGTCTGTTTTATGCTTGTGAAAAGGAAAACTCCATCAAAAAGTGTGACATTGTTTACATAAATACTGCCATGACTGCTGGTGACTGACTAATTTATTAGAAACCCATACAGCTTCTAGAGTTCACTTTAAGTTGTGTTGACTTCTCAGTCCACTGCTTTAAATTAAGCTTACATTTAAATTCACTGGTTCAGACTGCACTGAGCAAATAAGTAAGCTCAATTGGTATGCAGTTTTCTTGTGTGCTTCTTGCCCACAGGAGGAAGAGCTGAGGGCGCTCGGTGGGGAGCAAGGGACAGCAATGCCATGCATGGCTGCTTAATGTGAAGGTCCTGCTCGGTGCTGGGCAGGATTTTTCACATGCTTGTTCCCACCCTCCATCTCTGCTCTACGACCTGTAGAGGGGGAAACTGGGCAATGCTACCTCCTGGGTTTTTTTGCCCTGCAAGTGGAGAATGTCCTTCTCCAGAAATGTCAGCCCGTGTCAAGCAGCTTTCAGCATCTCTAAATTCGCTAATGGCATTAACTTACTTTAAATGCATTTCCCCTTTCAGAATCCCTGCCCTTTGCCAGTGGGATGGGGCTGGTCTCCTTTTGAGTTTGAAATGTGGAAACCTTTCTTCTCACTTGCTAGACGAGCTCCATGTTGGATGTAGCAGATGAAGTTTGATATCTCCAGCAGACTGTCTCCTCTCTGTTGTGTATCTCATCCCGTAAATTCTTCTCAACCTGGAGGCAAAAGCTGAAATGTCACAAAGCAGGCATCTGCTTCTTCCTAAAACACCTGTGAGTCAGTCCCCAGTGGGCATGAAGATGAAGATAGCCTGGAAGACTTGCAGGGGCAGGCTCCATTCATCACCTCACAGCTCCTTGCTAATCTGTTTTAACCCTCCCAGACACTTTTCCCCTCAGTTGTAAAACACAGTTCAAGCTTCATGTCAGTCAGGAGGACTTTGCTGACCACTGGATATAGGAGGAGGCTAGGGTTCAGGAGCATCTGATCTGAATCTTAAACTGGCATGCATTTAAGGTGTCTGTGAGCTTAGATTTCAGTGAATAATGGCAGCTCTTCTTATTTCCATTATTGTGAAAGGAGCTACTGGCACATTGGACACCTGACTACAAACTAGGATTGTTGTGTATTGTCTCCTTGGTGATGCAGGTACCTTTCAGTAATAATTGCACAACATTAACCATGGTAGAGTTAAAAATTGTTGAATTATTTTCAATATCTTGGGAAAAGTCCCATAATTGTCCCAGATGCAGCATAAGTATGTTGTTTATCTGAGAGAAGAAAGGAGCTTATACATAGAGATTCTGCTTCCCCTCCCACCCCTCCTTTTTTTTAAAATACAATCTCTTCCATACTTGAGGTTAATGAAGGTGATGTACTAGTTGATGGAGGAGAGACTCTTATAAACTGCAGTGTTATATGCCCAACATGTTTGTGGGTGGTTTTAGAGGCAAAGGCCTGTTTGAGGCTTGATATACTTTTGATGGTCTTTTGTTTTAGTGTCTTGTATCTGAGCTGTCTCTGGAGAGAGTGAAAAGAATTTAGGCAAAAGAATGGAAAAGGCTGGATTGCTAAGCCACGAAGCAGGGCCAGGCTGATATAGGATACCACTGCCTACTGCATCTTCAGGCTGCAGTGTCAGGCTGAGGGGGAGGGAAGTCCAGTTTGCTTTGCTTCATGGGTCTGAGAGGTTCTGATTTATAGCTGTGCTTCACCCTCTGTCCTCACATTGTAAAAATCATCCTTATTACAGTTAAATAAATTCAAAACCCACCTTTTTTTTTTTTCCTTTTTTTCCTATGCATTTGAGGCTGTGGAGGTGCACCCTTGATCATGTTTTTAAGTTATTTGCCACAACCACAGTGGCTAGAGCTGTATTTGTTTAGAAACAATCCATCCACACCCACTCCCCAAACAAAAGCTGAGTAGCCCACCTCATCATCTGGATGCAAGGTTTTAAGAAACTTCAGGAATAGCACAAGAGCCATTAAAAAAGGGTAATCAAATTGAGATTTGTACTCTAGCTCATAGTAAGATACAAAGGCTCTGATAAGCACTGACACCAATGGCTTGTAAAGCCTGCAAGATGCTTTAAAAGTGTTCTTACAAGAACTTGGGTGGAAGCATGAATATTTTTCTGAGTTGTTTGGGGTTTTTTTATCTTGCATTGCTTCTCTTTGAATAGCCACTCTTCACAAAAAGTGAACTAAAAGTGTTTTGTTCAAATGTTTTCACTTAACTCTTTGTTAAACAATTACTTATCTCTCATAGTTTACTTTTCCATCCATGGATATATAGACTTGGCATATATGTTGGCTAAAAATAGATTTTAAACCTATGCAGAAATAATTGCAGTATGAATTACTAAATGCAGAAATTATTGCAGTAGCTAATGTAGCATTTTTGTGTACGTGGAAACTTGGGCCACTTTTGCAGTGGCCCACTAACAGCACAACTTAGAGCAGAGTAGGTTGCCCAGCTGACAAGACTATGGTCCCAGTTTAATTGGAAATGATGATTTTTCCTTGGGAATACTCTTATTTTTCAGTGGTGGAGACTACTAAAAGGGAGAAAGAGCTGTATCTACACTGTCTCATGTTTTCTTTCAGACTAAACATGGGCTTACAAAGAATACTGAACCTGAGGATACTCATAAATATTCCCTTTCCCCCTCCTTTTCCCTCCTTCATTAGAGAGGATCAGCATTAAGGGTGGGCAAGGGTTAGCTTGAAACACAGGAAGAAGCAATAGGACAATGACTAAATATAAGAAAATTTCTGATACTGCATGTGTTCTTTTTTAAGAAAGCAAGTATCAAATCACACATCAAGGTATCCATCAAAGTGAGTTATAACAAATAAAAGAATTGTGTGATAAAAGATAATCACAATTTACAAAGGACCCTTCTGTATGGGAAGGTGAAAGAAAGGGATAAAATTTCACTGGAGATGAGGCTTGCAATTTATTTTACAAGAATTAATATGGAAGAGTCTTAATCTGTTACAAAACACAGTGAAGTTCATTAATTAACAAATGATGTTAATAAAATAGAAATAATCTCATATTATTGCTTTTTATCTATATTACCTGTGAGAGTTTTCAATAAGTATATAAATTGAACTAGAAGATACAGGGATCTTTGGCTAAGTGGTTATTAAAGTCCACTGTCCAGAGTTCAATTCTAGAGTGCTCTGCAACAAATCTCAGTATTGCTGATGTTTGGGCAAGCCCCTCCCTGGCATTGTCCCTTATTTTTTTCATATGGTCTGCTATGGAGACCTTTCTTTTTGCTATAAGTCATGATCTGCTGATAAGGATGTCCTGAAAATTCACTTTTGCCTATTCAAAGCTTGCTGTGGGAGAAGCACAGGAAATACCCAACCACAGCCACTGCACTAGAGCGAGACCAGGTCATGTTTTCTGCCAGGGAAGAGCAGATATGTGCAGGAGAGCAGCTGACAGCTTTCTGCCAGCAGCATCTCACTGGAGTGCAGGGGTGTGGCAGTGCCTAGCAGGGAGGATGCTCCAACTTGAGGCAAGCTGGAGAATGATGGAAGGCTGTTGACCATGTCACCCTTGGCTTGGCTGCTCCTCTTCAGCAATTGCAGTCAGATGAGGACTTGTTTAACATGCCACATGTGGCTCTGTCAGCCTGCAAATTTAGCAGCCACCTATACAGGGAGTTGGTTCAGAGCATGGCACAATCAAAGTAACAAATTTAAAAGTCAGACTACCACTCAGTGGTGGACCTTCACTTCAAACTTGTTGGTTAAAAACCTACTCTGTTGACCTCAGGATAGCACCATTAATTTGGGGAACCTTCTGCTTCTGCAGAACTACGTGCCCAAGCAGAAAAGGAGGAGGAGTTTAGAGTGGTTGGTCATGCATTTTGGTAGTCTACCCCCAGATTATCAGGGCACTCTTTCCATTTTGTTCCAGCTTTCCTTCCCTGTGCACCTCCTGTTGACCTCTAATAACATCAGTCACGGTAGGTTTTCTCGTAAACAATTGTGCTTTTGTGTTTCAACCCATGTTTCACTTTGAAATATGCTAAAGCTAAAGGAACATATGAGCAAATTATGCAAGACCGTGAGGACTGAGGGGAGCTTCCCTCTGAAACTCTGTGAGAATCTCTGAGTCCCAAACACATATATTGCAACTAGGTTTTGGTCACAAGTATTTCTCAACAGTTCTTCTGCAGCTAGACTGAAAGGATGTGAAAAAGTCCGGGCCTCAGTACCCTTTTGGTTACCAATGGTCCTAAGTGCATGCTTTGTTTGCCATTCTGCTGTGGCTCTTGCAGAAATATAGTTAACATGGTAATACAGAGGTGATGTGTACTGTACCAGCTGGGTTCTGCATCTGCAGTCCCTCCTGCAGCATAATGCAAGCCTGTGATGCTTTCTGCTGAGCCCCTTGGCTCATTCCTCTTGTTTGTGTTGGTTGTGGAACTATCTAAGGAACTTTTGTGAGGTGAGGTTCATGGTGTGGGTTTTGCTCTCCTCCACACCCACTGCTGGGTGCTCCAGAGGGTCTGATCAAATTCCAAGTTTGCTGCAGCACAGAGCCTTTATCAAGGGAAAGCATGCTGTATGCAAAGCATGAAGTGCCCTCTTATGAAATGAGGTTTGACTTTCTGTGATATCAAAAAGAAGACGAACCCAGAATTTAATATATCCTGGGAAATCATATTTCACAATCTAATGCCTGGAGCTCTTTTCTTTTTAATATGAGGATCAGAATTCTGATCTCTCTCATGGTTTGCCTAAGCATTTTATGCTAAATGACAGTAAGTTAATAAGTACAAAATAGTGGGTGGTTAAGTACCGTTTAGCAGCCTAACACTGTCTAAATGGGAAACCTCTTGGTGTAAGATAAGGAATTTAAAAGAGTAAAACTCAATCAGTGTAGCCACATCTTGTAGACATTCCCTTTATGATATTAAACCAGATGGGGTTCTTTTAGCTTACGGTTTATGAAGGCTTTTAAGCTAAATAGTGAGTCTTACCCTGCCTTATCCTGGAACAAAGGTCTCTCCATGTAATGGAGCTGTGTTAATGGATCTCTAGCTGCTCAGCCATCTTGGTGGGATTGTTTAAAGCCTTTGAGGTGAGGAGAGCTACTGGAACCGTTGCCAGGGGACCTAGTGAAAAGAAAAAAGCTGACATGTGCTAAATGTGCAGTCACTTCTGCGATAACACGTGATAGCGTGGAACAATGGGGTGGGCAAGCTCGATAAGAATTTCCAGTAGCTTTGCACCGAGGGAAAGGGACTGTGATAGCTGTGCAGAAAGTACCTTGCCATAGCCTGATGAAATGGCAGCTTTTGAGACATGAAAGGAGGGGAGTGGGTGCCTTCTGCCCGAGCCAGTACTGGGCTGGTGAAGCCAGGGTGGAATTATCACACTGGCACACTGCTGCGAAAGCTGCTATGGGTGTCACCTGCTCCTGCCACTGGAGTAAGAGTAACAATAGCAGTGAGATAAGGTCAGACAAGGGGACTATTAGTACAAATTATAATGAGGTTGTGTCTAAGGGCTTTTTGAAACACCAGTTAAAGCACTTTTACAAAAGGGTTGCTACTATAGCTGCTCTCATGATGAGAGTGTAGCATCTCCTGTGGTAATCCTGCATGACTCTGCATCATCTTTTCCCATTGTCAGATGATACCTCACAGGACTGATAATAATTTCTTGTACTTTGCTGAGATATGAACTATGCAACCCTCTTGATCCACCAGTCAGCTTCACTTAAGTCTTTGGAGTGGTTTCTTTAAAGAGAAAAAAATAATGGAACAGATGGATGATGAAGTTTGGTATGTCTTGGATACAGGCAGATTACAAACAATAATATCTATAAATCCCTGAGAATGTCGTGTATTAATTAGCAGCAGAAAATCTCCTGCCTGATTGTACTTCTTTCTAGCTAAACCTGTTGTCCAGAGTTCTCTATTAGATTTTTCCCAGAGTATTGCTGTGAGTCCTTCTCTGCTGTCTACTGATTGCTGTGCTTTGCTGGTCTTCTCTCTTATATGCAAGGCTCTAGTTTGCTCTTTCCTCTACCTGACACACATTTGCATTTAAATTCCATGGAAGACTCCTCAGGCTGCCTGGCTTGATTCATATTAGTGGTTTTTATTTCCCAGAATATTTTGCTGGTGTTTTATATCACCTGAGTTTCTTGTTTCATTAAACAGTTTAACTCTCCATTCTATGGGTCCTGGCAGTGCAGCTTTGGTGGGCCTGTGTGCTGGCACAGCATAACTGTTTGAAGTGAAAGAGGTGAAAAATCCAGATCATGGAAGCACTTGAAAGTCCTTCCCAGACTAGACAGAGAAATAGAATGTCCTTAATAAGGGTTAGTGTATCATATAGAAGCTGATCTTTTTCAGAGACTACATTGGAACAGTATGCAACCATTTTAAAGTGTACTAGAGCACACCAGCACTGTTCATGAGTGTGAAAAATGAAGGGACTTTAAAGACAATTTCAAATTTTCTCCACTGCATTGTGAGATGGAGTACAAATGTCAAATGAGGCTCAACATCTCTTCCTGGGTGAGATTCCACTAGCTCAATGGGTCTCTGCTTAGTAAGAGAAACTTTGATCTGCTCTTGCATATGTATAGATGAAATACAGAAATATTGTGATATCAGAGTGCTCCAAGGACTAATGCCCATACTGTGGTGCTATGACTGGGTCAACCCTGTAACTGACATCAGCAGATTTTTTTTTAAAATTGCATTGTAAAAAGCAAACTAAAACTTTTTTTTTTCCTTTTCAAACTGCCTCAAGAAGGTCTGAATTATATGAAGTTGGCAGGTTCAAGTGTGACTCAACTCATTGTTTTCATTCTCTCATTTTGGCAGCCTTCAGTAATTCCAGATGTTATTTCTCTAACCACATGGAAAAATTCTTATTTAAAAGGGGGGCTAGGAGGGAGAAAAAGGAACTGTTTTGCTGCATTTGGTACACTTTTAAAGCAATGCTGATATTGCCTAGACAGTGCTCGTGTGCAGCAGGCACTAAGGCTAGCTGGAGGCATGCCCAGGAGGAGACAGCCCCAAGATAAAAGGCCCTGTGTTACAGGGGAGAAATGAGAAGGAAGCCAAAAGCAGCTAGTTAGTTCAGTGAAATGGTGTTCTGTCATTCTAGGACTCATTTGTTGGGAGCTGTGAGGCCAGGACAAATGGGGAATTTACCCTGAACCCACTACAGTGAGGAAGCCTGGAGAATTACAGTATCATGTCAAAGACAGAATGAATGTTTTTCTTGCCCTGTGACCATGGGGAATATATAGTTAGCTCACAAACAATGCCTTGCTTTGAATGGAAAAAGGATTCATGTCTGCTTGGATGGTGTGCTTTTAGAGCACTTGAATCCACTTACTTTGCTTGGCTCACCTAGCAAGTCTCAGCTTAGGGAGAAATGGAGAAGACCCTTTATAATTTAATAATTAGAAGGCCCCTCTAATTTGATAGAGGATAGAGGCTTGTGTGTTATAGTAGCATGACTTTTCAAGGTGAGTCCAGTCTCTTCTTCTGCAGTTTTTGAAGTCTGCTTCAAGATCCAGGAATTCCAGAGGTCTGAACCTGTTCTAGAGGAGCTGAAGGACAACCCTTTACTGCAGTTCCCAGCCCAGGGCAGAAAAAAAAATTGGTGGACTCAATCACATAACTACAGTGCCTCCAGCCAACACAAGGCAGGCCTTGGCTGAGCAAAGCTGGTCTCCTGTGCTCACGTCCCACCAGGAGAAGAGCCTCAGGATGTGTTCACAGTCCCCCTTTGGAGCCAAACTGCACCATGTACCATCATTGGTGGCTTGCCTTTCCAACCCAGCAAGGACCTTGGGAGCATAAGCTGAGCACTCTTCAAATTTAGTCAATTAATAAATAGCACACAGAAAATCATTGACTCTTTCTGAACTATTGTGCAGAGTACTAAATCTTATTAATAAAAGCTGGTCTGGTGAAGGCCCTTAGAGCAGCAGGCACAGAACAAAGCACGTGAGAGGAAAAATTAGTGTGCTTTTGAGAACTGTGTGCTTTTGCCCACAGATCTTACATCAAAGACCTCACGGACACATCCTTATGAGAGCAAGTTTTGGAGTCTTCTCACTCTTAGGAGAAAAAATAAAACCCTTTCACTATGAAAAGAAGGGCCAGTCTGCATCTAATTGATTGGCTTGCCATGGTTTACCTTCCCTCCCCCTGCCAGTGCACAAGATGCAGTAAAATGTCATGGTGCTAGTATAAAAGAGAAGGGTTTTCTGTCTGTAGGTGGTTCTGTACTGAGAGTGCAGAGAGGTTAAAAAAAAAAAACAAAACAAGCTCTGTTGGGTCTCTCATTGGTAAAAGTGAGAACTGTTACTGGAAAATATTTTTTTGTGATTAGTTGGTGGTAAGCCATGACTAATGCCTATTGTGCCGGTATGTGCTTGTGTTTGGGTTACCAGGTCCCTCCTGCCCCCTTTGCTTGTTCTGTGTAGTTGATAGAGCCTGTTAAAACTTGTGCTGTAAAGTCTTTGGTGCAGGGACTACTTTTTCAAGATGACTTGCACATTCCTTAATGCAGTAGGGGTCCTGGCTAAGGGCTAAAGACATGATGATAGCAAAAATAGTAAATTCATTGGTCGTTCTTGGTTGCACTGACCTTTGCAGCATCTGAGTCACTTCAGTTTTGGGAGTCTCGGGACCCAGAGCTGATGTTGGGTTTCATTCAGGCAGTGGGAGCCAAGTCTCCAGCCATGTTCATTGTGAAGTTTTCAAAATGGAAAACAATTGTTGATCCAAGTCCAAGACATTTTCTGGCTCCGGTAATCTTGCGTTCAGCATAATCACAATTAAATACATGCAGTATTGGGTTTAGGGGCTTAGTGGGATGTATTGTGTTAGAAGCAAGAGAAAACAATGCATTTGTTACTGGTTTTTGTTTTATTTTAGACCTTTACTTACTTGAGGTTCTCTGGTTTTGTGGCTAACCCTGAGGACCTTCCTGCAAAGCTAACAGTGATTGCTTTACTTTTCAGTAAAAAAAAAAAAAAAAAAAAAAAAGAGAGAAAGAAGGCCACACATAGCTTTTCTCTCCTTCAGGTATTCCAGAAAGTTCTTGCTTGACTAAGCTCCATCTGGCAAATTAACAAAAATCTCTGTCCCCAGATGATCAGTGATAAGACACTGCTGGGAACTGATGTGATGATGCAATTCTAAGAGTGAAGAAGTGCTTGTTCCAGCATTGACTCTTGGTGACCTACACTGGACTGGGTTCAGACAGGGCTCCTACAGCCAGCAGCAGCTGGCTGCAAAGTTATAGCAGCATACATTTTCCAGAGCATAAAAAAACTCTGCTGTAAGGATTAATCCAAAAGGAAAGGAAACAGGCTTGGAAACATTGCCTCTAGGTTGGGTTGTGTCCTTCTGCCTATTGCAGGAGGAGGACACAAGAACTCTGCTGCCTGAAAGAAAGATCTGAAGAAGTGAGTTTTCACATGGAAAGGATTGATTTTTGTTCTGTTCTCAGGGCACTGTTTTAAAGAGGTGTTTGTATATCTTGGTGACATCAGTTCAAACAAACCATTAAACATTCTGGGTTTTCAAATTCCTAGTGCATGAGACAAGGTAGGGAGCACTTTGTGGAAGTCAAATGTGTCTACCAAAATATTGAAACAACCAGTCAAGCAAAAGCTGACAAAATTGTTGCTGACAGTATTTTTTCCTACAGGTTCAGTTAGTTTCAGTATTTTAAAATCTGCATTGATATCTTACAGGATGAGGTGTTAGACAAAGATCCTATCTGTGGACTGAGATCCCATTTTATAAGACCCTTCCTAAAGGGAAGTTTAAGAAAAAATGTTCCAGTTTAGAGTCTGTTGGTGCCTGAATTCTGTTAAAGAATAAGAGTTTGGTGTACTCCAATTCATCCTGGTTCTCTGTACCCTGCAGATCGCAGTTTGCTCCAATACCAATCCAGAAGAATCATCATTTAGTCAGTAACGAGAGATGCTTCTCTGAAGTTGCTGGCCATCATTTTTCTGCTCCTTCTCCAAGCACTAGCAAGGTCTGACATCTTGTTCCCCTGCACAAAACAATTGTGTACAGCAGCTCTACATTAGATGAATGGTTTATATATGGTAAACTTTTTCTATCTTTCATTCATTCACGGCATAGTGATAAAAAGAATGCTAATATGCCACCCATAAAATAAGGGTAAATAGGCAATGTGCTATTTATATTCTGTGGTTAGACTCATAAAAATCAATATTGTTTTACTTAAAACCATGAAGTTGCCTCCCAACTACTGTCTAAGATTTTTCGTAAGAAGAAGGAGTTGAGCATGCTTGGCTTTTCAGCAACAGGGGAAGTTGCTATAATTTAAAGGTAGGAGAATCAATAGTACCAAGCACAAACTAAGATATTATATTCCATAGTGAGGAGTGTGAAAGTTCCTGAGGCCTGTGACAGATCAGTCCATCCAGCAGTACAGGACTTTCTTTTGATCCTTCATATAGCTCTCCTTATTTCTTGGCTATGTGGAATGCAGATCCCATCAGAAAGTGGAAGAAGGTGGAGTCATTTAGAGTAAATGCTAAGTACATTTTTGGAACAGATAATCAGAACGTAGCCAGTTTATACACAAATGTAGAGTTTACACACCAGAAGAGAACTGGCTCTTTGAAAGCCTCTTAAAGGCATAACTGCAACTGATTATTAAGTTATGCAATAATCAGTATTATTGGATACTAATGAGGATGAAGGATAGGTGGATACTTAAAAATTCTGCAGTTTTTGCATTCAAGGGATGTCTGCCAAAAGTAAGATTGTCTGAAAGCAATGTGACTATTTCTGGCAATAGTCAAATTTGAAATGTAGTTGACATTTTCAGTAGTTTTAAGTTGACTCAGACAGAGAAGTCTTAGTTATGAAACTGTGTAACGGCAGTAGGGGAAGCTCCACACAGCAGCCAAAACTACTCCAGTTAATGTTGATTATAAAGTGGGACATTTTTAATAGAATAAGGAAGAAGCAGCACTGGAAACTGCCTATAGTGCTGTGAGGATGAAGTGTTACTTTTGTTATCCTAGGGAGCAGATGAGTCTGGTCAAAGGCAAAATTGTGACTTGAGAAAGAAAATGAGAGCAAGAGTGTGTGAAATGGGAGATGTAAAATAATTCTCACTGGTCAGACTCCGTGGATCTGACAGAGATGTTGAACAGGGGCTGAACGCTGACCTTGCAGGCTCTAGCCTGTCCATTCTCTGTCACTTTGATGCTATTTGTTGGCAGTTCTTCACCAGGGCTGAGGTTATCACAGCTGTGTCTGGTTCAGTGGAGACAGGAACTGCATGAAGAATGGTGGAAGGAAAGGCTTTACTTGGAAACCCTTGCTTAATGGGCATCATGATAACATTAGCTCCTGCTGTCCTGCCTTTGACAGTGCTCAGTAATGAGCTGAAAGAGAAGGACAGACTTAGTGGTGCTCCTTACAGTGAGACTCTCCCAGTTTTCAGTAGTCTGTTCATTCTGGAGCTGAAGCTGCTATCCTTGAGCTTAGTAGCCCTTGGTGGATCTCTTACATGGCTTGGTGCAGCTGCTTTTGGACTCCTTTCAGCACTGATATTTGCAGTAACCCGTGGCAGTGTGCTCCACAACTGAATATTAACTAGTGCAAGAAACAATCCTTTTTCCCTTTGTTTCAGGATAACTTTCTCATGGTTTCATTTAGTGTCCCTCATTTGCCTATTTCTCTCTCTCTATTACTATTTCTCTCTTCAATAAAAAATGTGTTGTTTTCAGATCTATAAATATCCTGATGTAGCTTTGCATGTGACCTCCCAAACAGATTTTTGATATTTTAAAATGTTTGTCAAACAACATTTCCCGTAGGTCAGTGATGTCCATGTGTTGGGCTGGTTGTGTGGTGGGATGTACCAAGTCTGATGGGACTTGCTGCTGCCAACACTTGCAGGGCCTCATGAGAGAGAAGTTAATTACTGGGCTCCTCAGGGCTGTCTTGAAAGCAGTTAGGCTGACCATTTAAGTATCATTATGTGTAGGTGGGAGACAGAGATATGGTCTAAGAGGCTGCGGTATGACTCAGATGTTGTACTGTGCAGTTAGGATCATAAACTAAATAAAACCATCATCTGTTAGAAATCTTGTGTCTGAGTAGTAAGTGACAGATGCAGTTTATCTAAAATCTGTAGCTGTGTCTCATCCAAGTATTTGTAAGAAGAAACAAGTCAACCTGACTAAGAGTTTCAAGATCGGTCTCATAGTAGCGTTGCCACTCGTAGATGAGTTCATCTGCTTAAGGGACTTTAATTTCTAGAAAACCATGCTAGAGTAACTGCTTCAGTGATCTCCGCCTGCCTAATACTGTTGCTTTTTATGACAGACAATGTAGGTCTTCCTGTTTACTTTCCCAACCAACAAGTCAGTCAAGTAACCTTTTAGGAAATACTGCAGGCCACTTCTGAAGCATGCCTCACTGCATGGAAACCTTTATTGCCGGGATGAATGATATTCTTAGATATTCATGGGAAATAAACAGCAATAATCCTGACAGGAGGTGTTGGCAGAATGGAGTGTGAACAGGAAGCGATTAAAGATAAAAGGCAATCTCAGGAGTTACCTGTTGCTCGTTGTGTGATTATAGGTGTGGCTGGAACAGGTCACAACACAGCATAGCACCTGCCAACAACAAGCAAATCGAGATACCGAGTCTGTGTCTCTCCCAGGTTGGCCCCCTGTTATATAACCAGGCCAGTCACATCAAATAAAATACTTGGTGCCTAAGACATGCTTTTTAGCTTTGACTGTGTTTCTGTGTAGACTGTGCTATGTGTCTTATGAGCAAAGCCTAAGTGACTCCTACACCGAGCTTCCAAGACATTTGACGTTAAAACCTTTACCTTCCTTTTGGTTATAATTATGCAGTGAATGAGGCAGGAGTCTAGGCAGTATGTGATCACCTAATAAGAACTGCCTCATAATGACAAGGGAGGAAAATGGTGCTTGCACCATCCACCTTCATTAGTGTATTTCTCAACTACTGGGAGTTTCATGGGTTGATTTGTTTTTTCATTTTTCTTTTCGTCCCAATGGTCACCCTTCCAACAAATTTAGTATAAGTTTTAGGTAACGCTGTACATACTCTCTACATAAAGAAGGCCATGCATGTTTTCTGTGTGATATTCAAGGTATCACTGGGTTCTGACTTAAGGATAACAGGATGTGTATGACAAATGTAGGCTATGTATCTTGTAATGTAGCCTATGTATTTGGTGTATGCTATCTTCTTGCATTTCTCTGCATACAAAGCCTGAATCCTTGGGCTTTGGGAAAAGAACAAGAAAAAATGAACTAATGATTAGTACCTAGGGTTTTAAGGGACCTCTCTGAAGCTAGCTATCTTCCAGTTTACTGCCTGGAATTGATACCCCTCCACACCAATTATGTAGCTTATCCTTCCCAGCCTCCATCCACCCTGACCTGTCTTCAGAGAAATCTTCTAAGTCAATGCAGAAGGGAGATGTTTTCCTGTGGGGAGCAGGATGTGCAGGTCTTGCATGGGACATGCTCTTTTCACAAATAGGTAGCCTTTATCTGAGACCTGTCATTTACATTTTAAATTATGTGGTCAAGAGATGAGTGGACTATCCAGTGTAATTAGGGCATGCATATGTAGCAGCTGAGTTCACAGGTCCAGATCTGAGCATCCCTAAACCAGTGGTGGTGAGAGGAGGAGGTAGAGGGAGGAGGTCTTGGTGCTCCATTCCAAAACCCCCCCATGCTCAGGTCTGTGTCTGGTCTCTGCTCTTTCAGATGGAGAGAGATTAACACTCTCCCTTATTTATTCCTACCCTTTTCTTTCCTCTTTGTGATTCCTTTGTGCTAGTGTTTGCCTTTGTTGCCAGGTCTCAGCTTGCTCAGGCTTTTCAATAGTTTGCCTAGGCTTAATCTTTGAAAGGTCAGTCACAGGATGAGCACTGTGTCAGACAGCGCAGTTTTGGTCAATCTGGAGCTCTGCAGTTTGGGAAGTTCACAGTGTGGTACTCCTCATTAGCTAGAGCAACCAAATTTACCAGGAGCAGAATGCATCACTTATGCACGTTTTATGTAAGATACTCAGCAGAACGATTTAGACATAATCACTGAGGTAAGAGGGTGGTTCCGGGATGTAGCCACTGTTGTTAGAATATTAGCTCATCAAATCAGCAGTAGGTAAGCATAAGGAGCAGACTAGTTAGCTAAGCAGGTTTTTTTGTTGATGAGTCTCTCTAAGGCACTGCCCTGCCTGTGATGAAAAAAGACCGATCTCCCATCTTGCAAACTGCTGCGGAGAAATTTGCTTAGACACCAGAAATGTTGCTGCATTCCCTCACCTGGAGAGGGAGTAATTGTTTGGGACACACATGATTTGCAGTTCAAATTCCAGCTCCTCCCTGGGTAGGTCTGTTTACTCTAAACTGTTGGCTGAGTTTGGGTCTAAGGGCACTCGCACAGGCACAAAGGGCAAACAGGTTTGACTTGACTGAGGACTTCACAGCGGGGAGGTTGAAGGCAAATTGCAAAGCCCTAGCAAATGAAAGACATGAAAAATGAAGCAGCCTAGTTATGTTTAAAAAGCCTTAAGTATATCCAACTTTTTGTTTCCTTTACTCACAGCTTTGAAGGGAAACTGGCTTAAGAGGAAAAGAATAGCTAGACTGCTCCCAGAAGATGTGTATCTTTGCCCAGGCTGTCCTGTGCAGTGCTTCCCCATGTTGTTTCATTCCTGATTAAACAAGGCTAAGTGGCTTTACCCTTTCCAGAGCTGTCAACTCTGGAAAGGACTGGGACCTTCAAAACAATGACTGAAGTATTTTTCAAAGTTTCTAGGATTGAATGCTAGTTCTCAGTCATGCCTCCCTATTGTTTTACTA
Organism: Haemorhous mexicanus; assembly: GCF_027477595.1. Taxonomy (NCBI): domain Eukaryota; kingdom Metazoa; phylum Chordata; class Aves; order Passeriformes; family Fringillidae; genus Haemorhous; species Haemorhous mexicanus. The sequence continues at coordinate 26,665,835 of NC_082343.1, read as the reverse complement.
TAGATATGCACGTATGTGCTTTGAAAACACAGACCAGGAATCACATGCATTTTTAATTGCTCATAAAGTTAAAATTTCCTCTGCTAACAACTTTCAAAGCAATTTTTCTGTGTTGTTTCTAATGTTTGGGCAAAACAGTCCTTACAGATGTAGCACAAAATCTGAACGTGTTTTGCTTTAGAAGATATCTTTCACCAGCAGCCTGATGGGAATGCTTCTGATGTGAAGGGAGGGAAAGGAGTCTGCAGAAAGAGGTGAGCTCTGACTCACATCTTTGGAGCTCATAAAGGCTGTGTTTGCATTAGCTTTGCCAAGAGTGCACTATTGAAGGCTTTGCACTGCTTTGGGGGCTCAGTGGAAGCTGTGCCTGAGAAGGGCTCTCATGTAGGCATGAGGTTATGGAAGCTGGTCAAAACACAGCTGTGAATCCTAACAGCATTTGACAAAACAGTGAACTGCTGACTCCAAGCCCCATCTTGCACCTGCTCTAGCAGAGCTCTACACTGCCACAGCACCTCCTGGTGCTGCCCCTTACAGCACCTACACCTGTGCCCCCCAGACTGGGGCGAGGCCCCACAGTTTTGCTAAGGAAATGATGGTTTGGAAAATTTTCTGCTCTAATCTGTGAAGACAAACAGAGACAACTTCTTTGATTAAAAAGACATTGGCGTGGGAAATAAAACAAAGTATAAACAAGACAGCAAGGGAGAGAACATCCATGTTATTTGATTCATACAAAGAAACAAGAAATTGAAGCCCACCAAAAATTCAGCTCACTGAAGCTAATTGAGTAGATGAAGTAGATGATATGTGGGGATAAGCTACATTACCCAGTGTGAAATTTCAAATTAATTTGCTTCAGGTAACACCAAATATTAATTTGTTCAGAGCTCTGTACCAGCTTTCAGTGAATATTCCTGAGTTTTGTGGAAATTCATAACATATGAATCCCTATAAAAGTTTTGAAAGTGAAGTGTAATTTTGCTTTTTTTATAAGGACTAATATTCAGCAAAAAGAACTACACTGGGTCCAACACTATTACTATAGTTTGTATGTTGGCATTTGGAAAATAAAAATAAAAATTGGAGAACTCGTGTGGACAGCAGGACAGGAAAGCCAACACTAAAAGTGCTTCCTAGAGACACCACTTTGAGAGAGAGGAGTGATTGTGGACTAAGGCCTTGGAGTAGGAAGGTAAAGACAAATCCTGTGACGTTGTGTTGTAAGGTAGCTTGAGCCAAAAGAGAATAACAATGCTACAAAAAGGGAATCACAGAATATATGAGTTGGAAGGAACCCACAAGGATCATTGAGTCCAACTCCTGGCCCTGCACAAGACACCCCAAGAATCCCACCATGTGCCTGAGAGCATTGTCCAAACACTTCTTGAACCCTGTCAGGCTTGGTGCTGTGAGCACTGCCCTTGGGGGCCTGTTTTGGTGCCCAGCCACCCTCTGGGTGAATAACCTTTTTCCAATATCCAACCCAAACCTCCTCTTATGCAGCTTCAGGCCATTCCCTTGGGTCCTGTCACTGGTCACCACAGAGAGGAGATCAGTGCCTGCCCCTCCTCTTGCACTCATGGGGAAGCTCTAGACTGCCCTGAGAAGGATTGTGCCCTGTCAGGGCTCATTCCCACCTGTTGTAGTAATGACAGCTCTTCTTTTTGTGTGTTTTTGGTTTTGTTTTTGGCTGATTGCTTGGTTTTTTAGCTGTTATTTTCTGTGTGAAAAGAAAAGTGAGTGCTGGAGATGGTGCCCTTGGGAGCGCATGGGGCCACATGGCAGGGATGTGCAATGGAGGGAAATGCTTTCTTCCTGCAACTCTGAGCTGTTGCAATGGTCCTGGTGCAAGTGAGGAGCCACTGGAAGCTGTGACAGCAGCTGAGGGTTTATCTCTCCCTTGCTGGACCCCTTAAACAGACCTAGGAAATGAGCACTGTGAGCGGGTATTGCAGGCAATGCACAGGTATATCCAGGCCCCTCCGTAGATAGGAAGCTTTTGCTCGCTCTTGTGTATGTGCTGCCCTGGTTTGTCCTCCTGTTCATTTGTGAGGCATCTATTGAAATTTAGTGACATCACTTGTGCTTTTATTTTAACCCCAGGAAACCCGGGCTGATGTTTGCAGATTGGAAAACTAGTGGCAGAAGCAACGTCTGAGATGATGCTTGAAATTTTCTCTTGGGGGACAAAGAAGAAAATTATCCCTTATAACTTCTGCGAGTCACTGCTGATATTCAAAACTATGTACTGTAAAATGTTTCTATAAAAGAAAAAATAATTGTATCTATTCCCCAGGGACAGTGCTGGCCATCCAGCAGTAAAGCAAGTATTTTCACTGAAGAGACAGAGGCTCTTCTCCCCAAGAAGCTTTCCTTTTTCCTCCATCAGTATGTATAAAAGACGTACAAAGCCAGCTGCTCAGATGGATTAGAAAGCACTGCACCATGTCAATGGGCACCCTTGTTTGTGTTGTTGAGAAGAGATTCTTAGTTAAGAAAGAAAGAAAGAAATGCCTCCCCTGTAATCGCCACTAACGAGGAGACCCTAGTGAAGTTTTTGTTTTTTTAAAAGGCTTTGGCAAAAGACATTTTGGACTCTAGGATTAGTTTATGTTCCCTCCCACTCCCCACTTGATCCTTGAGGATTTGCCTGAGTCATGGATTTTTACCGGGCTTGTTAACTCTGTTGTTATTTTTTTTTCAGTCAAGGGGATAAAGAAATCTTTTGGCGAGAGCCACTCACGGGGGATTAGCTGTGAGTGGACTGAACAAGGCAGTGACTCCCCAGAAGAGGTGACCCCTGACTCCCAGGTCAGGCACTGACTCATCTTTGCCTCATAGCCAAGGCAAGCTGAAGATTCCCTACAGGCATCTTCTCCATCCTCATGGATCTCCCTCCATGCAGTGACAGGCAGTGCAGATGATGAGCTCTGTTATGACAGCTGCTGTTCCCCAAAACTGGGGGAAATGATAAAGTGGAGAGAATATCAAAGGGTATAGGAACTGTTATTGGAAGGAAACCATAACCTCTTTTACAACCTAAAGGGACCTGTCTGCTTTCCTCCTGTATAATTTTCAGAGCTGCAGGGATTTTCATTGCACAGCAGCAGTGCTTCAATTCATTAAAGAGCTGAAAGGTGGCAAGAGTGGCTTTTGGAGAAGTTTCTGTTGTAGATATTAACTCTACATAGTACTGATTGTATCATGGATGCTGTGGTGGTGACAGAAGGTTATGCACAAGCTTTATGAATTGAACTCAGTAACTTTGGCTGGGAAGGTACAGGCAATGCATTTGGGATGCAAAACACAGTAGGAGGTAAAGCCAAGAATCAGACTGGAAGCTGACATGTATCAGAGGTCAGATTGTGTGTGTAAGGCTAATATGTAGATAAGTATCATTGAGCAAATGAGTTATGCAGACTAACTCTGCTTTTGATAAAATGGGTTAAATACCTATGATATCCACTGTTTTACAGTCTTTGAAATCCTGACTATTTACCAGAGCAGTTGCCTGTATCTTTTTATCAGGTTATCAAAGGCTTGGATCAATTAATGATGAATAAATGTCCAGCCTCCTCTATTGAAAGGTCTGTCATTCATTGTAGAGTGCTGAAGGTTCTTGAAGGTTGTCAAGAAACAGCTGTGGAGAAAGAACCTTTCCCTCCTAACTACTGTTAAGGAAAAGTAACAAAACACTTTCATTGTTGGAAGGGAGTGTCTGGTCACACAGTCAGGTTCAGTGAAGTGTGTTATTTTTTGTGTGAAGAAACTGGACAGAGCTATATCCCTGTAATATAGCATTGCACCTTAAAATAACATTTTTCCAAGTCACAGAAATTAAGCTCCAATGGAATTTAGCTGCCCTGGAATGAATAGATGGAGAGGGGAAAGAGGAGTATTAAATATACTATAGATACTTAAGTATATAAGATTTTGATACATATTAATGTGAAAATACAAACATGTAAGATTTTTGCTTTCTGGCTATTAATTCGTAGTTGATTTCTTGTGCAATGGTAGAGCAATCATCTTGGAGGTCTTATAAAAAGAACTGCCTGCAGGAGCTGTATAAAGGCAATTAGGCAGGGTCTCTGTGCATGAGGAAGCATGCAAACAGGGATAAATTGTCTGGAATGCTGGCAAGGAGCAGGAGTATTCAGGGACAGACAGGTGATCAGCAATAAGGACAGAAAGAGGAAGGCCTTTAGGATTAGGAATATGACAAACTCTGTGCCTCTCCATTATCTCCTTTATCTCCAACTCTGTGTCTCTTTTGGTTTGGCTTTTTTCCCAAAAAACCCCACCTGGTTGCAGGTGGTGAAATGCCTACTCAGTACAAGCAATCTTTAAACTGTTAGCCACGGGCAAGCACAGAAAGCTGTAGTGTGTGTGTCTCCACCACCAGAGTTGTCACGAATGCACCAAACTCACTTTTTGCTTTGGCTGTCCATAGGGTATTAGATAAGGTTCAGAGTGTCCCTGTTGTTTGCCAGGGCCTTTCCTTACTGGGCTGAGGGTTCATGGCATGCTGCTGAGAGCTCAAGGAGAAGAGCTGCAGCTGTTTCCCTCTTTGGCTGCAGAGAAACCTCGTTCCACCAGGGTCAGACTGCTGAAGGTAAAGCGACAAGGCATTACAGCTGACCATCTCTTTTTGTGCTGGGATATCCAGGGCCCTGTCCTGCTCTTGTGGCCCCTCTGCCCTGCACCTGGCCAGCAGCATGTCTTGCACCAGTCAGGCCCTGCAGGAAACAGATTCAGCCCGCTGGCCTGGAAGAAAACTAACGTGACAAAAAATTGTTTGCCCCTGGGTTAATGAGCTGAATCAGCTCAGTGGAATCTCTAATGAACATTAGTTTGGTGCAAGAGAAAGGCTGTGTTAGCATGGCTGGGATGGAGAGAAGAAAGGGCAGGGCTGGAGCATGGGATGTGCTACTTTTGGCAGTGATGAGCTGTGAGAGTGACTCAACTCTGACACTCAACTTCTCCAGGGAGCTCTTAGTACGGGACCACAGAACAGGAACTCCTTTCAGTAGAGCTGCACCATTGCCTGTCATTATCATAAACAGCCAGTGGCATGTGTGCTGAAGCAAGGGATCCCAGGGCACACACAGGACTCCCAAATGAATTCAGAGGCAGAGCAAAGCACACATGATAGATGTTGGCCACATGGGTGAAAATGCTACTGTAAGTCATTCCCAGAATGTAAAAGTAAAGCTTGTATCAGAATTTACTGGTGGGAGGAATGTGTGTGTGTGTGTGTGTGTGTGTGAAATAAGTAATCAAGACAAAGGGAGAGTTATATTATACCCAGTCTCCCAATAATCATTATAAAGGCACTGTCTTCCCAAAGAAGAAACGCTGTTTCTGTAGAATATAATGCAAATGTGTTAATCACAGAGTAATTTCCAGAGATGAATTTTCAGAGTTTTCCAGGGCTGGCATTTATTTTGGTTCTGAAAACCATTTTTATCACAGCTTTATTAAGGTTCATGTCACAAACATTTTGGAAGCTCTGTTTTATGTCAGCTAGCCAAATTCTGTTTAGTTGTGTTGTTCTAGAGGTCAGGGCTGAGACCTTTATGTCAGAAGGCGACCCAAGAATGTGGGCAGAGAATTATGTTCTAATTCATTGAAAGTATGAAGAAGAAAGTTTTCATTTCATACTGTGTTCACAGGCTCAGTGAGTCTGAACAATCAGGAGTAATAAGTAATATGAGATAAAATTTTCCTTTACTGAAAGAGAAAGGTTAGAAATTTAAAATTTTTATTCTCATGTCTTTTTCTGTTGTCATTTCATCCTCAACTTGCAAGCCTATTTTTTGTTGTCCCCTTTCATTTGGTATGTGTAGCTAAAGCTAACAAAGAATGAACATATTGCTCTCTCTACCTGTAAGGTTTTCGTTGCTCACAATGTAAGGTCAAACCATTTTTTAAATAGTAAAATTCTGTAGAGAGCAAACTGTGCAAATTCAGATGTGAATGGGACACTGCTTTCACCCCTTCTCAGCTTGCACTTGGTGTTACTGACAGGCTTTCCAACACCTCTGTGCTTCATTTACAATGGTGTGGTCTTTGGCATAAGAGGTGGAAGTGCTTCAGCCCTGGGTTGGCTGCAGAGACAGGTGCAGGACTCCACCTTTCCTTGGAAAGGCTCTGGTACGGTGCAGCAGGACTATGATGGGGCAGTCTGTGGCCTGGACTTAGACCCAGCTGGCTGAACCAGGCTTATTGGTAGTAACTCGCCATTGAAGGCTGTGAAATGGCACTTGAAGATATCACACATTGTGGGGTCACCTGTCCACCAACTAGCTCTGTTTCCTGCTGAAACAGAGAATCACACAAAGCTCTCTCTGCCAAGACTGTATCAGAGAGAGAATGAGCTATGCATTTCTGCACTGGTTCCACTTCAAGGGATAGCCCTTAAACTTCAGAAAGTAAACATGCATTTTGTTCATTTTGATAAACCCAGCCCACCTGTAATACTCTTCCAACTTAGTTGTACCTTTTATTGGTATAGCTGAAGTCTTTAGGGTAGAGACATCAGAAAGAGCCAGACACTGTAGAGTTGTCCTGACACATTCAGGATTTAAGTATTTCCTCAGATACTGCTGTGGATTTAGGAAACCTTGGGCCTTGCCCCAGTTTAGTCACATTTGAAAAGTTTGTCAATTCTTAGCAAGTGTTCTGCTCTTGCCAGAGCTGGCTTTTAGCTTTCACACATTATTGGTGTTAGCATGGTGATTTCTCCTTATGTCGATAAAAACAACAGCCCCTATTCACAGGAGAATGACTGAAGATTCTTGTTTCAGGTTTTTCTTCTTTTACTCATAAATGCCCTTTGAAATAAATCTGCAAATGCAAGATATAATTCAGATCAGCTGGAGCAATACATTTAGTGGATCATGCACAGAAAGTAGGTGTTCCTCTTATGTCATCCAGGGTTTTTCTTCTCTAAATGTTCTTGGCTAAATTGTGATGTTTTTGTGTGGACAGCAGTACTGATGCTCTGTTGGTCCACCCAGCCCACCATCAACCATCTGGAATTAAGTTATTTTTGTAGTTGGCAGATTTTCTATAAGCAAAATGGCTCTGATTTAGCAGCTGGATGGAAATATCTGGCATGCTTTCATCCTTGACTGGTGACATTGTAGGGTAAGGCAAGTGCACTGCAAACATGTGGTTTGTTTGTATCTTTGCAAAGGGGGTGATGACAGGTCTAGCTGAGTTACACAGGCACGGGCCACCCAATCTCCACATTTAAGGTCTCCTAAAAGATTGGTGTATCTTGAAGTTGGGAATGGGGTAAATCTGTATCTAATTGGAAGTATTCACAAAATCTGAACATAGAGCCCAATGGGACTGTTGAATCTGGCATATTTGCTTAACCAAGGCTTGCCATAAAATGCATGATATATGCTGATATTCTTTTCCAAGAGTCATGAAGTATCTCTTCAGCTTTGTTTGAGAGGCCTTTAGAATGACAGCCTTGGTGGGGACACTTCAGCATTTCTTTGCACCTCTTCCCAGATGCCAAAATGATCTCTTTGCTGCTCTTTTGCCTGAGCTCAAACTAAAATAAAGAGCATTTTTGAATCACTATCCCCAGGGTCTAAGTGCTGTCTAGGCTGTCACCCTTGGATTTCTACAGGAGGAAAGCAAATTGCAAATGTCTACAAGAAAAAGGACAAAATCAGATTAAGAGAACTTTCTTCACTTTTCCCTTTTCCTGATCCAAGGAACAAATTCTTGAAATGAGTAGGACCATGGTGGAGTGATGGTTCAATATGGTGTTTGCTTGTGTTGTCTTCAGAGAAGTTGATCCTGAGCACTGGGAATTCCCAGAGGTCCCATTGGGGTGAGAGTCCCTGACCCTGTGAGTGGCTGGCAGGTTGCCCCATGCCAGTGGGCTCTAATTCTGCGTGCTCAGCATCACGTTTGACTTTGTACACGAGTTTGACCTTGCTGCAAGGCCCCCAGTCTCTGAAATTTCCACACATTTTTGGCAGCAGAACAGTGTTCAAATGATATTAAAAGAGATAATGTGAAGCTGACAACTGAGTGTCAACAGGGTCCCAGTTGTCAATCTTTCCCCCAGTCCCCTGATCTGGTGGAGGCCAGCTTGTTGACCTGAGTGTCTCAATCCCCTGATGTTTTTCTGGATGTTATTTGTCCATGGTTTAGATCAGTGACGTGGGAGGCCATAGGCTGGAATAAATTTCCCTGTTTCTCTATATAAAGCCAGAAATTGTGTGCATGATCCTCTTTTTGTGCAAAGCTCCAGTAAATTTTTGACCAGGGGAGCTGTTAATGTGACAGGGCTGGGATTTTACCCCAGGTGTTTTTACAACTGCGTGTTTAATCTGCTCTGAGCAGCTTCAGACAGAGCTGTGATTTAAAATGCCTGAGCAGGTCTCTGCAGGCTCTGTCCCTGTGCTGCATTTCACAGCACTGTGCTGGTGTTAGGCACAGGGGCTGGCAGAGGGAAGAAGTGCAGAGTGAGTAGTGGGCAGACAGTCTGCAGGGACTGAAGACTGAAGAAGAGGGAGCTCTCTTCGAATCGTTCAAGTAACAAAACATTGTTTGCTTAAGGGCCAACAGAGCAGCCTCCTGCTCCAGGCTCCCAGCACTCCTTCTGAGGCATTGGGATCCTTGCAGAAAATTTTCCCTCCAGCTCTCAGCATTCCCTTTAAGCTACTTCCATCTGTGCCTTTCTTGCTGCCTCCCATCTCGGTGGTCTGTTCTGCTTGAATGTGATTCCTGGGTGTGCTGCACTCCTGCACCTCCTGGTACATTGGGAGATGCCTTACCCCATTACCTTTAAATAATGCACACAGTAGGAACGACATCGGTTTTCAAAAAAAAAAAAAAAAACCCACAGTGCAGAGATTCAGACCTGTTCATTCCTTGCCTTTTAGTTCTGGGGTTCTGCTTTGATCTAGCCTCACAAACGTTAGGTCTGAACTTGTGCCAGTGTCTGATCTGACAGTGTTTTGGTTTGAAGAAACATGCCTTTTATTTTAAATATTTTTTTTCATGAGAAAAATTAAACTTGAGTGGTTTGAGGGGGAACATTTTAAGTATTTGGAACAGTTTCTGTGATATGAAACTGTGTGATCCATAACTGTTGAAATGCAAGTGATGGCCAAACCCTGTGCTTTTTTCCCCCTGCAGTCAGAAAAAGGCTGGAGACCAAGAGACTTGGGGAATCCTCCTAGGGTCTGCAATCCTCTTTTGGTAGGTTGACTAGCAAGTAAAACAAATGTAAATCAGTTTGAATGGAAAGCTAGGTTCAAGTTATGTGGGTGGATAGCTCAAGAGGTGCCCTGGAGAAAGCCATTGCCAGCCTTTGCTGTTGCCCTGGGTGAGTTCCCCCTGTCCAGAGAGTGCCTGCTGAACCTTATGCTTTCTGCTGCACATTGTGGGGGCACTGCTTGGACAGACTACCTGGAGCAAAGAGATGAACCTTTTGTCCTGAGAGACTTATTTATTCCCTCTTGTTTTGATCAGGGGCCTGTTTTGCAACATTTTGGGCAAATTTTTCTCACTGCCTGAGGTGTTACTTGGGTTCTATTCTGTTTGAAGGAAGAATTCCTTTTGCTGGAGCCTATTCTTAAGTAGTTCCAACTGTTTTGGTGAATGTAAATCATAGCCTGGTGTTACTTACAGCTTTTCATTGCTGTCTACTTGACAGCTATTTTTGCTAGAAGGTGCATTTTGAGAACCAAATTATTTATGTATATGTAAAAAATGAGAAGTTTCTCTCAGCAGAGAAGCCTATTGGTAAAATCATATCCAATTTTCTTTTTGGTGACTGGTGTCCTAAGGCCATGGGAATGGTTTGCAGACTAGACAGTTGTATTTTGAGCCTGGAGTATTACTTGGCAGTAATATGAATTGCTAAAGATGTCTGGGAGAAATAATTTTCCCTCAGTGTCTTGCTGATCAGCTGGGTACACAGCACGAACCTCTGAACAGCACACAGCAAGTACTTCCAGCTGCCCCCAGACCCCCCAGGCACAGTCCCTCATGTGAAGAAGCAGCATTTGAAATGGTGGGGTTGTCAGGGAACACTCAACTACATCTAAGTTTTAGGGGCCAAACTTGGTGTCCTTCTCCTGTTTGATGTTTGGAAGGAGGGCTCCTATGCAGAGAGTTTATTGCTGGCACTTGCTGCTGTCTTTATAAATGCCTGGGGGTGCCTCAGTCTGCCAAGGGTGTGTCCAGCTGGGACACTGCTCTGCTCATCTCCCCACAACCTTATGGAGGCTTCTCTGAACCTTTGCAGAGGAGTTCAGGATGGCTGTGGCTGTGCCTGGGACAGTGCAGGTCTGTGAGTTAGCAAACCCCTCAGGTCTGTGGTGCCCATAGCCTTCTCTTTTGGCCACAATTCAGGATATGCTCCAGGACAGGTTATGTGTCAGTGGCACCCTTGCTGTCCCTCCCATCTGCTGTCATACATGGTTACCACTTATTTTGCTTCGATGCTGAAGGGACCCTACCACACTCTTTCAGGGAGCTGATCTGGCCAAAAAGTAACTTGAAAATGAAGCAGTAAGCTGTGTGAGCCTGCTCTCCAGGAAGTCACACAAGTAGTGCTAGTGCTGGTCCTTGGGAGAGAGTGGAAACACCCATCCTAGAGAGGGGGAAGAACTCTAGCTATGTGTTTAAAGCGTTTACACTGCATGCAGCCTCAGTGATTTAGATAGGGAATTTATAAGTATGAGCTCTATCTAAGTCACTAATTATTAGTATTAGCATGCTGGTCCTGCAGCAATATCAGGACCTTTCAGCTGTGATTGCAGCAGTGCTGTGCTCAGCTCTGTGTGCATGCTGGAGGAAAACTGCATGGTGTGTGCAGTCTCTGTGGACGTGACAAACACCACCAATGACAATACAAATGTGCTTCACTCAAAAGAGCCACACTCTTTTCTGTTCGAAAGTCCCTGTGCAAAAGGGCAGTAGTTTTGGAAAGGATGCAGGAAATATGGCATGTATAATGCTGCTCTATGAGATACACCTGCACAGCTTAGGGAAACTAGACTGCTGCATTGTAGGTCTTCTCCAGATCATAATAGTTAGCAAGGGATTTATCCTACAGGAGTTCATTTAGTTCTTTCAGGTTTAGTTGAGGTGTTAGGGCATGGGTTGGACTTTATTATCTTTGAGGTCTCTTCCAACCTAGCCATTCTGTGAATCTGATTTGCCAGTCTTGTCTCGAATGCCTCTGTAACAAGCCATTGCAGTGAGCTGTTGTCTTACCAAACTTTGTCTTAATTGTGTTCTACTAAAAATGCACCAAATGTTCTGTATTTCTTGTATCTAAGATAAAGAGAATAGTTTCTTCTTATTTATTTTCCCTGTGGCATTCATAACATTGTCAGCCAGTGTAAGCTGAGATATATTACAATTATTTTAAGTGAGATGTGACCCAGTCTTTTATGATCTGGGCTGTCAGCTGCTGAAAAGCTGCAGCTATAGGGATGGAACTGTGGTGCCTTATAAAAGGCACTTGCATGCTATGATCTGCTCTTAGTGCTTCTGGGAGTTGAGGTGTGCTCTTTGTTATATTCTACAAAAGGAAGGCAGTATTACTCTACATGTAGCTTCAGGTTTAGCTCTGCATCTTCATTCAGAGCTATCAAGGATTTTTTTCGTTTGGTTGGATTTATCTGTCATTGGGCATTTCCCACTTGCTGAAACATTGCTCTGTGATAGAAGTATGTATGAATGACAGTGAGTATCCATCAGCTTTTCTGCCACCACTGCCTACTGCCTGGCACTTTAACCTTGCCACTGCTTTTTTGGTATTACCCTGGGCTGTGAACTGCAGCTGAAGGCAGAGATATGTAGACCCTACAGCACTGGGTGGAGAAGGGGAGAGCAGCAGGGGCTGGTACCCTTTTTAACCATTACTGTGGATCCTTTATTGCTGTACAATATAACAGCAAAATGAGTCAGCTACAAGCTTAAAGGGGTTTATAGTTGCCTTCTTTTTGTGAGGATCATGGTCACACATCTCAGCATGTCATCCTTGAGGGCCACACTGCAACAGCTACTGCAAGTGCCCTAGTGTTGTTTACTGCTGGATGAACACAGTGTCATTTGGGGGAAAAACCTGGAAACATTTAAGGAATTGGCAAGTTTGAGATGATTTAATCAGTTGTGATCAGTTGGATCCCAGCAATCATTTAGGGAACGATTGCCTTAGTTCAATTCAGAACAGAGCTCAAAAGTGAATGCAGTATGTCCAAGTCTTGTTGCTTGTGTAAATACAAGCAATATAAAATAATTTACATCAGATCTTGTCTTAAGAACTAGGGATTGTTTCCTTCCCCCATTTGGAAAATCTAAAGATGTAATTAGATGTTACATAAATTGGATTTGACACAAGACAAACTAAGGAATTCCTGTTTCCTACCCCTGCTGCTCATGCCTGTTTCTGGTGCCAGTTTTTGCTGCTCTGTTGTGCTGATGAAGCTGTTTGTGGGTCTATGCTGAAATGATCCAGGTTAAACATCTCCACACACCAAAACATCCAGCAGCAAAATGTTGGGGTTTTTTTCCTTATCAGCTCAGATCTGCAGATCCAATCCAATTTTATTTATACACATCCCTCCACATAATCACACTGGTGTAAGGAATGTGGTATTGGACTGTGGTGAGGCTTTAGACCCAGGGAAAATGGGTAGCAAAACAGGAATGTTTTAACAGAATTATGTAAAGCAGTGATACTGGTAATTCCTCTGGTCTGAAACAGCTTCTGCTTTCAGCTTGTATGCATATGGAAGCTGGTGGACAGCCTATCAGTGGGGTAATACTCACCAGACACGCTATCTAGTGGGGTCTGCCTCACTCTGAGTTGGTTTTATACCTGCTTTATATTTAGCAAGAAAGCACCAGTGTTGTCTCACAGACTGTTTGAATAGTAGCAACAGTATTATATACAAAAATTAAACTCAACACAAACTGTCTTTAGTGACAGGAGTGAAAATGCAATGTTGAGAAACTAACTTACTAACTCCAGTTCTATGTCTGTGTGTAAGCTCCTTTTGTAGATCACTTAGCATTTTCCACCACTTTTGCTTATTATGTAGAAAAGATTGAATATTTCTTAAGGTGTAATGGTTTTTCTCTCAACCCATGCAGTTCCTGCCTCTGGTACAGTAAGGTTTGGGCCTAAGATGCTGCACAGCTCTCTGAGCCTCTCTTTGAGTTCTGCACTGACATTTGACAGCCAGCATGTCAGGATGGGTTTACTCTTTTAAATGCATGGTCCTTAAAAGAGAAGTGTGCACATTGTCACTGGACTGCATTCTCCATCCTTTGAGCCTGCTTTGGAGAGAATTTTACTTTTCTTCTAACTTCCACAGGATGGGGTAAATCAGAATAACTCCAGATTTTGCCTTCTCTGAGCATGCCAGATAGAATTAGTATGTAAAGCCCTACCAATTAAGAGAGATAATTACAAACTGGGATGCAGGGAACTCCCATTCACTTGCAGCATTCACCAGTTTAAAGTTTCTTCAGAAGAGATGCAGGGATAACACTCCAGGGTGGGAACACTTCCTTTTAAAATTACTAAGCAACATTATTGTCTTAAATGTAAATTAGACAATTAGTGGGGGTCAAGAGACCACACAAAAGATTTTATTGGTTTGAATAAAATGCAGCCTAACATCATCTAGTATAGTAACAACCAGATTTTCTGAGTAAGGGTGAATCACCATATTAGATGCAACTTCACCTTGTGTCTCCCTCACACATCTGCTGTGTTCCCAATTTATTATAGGCAGTAATTATTTCAATCCAGCTTTACTTGGCACAAATACTGTTTTTTACCTACTCTATTTCTGCATAAGGGCTTGTTCATAATTTCTATGTAGTCTTCATTCTATGCCTGATGTTTCTTTGACTTTTCTCTCCTTGGTGCTTATTTTCTTCTTTTCTTGTGGGGTTTTGCTTAGAAGTTATGCAGACTATTTTTCAAAATCATAAAGGCACGAGTTTAACAGATTGTAAATTATAAGTCTTGAGTAGACTTTTTGGCTAACACACATTGTTTTGGTTTTTACTACTTATTTGGCATGCATTAGCTCTTCATCCAGATGTAAGTAGTACTACTAAAGCAGAAGAGCTGTGGCTGTTCTATAGTAATGTTTTTCACAAAGTTCTTTTTGTGTCAAGGGCTGTAGATCATCAAAGCAAAAGAAACCTGTTATTCTCCAGATTATATTTTGAATAGATAAAGCAGACAAATGATGAGAGAAAAGATGCCATATCGTCTGGATCATGGGCAAAATGAACAAGGGCACTGGGAAGATGCGGTGAGAACATATGTGAAGTTTACTGTAAGCTGGAAACTGAATCTAAGTCATGTTTTATTGTACTGCAAGTAAGAACTATCTCCTTTTCCTCCAGATTCTCCCACCCTAAATTTTGGATCAGCGTGATTATTGCAGGTTTAAATAATAATAATATTATGCGAAGTTTTACCTGAAGAGAATGTGGAAAAATTTTATTAGATCCCTATTTTCTGGGAAATGTGGTTCAAAAAGCCTTTATTTACACATGAGAGGGTTCTTGCCAGCCAGCCATGGATGCAGGGCTTCTCCCAAGTGAAAGGCACTGTGAGGTTTTTAAACCAGCAGAGCTGGAAGGGAAGGGAAGAGAGGACTGGCCCTGCCAGTTAGGGTGGCAGAGCTAAATAAATGGAACAATTCATGCAGTGGCAGGAGCTGAATCATGTGCCAGATTCAAAAAGCAGACAGGAAGCACAAAGCAGGCAGGAAGCACAAAGCCCAGTTAGCATCCACCAGTCACTAAGAAATATCTGACGACAGATATAAGGATGACAGAATTGGATTTTATTTAATTCTTCAGGGATCTGTGGGATTGCCATCCCATGCTTTTACGGCTAGAAGTGCAGCATGAGGCCGAGGTGAAACCTAATATTTGCTTTCATGTCTCTTTGAAGCGGTAGAGCACACGGCCTGGGCAGGTGTGCTGGGTGTCCCTCTTGCAGGGGGTGCCCGCTGGACTTGGTGAGAGACTGAAATGTTATTTTCTTTCAGCATGCAGACAGTTATTGCAGCATAAAGGAAATGAGGCCAAACCCCCCAAAGTTCTTTGCCTTACTCTAAGTGATTTCAAGGGCATTCAGGCATTCAGCATATTTCCAGGGCTTGAGGCCAGTGTGATTTTGTGTGGTGCCACAGGCTGTGCCACAGGCAGAGCCAGGATTTCTAGGTTCCAGGCTATTGGCTTAACTGCTGGACCAGACTGCCTTTCCTAATCTTTTGTTCAGATCTGTGCCTTTAACCTGTCTGTTCCCATGAGGAAAACCACTGTGGTTTTTATGCTGAAGCTGTGCCTTTGAGCTGAAAAGTCTACGTGTTTCTTGGTGTGGGAGGTCTGTGGTGTTGGACTTGTGCACTGTGGGACTAAAAAGCCCAAGTTACAGTGTTGGGTGAGCACCAATATCTGGCACCCTCTCAGCTCAGACCTCTTCACTGATTAAATCCTGCGCTGTGAGATCATAGCAAAGTAATAGCACGAATCACCAGAAAATCAGGAGAAAATCAGAATCACCAGAAAACACAAGCTTAGCTTGTGTTTAGCAGGAAGAGCTCCAGGACAGAGTCCACACAGTAAACAAAGAGTGAAGTGGAAAGAAGAGTGTTTTTATAAACTCTTTGATCATGAGTACGTGTATTACATCTTTGTGTGCGTAAAAACAGAGTTTAATAAAAGCACGGATGAATTCCAGGTAATTAGGACACTGAATTTTGCCGTGGTTAGAGAATTCTGCTGAAATGTACTTCTTTAAAAAAAAAAAAAATCTGCTTGATGTCATGCACCTGGCTTAAAAAGTAAGTAAAGCTACTCTTCACTTGCTTTGAGTTTGCACGTCAGAGCAGACAGCCAGTAGATACTGTTGATGGTGATTTAGGGAAGGGGAGGGGAATATCCAGCTGGGCACAGAGTATCTGTGTTCACTCCCTCTGCAAGGTCTATTGATGCAGTCTGCAGATTTGTGTTTGCTTTGCTGCTGGTAGTCAGAACTGGTGATCAAAGGGGAGTATAGCCGTAGCCATGAAGGGACATAATTGGTTGTGCTCTCTGAGTCCTCTGTAACAATGCTGGGTTTGTTGTGTTGGGCAGCGCTCCACCAAGTATAAAACATTGCATGATTGCTGGGGCAGTCGGTCAAATGTTTTTTTCTCGTCTCCATTCCTTTTATACAGGAAACCAATATAGCTCAGAGCTCAGGGATGAAAGCTTTAAACCTGGAGGGTGCCTGGTGTTTCCTGAGAATCTCATGGGGGAAACATTCAGTCTCAAAACAGCTTCGCTGACAGATATATTTTTACAGCTTATTATTTTTTTCTCCTCATTCTTTGCTTCATTTGAATATAATAGGCTCTTTATTTTTAAATGCTCATCTGTTCCTGCTGTTTATATCCTCACCCAAAAATCATAATTCTCTGGGTTATTTTCTTTTCTGACATCACATTTTGGTTACTGTTGAACATATGTGCTACAAGGCTTGTATAGGAGGGACATTGTTTGTTTTTGAGTAATAAATTTTCCATTTTCTTTTCTGTCTTTTGAAAAGAATCCCATATTCCAATTTGAAGCAAAAGGTTATAGACCTATTTATAGTTTTTGAATTTTGGCAGTGATGTAAGCATGTTGTGTGGTTTTGTGACTTCATGAGACAAAAAGCTGGAGTTGCAGATGAATGTGTAAAAGTGCTATTTTCTTATTCTTTTTTCTTTATTACATGAAGTGAAGTGGAAATACTTCTGATGCAACTCCACCTGTGTATAGCTCGTATATTTTGAGGACCACTTTTTGGCCCTAGCAGATAAGCTGTCCATGTCTTTAAGCTACTGAGGCAAGTTTCCCAGTGGACTCAAAAATGCTAAAACTCAATGAAACAAAATGTACAGAATGGCTTCACTGCCTGGCAATGTTTAAATGTGGAATATAAGCCACATGCTACTAATGGGGTTATTTTTCTCTTCCATGCTTTTCAAGATTGAGTTTTTTTAGTCATTGAAAAAGAATAAATACACAACTTACTGGTGAGATACTTTCTAATGCAGACAAAGAAGCAGCACAGGGTAGAAAAAAAGATTTTAGGAAGCATGACTTTGCTTACATCCCATCGGTTCTAGAAGTGGGCCTCCAAAAAAGCAGTATTACCAGGAGCTTAAAGGCTGCGGCACACAGAAGACCGTGTCCCACAAAAGTGACACAGCTACCTAGGTCATATTAGTAAGGACACTCACCAAGCAAAAGAGTTCAAAAGGGAATTGAAAACTGCCTAAGCGGCAGGCAGTGTGCCTTAATCTTGCATTCTGCATGTGAAATCTGTTTTAGTGTGGTGTCTGTGAGGAGCAGCCTCTGGCCCCATGCCCCCACAGCGCTGGGCGCAGAGCGCGGTGCTGGCCCCGCTGCCCTCGGTGCGCCAGGGACTGCACGGTGCCAGCCCGGGTGACACCAGCACGGCACCTCTGGCACCAGGCAGCAGCTCATCCTGAGCTCCTGCACCTTGAGAGCAAAGCAGGCTGGAGAGCCAGAGGCAGACTTTGCTCTCCATGCTGCCACTGGCTCTGAATGACTTTTGGACAGTCCTTAAATCTGCTTCCTAACTACCTGTCTACAACTAGCAGCTACAGCGTCTGCCCTTGAGAATAGAACTGGAGGGAAAAAAGACTTTTTTGCCCCAGAAAAAATCTAGAGGATAAAGTGTTATATATATTTGTGTATTTCTGTATATAATTATTTAATATAGAACACCACTTTATGCATCTATAAATAAATACACTTAATGTCCAGTTTAACAAGTACCCAGATGAACAATGAAAACCCAAGTAATGAAAATCTTCATTACAGAATATTTCCTCTTCTTCAGATTTGTTAAGGTTTAGTCATAATGCATCTTATTGAGACAGTTAAATACGTTGTTGGAATTTTGATATTCTGTGGAAAGAAATACTTTTGCTAAAGTGGGATTTGCTACTCCAAAGCTGTTTCAGGAATGCCTTCCTGTTGCTTAACCTAATGTAGCGCCTGGAAATTATTTTAAGCTCCTTGCAAAAGAACACCCAGAGGTCTCTTACATTATAATTAATAATTATGAGGTAATTAATAGCTACTACGATGATTACTTAACCCTTTGAAGTACTCATGTTCTTTTTATGTGCTTTCCTCCTTGCAGACTGATCATCTTAATTATTTCTGTTTGCATGCACTTAGCACCTATTAAAATGGAATTTAAAATACATTCTCAAGCAGATTAGAAATGATTTTGTATATTCGGAGGCCATGTCAGTGGGAATGAACTAGCTTTTTTCACCTTCCTGTGCTGTTGGGCTTGGACTTTGTGTTGTGTCTTTTTCCCAGACCTTTGACAAAAAACTGACTCTCTCTCTGCTTTGAGCATTTTGAGCCTTACTGATAATGGCCTAATGATTAACTCTTGGAGCAATGGGGAGCCAACTGTTTGCAGTCATCCCAATATAGTCAATTCTGCCAGCTCTTAAAAGAAAGAAACTTGTGGAAGTTTGTAGATTTGACACTTTTTAAACTGGATAATGAATGGCTTTTCATGTTTCAGTCAGTATTAGAGGTTACAGACTCTTTGTCACTGTTCACAAGCCCCTTGGCAATAAGGATATCTTAAAATCCTCAGTGGATGGAGGTCAAGTATGCAAGTCTGCCCAGGAACTGTCTGCAAGACTGAACAAGTTACAGATACAGTTTTAAAGAGACCTAGAAAGCCATATTTTCCACCTTCAAAACAAATAATGACATCAAAGAATTAACCCATCTGCATTGAGTGGCCTCAAAAGACATGAGGTTGGGCTTAAACTTGAACGTCACTGTGCTGAGGCTCTGGACTGTTTGTGAAGCCCTGCCTACACAGCTTTGTGTTTGTTTCTCTCCTGGCTGTGATGGGATCATTGCCTGCAGCTCCTGCTCTCACTCCCACAGAGGAATGGTGCAGCAGTGCTCTGTCTCTCACTGCCCCAGCTCTCTGAGCTGAGTCGGTGTGCCTGCAAAAGCAGCTCACACCTGCCCAGCTGCTGAATCATCCTGGATGTGCTGGGAAACCTGGGGCTCTAAAGTGTTCTGTAGCTCTTCCTTGTCTTCAGATAAGCCCTTGCTAACTGGGTTTATATGGTATCTCCTGGGCAGTTTTCCTGTTCTGCTTCATCTGTTTCCCTCAGCACAGCCTGTTATGGGTAGGTGTCAGAACTTTTCCTTTTGCTCTCAGATCCAGATCTCTACAACACTGCTGAAGTACTGCTGAGACTTTGGGATTCAGGAGAACTGAGTGTTATGGGTTTTTTAGGCTTAATTCTGAGATGGTCTTTCTTCCTGTCTGATTAAAGAGGAGTGATAAAATTTTCCTGCCTCATTGGTTCCTGTGAAGATGTCTGTGAATAGTTTGGAGAAAGTAGGAAAAACTGAAGTGCTACTGGTGGTGGTAGTGTAATGCTATAATCTTGTCTGAATCTTCCATGATTTAAACACAAGATTAAAAGTTTTCTGTACCTCAGCTTGGAATCTGTTATATCACCATCCCTGGAATCCAGGGCACTCTGTACACCAGTAACACACCAGGCCAAGGGACATGGCTTTATAAGCAATGGGTGAAGGCTTCTTTCATTGATTGGAGCTGATATTGACCAGACATTGCTCTTCTCCCTTCAGCTCGATAAGCTTTTTCAGTTTCTTCAGCCTGGTTGCTTTTTTGCTGCCATATTTATTGTTATATGGTTGTTGCCTTTTTTATTGCAGATGATAGCTAATTGAAACTTGAGGAACTTTATTTGTTTAACCTTGGATCTCTGGACAAGAAGCTGGTTACTTTGAACCTTTCAGCCTTCTGCTCTTGAATGCATTGAGAGAAGCACCTCGAATTTGGTGTTTTTATTGCAATTTTAAGGACACAAATAGATGCCTTCATTCTTACAAGCAACATCAAAAGGCCAGAGAGTCTGGAATGTATCAGTCATACACTGGTCATTCACCATTAATCAACCTACACATGCCTGTATCTCTATCAGGATCTCCTCTCCTTCCAATGTGTTCACTCTGCCACACTGCTGGAGAAATACAGTCAGGAGGAAACCCAATAGGGCCCAGTTGTCATGTGCTGTAAGTAATCCTGACATACTTTGGTATGAGTGCAGTGTTTGTCACATGAGTGGGTCTATGCTTATTTATATGCAATGCCATTACTGATCAGCCATGGAGTTTGGATTTTCTGTTTGCTCTTCACATGAAGATTGGTTAAAATAACAGATCCTAACTGTTGCAGACTGATTACTTTGTTTTATAACTGATAAAACCAATAAAGTAATAAACATCAAAGTGCTTGGGTGCAAAGTCCAAAAAATATAAATTTAAGAACAAACATGGGAATGCTTGATGGTTATTCCCAGTGTCCAGGTACAAGTGTATTTGTGTGTTATGGCCCTCCCCTTTTTTGGGTTGTGCAGTCTGTGCGTCATCATTGCTTAACTCTGCTCTCCACCTTGTGCAATTTGTTTGGGCTTGCATCTCTCTAGTCAATATATTGGCTTTTGTTAGTGCTCTGCTTCCATCAACTGAATTATCTCTTTGGATGGGAAATACAGTAAAGGAACAGATTGTGTTGCTTTAGAAGGACAGTGTTCCTGTTTGTGTGCATAGGTATTACTTAACAGAGGTTGTATATACTAGACTGCATGCTTTTTGGGGTTAGCTAAAATTATACTGGATTGCATGTGTAATACATGGAATAAAATGTTAAAAGATCATTTCTACCTAAAGCAATGGAGTTAAAACCTACTTCCTTATTCTTTCCCTTCTGATGTTTCCTCTCAACCCTGTTATTATTACTTTTATGCACCAAAGATAAGCTCACTTGCCTTTAAATCAAGTGACAGGAAGACTCTGCCCTGGAAAGTTTATATTAACACACAAGAGCTCATATGGTTGCTAGACAAGAAAATCATGCAGAAAAAAGTTCTTGAATCACATGCAATCTGAAGTGCTGTAGGAAGTGTGTAAGAAATACAGAATTTAGCTCAAATGTCCCAAATTCTAGTCAGTACATCAATGAAAGAGCTCCTGTCTGCTGTTGATTCCTTCTCTCTTGGTCATCCACTTCTCAGGTACCTGCTTTGTGGTGGTAGTCCTGATAAACACAACATGAAGACAATGAATGGAATATCTGGTGGGGAAATATAAACCCCTTGTTGGTTTGTTGGGGTTGTTTTTTGGTTTTGGTTTTTTTCTTCAGCTGTGAAGGTGTGTTGTGCACAGAGGGCAGAAGCTGCTGGGTGCCATGGCTCAGGATTACAGCTGAGCTGACCTGCTGGCTCACCTTAGAGAAAAGGAGCCCATCTCTCCCTTTCCCTGCTGCTCTGGTGGATGTAGGACAGCAGGCTACACTCATTCCATCCCCTGGTATGGCACAAGATGGATCCTGGGAGTTTTGGTGGATTGCTGAACCACCACGTTAAGTAAGGGGTCTACAAGTGCCAAGACCAGTTCAAGAAATACCTACAGAATTTCCCTTCTGTTAACATCTCCAGTTTTCTGATTTGCTACCTAAATTTCTGTCTGCAAGCAATAAGGAACTCTTTGAGAGAAATTATTCCATGGTGATAAATATGGCACAACTGTTCTGTAATTTTATTTTTATTCACTAGAAACAGATCAATGTTTTTCTTTTCTCTTAAAGTCTGCTTTATGTTATGGGATTGTCTAAGGACAAGCTTTTCAAAGGAGAGAAACAATATTCTTATATACATGGTAGCCATCACTGTTTCCCCTGTTGCTCCTTTGGCTTGATGCTGTATTACAAGAAGTAATTGTGGGAAGTGAGTGCTCCTCTTCCTAAACATAAACTAGGCTGAACTGCACTCTTCCTGTCTGCTATTGTTAGATTGTTAGCCAGAGCATTAGAAAATTGCTGTGTACCCAGTCAGTCATGGAGAAGAAAAAGCAGGATAATTAGCATTTTTTTTCACAGCTTAATGCAATGCCCACTTTTTCACCTGCCCTACATAGGATTGTTTGCAGTGGGAAATGTCAAATAGTCTTGATGAAAGGGATGATTTCATTCCCTTCAATGAAATTATATGGGCAAATAAAGCAAACAGATTCCCTTTTCTTTCTCTCAGCAATACTGTTCTCTTTCAGACAAATGTTAGCACGTGAAGGGAGCAGATGTGTGTTTGTTCAGCAAGCATGGTGAGAGCTTTTTCAAATTCATATAGTCTCTTTAAGTAAGATCATTATGAAATAATTCATCCTTAACTTCCTCTGTGTATCCACAAGAGAAGTCTGTGAAATTCTGTCAAACATAGAACCAGATAAGCAACTAGTTTCTATATGCCTTAGCACTTTTCTACTTCAGATTTAGATTGTTAGGTGAAAAAAATTAAAAATCAAAGTTTGCATTTCTGGATTTATTCATTTGCAGCAAAAAAGAAGTATAAAATGAGCTGTGAACATGACACAGCTTCACACTACTAAGGAGGATCTTGCTATCAATTTGTACTTTTAAAACCTAGAGAGATGGAATTAAATTCTTTCTGCTGCTAAAATGTTCTCTATCTATATGTCCTGGTGATTTTATTATTCACAGTCTCCTTTCAAGGAATGTTCCCTGAGGTGAGAAAAGAACCGTGGCTTACAGCAAGTGTGAAATATCATATGGAAATTTCTAGTACAGAGGAACAAATTTAGGTCTGTGCTTGGAATTGGGTTCTAGCTTTTGTTTCTGTTGTTAAAAGATACTGCAACTTTCTGAGCAACACATCTAGATGCCAGCTGTTTTAAAGACCATGATTTTCAAAACATTTGAGACATAATGGTATATTTTCAACTTTTGAATATGGCTGATTTGGGCCTGAGAAATAAGTCAACTTGATCTAATTTAACATTTTTATTTCTTTTGTTCCTGTTTTTTATAAATAAGTAGATTTACAAGGCATCCGTATAAGATGGTGGCATATGTAATTTAATAACATGATTCAGAGAATAATTTCATCCCTTTGGTTGGGGTGAGAAAATTTTCTTTTTTAAAATCACAAACACAGTGAATTATGAAAAGCATGCTCAAAGGATTTTTAAGATAATAAGACACAAATAAGTATTGTCTTTCCACAAAGAGATGAATAAAGTGATTGTATTTACTATGGCTGAACAATGTATTTAAGGATATCTAGTACTGCTATTTAGAAATGCTCTTCTAATAACCTTTTGGTGCAGATAACTGTAGGCCCATGTGAATGTCACAGTCAAAAGTAAGGAGTCTTTTTCTGCATTGACTCGCCCAGTTTAAGAGCTGAATTTGAAATTGCAAGTTCTTCTCCAATAGAAATGGAAAGACAAGGATGCTTTTGCCAGAAAAAGTGAAAATTGTAGGCTTTGAAATATGAAATGAGACCTAGTATCTTGTGCTGCTATGAATTTTACTGACCTGCACTATCAGTTGAGAAAGCTGCCTGGATTTTGGGATAGCCAGCTGTCTTAAATATATATGTTTGCATATTTTGTGTTGCACGGGCTGAACATGGCTTAAAAAGTTGAAACCTGTTACAATTTTCTGTCCAAAGTAAATCTTGGCAGGATTCAGTCTAGGGAAATCAAGGCCTTGTTCAAACTGAAACATTTAAATTTATTTAGATTTGTTGAAGCAGAGTCTATGTAAAGCCTCATACATGACAGCCAGAAACAAGGAATAATTGACTATAATTGTGCTTGAGAGTGTGCTTTTCAAGGAATTATTTGAAATAGTCTAGTAGCAAAACAATGCTATCTCCCTTATCACTTGTGCTCTGGGACATCATTGGTCTTTGCATTTTAGGGACTAAAATGAATATTCAGCAGTTCTCTAGGGGTGAGGAAGAAATCCCGACCCAACTGAAGTCAGTGGTTTCATGCTGAGGTCATGGATATTGGTTTTGTGTCACAAGGTGTTACATTCCTTCCCAGGTTTGGTTAAATTGTGCTGAGCTGGAGGAGCATTTCTTGGCATAGGATGAGTGATTTTGAAGATGTTTGTCCCATCTGGACTTCCTGGCCAAAGAAGGGACCTGGTAGGGCAGAGAGAGGGTTGAGGAATGCCACCAGCCACCATAGCCTGCTGTAGACATCCCCTGTGCTTCCTGTAGGGATCAGGTACTGCCACTTCTACAGCTATGGGACCCACGGGATGACTGATGAAATCTTCCTGACACTGGGAGAGAAGAGTTCACCATTCTGTGCATGAGAGATTTGCATGAGAGCATGGCTTATGCATAGGGCCTGTTGTTTTAAAGAGGGGTGTAATGACTTCCCCATTGTCTGCCGGAGCACTCCTTTTTAATGGTAAACATCCATGGAACTGGAGTGGAAGCAGCCTCAGTTGGCCACATTTCTGAGAAAAGTGCATCACAATAGCACATTAGTCATCCTCACTTGATAAAAACAAGAAAGATGAATGAAAAGCTGTAGCACAATGTAGAGTTGCAAGAGCAGCTTATCCTGAAAGAGCTGGGGTTTTTCCTTGTTGTTTTTAAAGTGTGAAGACACCAATGCTCCTTGAAAGCCACTCTGTTTTAGGTTTGAAAAACTGCAGACTCGGGATTTCAGGACTTGTACCAATGGTTGATTCAGGTTGATTTTGTCCTTTGGAAGAAGAGAAACAAAATTCTGGCTTCTGCCGTGGCATGAGGCCCTCTGATGTGTCCCTGGAAACAGCCAAGTAGAAAAGGTTTGCCTGCTCTGCGAAAACATTCCAGAGCACACAGCATTTCCTGGGAGAGCTGGCTTTCTCTCCTGAGTCACTGCATTCCTTCTCCACAGCTGAGCAGTTAGCTGCTGCCTTCCAGCATGTGCACAGAGCAGTGAACAGGGCTTGGGGCACATGAGTACTCTTTAAGTGAGTTATAGTGACCAATGGCACGAAACTGAAAGAGCACTGTTAGTCTTCCTCTGTTTCAGTGTGCAGCAATGAGCAGTTTTCTAGGATTGAGTAAATGGTGCAGAGCCAGATGTGAGGATCTGTTGAGCTGTATGTCGATCACAGAGAGAAAAAAGCATTGAATGACTTCTGCTTGTAAAAGAGAAACATAGAAGTGGTCTCTTAGTTGCTGGCAGAAAATAATAGATGGAACTTTGGATGCAAAAACATGATTTGAGCTGTGGGTATGTTAGCTGGGCAATCAGGATGAGAATGATTTCTCTTTCTCCTTGTAAAATAATATATCAGTCAGATGTTAGTCACCATTGCAGGAAAGTGGCAAAAGCACAGCAGTAAAGAGACCCCAATATACCTAGCAGATGATGCTCAGACTGCTGATGGCACCCAGCTCACATCTGTAAGTTCAAAGACTTAACACTTGGTCCTTCATTCCCACGTTTGTTCATCCAGCTGCTTTGGTTCTGTGGGCAAAATTTCATCGTGGGAGTCACTTGAAACTGGCTCATGAGTTCACTGGCAAATGAGGAGTACTTTAAAAATATGAAGCATTTTTACATGCAGTGTGATTTATAAGTTTGCTTTTTTTCTGTATGACTGATTTCATTGTAATTTCAAGCTGTGATGTTACACAACAGAGAGAATCACCCTCTGCTGTTATATTCCCTTTTATTCTTTGCCTCTTATTTGGTTTGCCATTGAAATATTGGGACAAATGCCTCAAGAAATGGTGCAAGAGTCTCTCTGAGGCTTTGGAGGCCTGGACAAAGCAATGGAAGGAACATGCAATGTGCAAGTTATGCACTAGGGAATCGTGAAGACATTCAGTTATTGTTTTTTGTGTTCTGAGTAAAATGACTTTAGTAATTTAATTAAAATGCAGAACCCAGGCTGGCTTGCAAGGTGTTCAGCACTCTCTGCTCCTTGTGCAGCCAGTTTGTCTGAAGAGTGACAGATGTTTTTTTTTTTCTCTCCCATTCTGTGCCTATGTACCACAGTGACATTTGCTCCAATTCTGACATTTAGGTTAAACATTTGGCACTGAAGTCCCTAACTTTGCTTAAAAAACTAACTCCAAAGCAGAGACTAAGACTATGAGGATAAGCTCCTACTTCAAATGAGTGGAAATATTATTTTAAATGTGTTTAAATATGTTTGTGTCATAGGAATTCAGGACTAGATTTGGGGCTTTTTTAAACTTCCTTTTATTAATGTTGGGTTATTACTGGACATAGCATGTGTTTGTGTTTAAGCTAAAATATAATTGACTATAAAACAGTCTTGGCATGTCATGATTTTTAGGAGGTCACTACTCCTATTTGCTTTAAAAAGTTACAAGTGATGTATCCTAAAATATAAATTTCCAAATATGGATTAGATCTTACAATATAAAATAATGCTGCTCATGCCCAAGCAAATAATAAGGTCACTTGTCTGGTATTAGGTCTTAAAGTATGACTAGCTAAAGATTTCTTAAAAAATAAAAAGAGGGAAATGAAGACAACTTCAAAAGGACAAAGCTTTCTGCTTTGTGCATGCTCTCTGTTCATGTGGCTTTGGACAGAATGTCAGTGCAAGATCAGATTTTGAGAATGTCCAGGGGGAAACACCAAAATTCCATTTACTAAAGTCTGAGAAGATGTGAAGCTTAGCTGCACGTCTTCAGTATGCCAGAGTTAAACGCAGTTACCTCTGGAATGAAGCCGACAACAAAGAGTGATTAGGCAGTGTCTGTGACCGATTATTTATGCATCTCACCTCAAAACTCTACAAGGACCAAGACTGGCCTCACCAAGAGTCTGGGCTAAGGCATCCACCTAGGAGAAATGCCATCAAGGTAATTTCTGCTTCGAGGAGTGGAAGGTGTGACTAAGCCTGAACTTAACTGTAAGGGAACTCAGTAGGTTCCATAGACACATCCTGCGCTGCTCCCAGTGCCTCTGGTCAGATCCTGTTGCTGCTTTTTATTCCTCTGTCACTGAAAGTGAAAAAGGAGAAAGTGGAGCAGGAAAGAAAAAAAAAAAAAAAAGGTTTGTCTTCACTGTTCTCACTGCTCTTAGTGTGGTCTTACCTTTCAATCCTGATGCCCAAGGAGTTGCAGAATGACAATATTTCTCAAAACTGACACAGTTTTGGAGGAAACGACTACAACAATTATTTCTTCTGCTAAAAATTAGTGAACTTCAGTTAATTGAGGGTGCAGGCAAAACTACAGAAATACTTAATGGAATGCATCTGAGTTTCCACATCCTGTGCTGAAATGAGAAACCAAGAAAAAAATGTAGATGTAAAGCTATAGTGATTTGAATGCTGGAAATTAATTTCAGAGGATGACTGGTGTTTTTGGTGAGAAAAGACTTTCTTTGGTTTTTATTGTTAATCTGAGTCAAAATATAAACTCACAAAGCGAGCTTAAATGCCATGAAATGTGGAATCAAGTTATGGTAGTCAGCAATGAAAGTGAAAATTACTTCCAAATTATTTCTGTTAAAAAAACTTGAGGCTGTTGGATGAATCTTCTCCTGTTTGAAAAGATAAGGTCTTATATGTCTCTGCAAAATGCACAGAATTCGGCTTCTAGAATTTCAGTACTTTGACAAAGCTTTAAAAAGAGCTGAAAATGAGGGAGTCCTTGCTGGAAACGTCAGCAGCTTGGCAAGGCTTTGGGCAGTTGGCATTAACATCAATGCTGGTATTCAGCTGACACCCTTGTTCAATGTATCTTTCTTACTGCAACTGGCAAGGGACAAGGGCTATTGTGACTGCAACTTTGAAAGCAATATTTAATTAAGTAAATTGATGTGTTCATTGGGAAAGTGCAAATCATTTTTATGTGGCCTTTTTTTCCCCCCCTTTATTAAAGGCTCTTGAAGGGGTGCTCTTTGCATTCAATAAAGTTTCATCTTTACAGTGGGTGCTTAGTGGTTTGCATGCTTCAGCTTGCTACTCAGTGGGCATCAAGGGCAGACTTTTTCCTTTAAATATCTTCATTCTCTACCTACACTTTCAGGAAGAACTAAATTTGATGGTGTTTGACTTGTGCTGAACATGCAAACCATCCTTTTTATTAAAGGATGTTGTTCAGTTCTGCTAAAGGAGCAAAAAGGGAAAAAAAATAGTATTTCAGTGAGTTGCTTCCCCCTGCTCCCAAGAATAATTTCACATACACTGTGCCCATGGAAGTAAAAAGGAAACATTTGCTAATGTTTTGGAGGGGAAAGCAGCTTGTGAAGGGCAATGTAATCATTATCCTCTGCTTCGGCCTCCCAGAGAGGAGGGGGAAACCAAGATGTGAACACTAAAGGGTTAAGCACGACACTGAGAGCAATTTGTCTATTGTTTCTCTACTAATATCTTTCACCAGCTCACCACTCATCACCTTTTCCAAGTAGTCTCCATATAGCAACAAATGGCGCCACAGACAAACCAGATGCAATCTCACATTTTCTTTTCATAAGCATTTTGTAAATTTGTTAAAAGGAAAAGTAAGGGAAATGGGAGAAAAATGCTTATTTTGTAGAAGCTATACCAAGGAGCATTGAGAACAGGGGACTCTTTTTGCTGCAACCCCCTGTGCTACCTGATGGACCTCTACAGTTCTGCATGTAATTTTGTTTTCTTAAAGGAGTTGTTCTGTGCCATTGAAATGAACATATTCTGTTCTCTTCACAGTACTCCTGAGGATCCTGAGCTTGTATTCTGAATATTTAGAGCATGTTGACAGAAGCCTAGGTGCAAAACTGGGCTCCTGTGTTCCACCTTTAGTTTGCTGATAATTTTCATCTCTCTGTTTAATGTCATAACACAGTTTTCCTCAATGACATATCTGCATATAATTGCTATGTGTATGTTTTTCTGTCTTCAGCACAATGGCATGAATGCACAGAATGTTGTTTTTTTTTTCCCAGAAATGTTGCTCAAAGTCCTTAAATTTAAATCTTTCCTTTACTAGGTGATTTCATTACTTTTCCTTAAAAAGAAATCTATTGCTTTTCTCTTTTTTTTTTTTTTTTGACTCTAAGTTTCTTTCAGCTGACTTTAAAAGATGGAAAGCATTTATCTTTCTTTACATAGAAATCAACCATGTGCTTTGTTTGAACATATATTATTTCTGTTAAAAAAAAAAACCAAAAAAAAAAACCAACAATCAAATACCAAGTAAAAAAAAAAAAGCCATCCCAACCCCCAAACTTACAAAAACAAAAAGTCTCTGCAAGAGTAGATAGTTTGTATCTCTTTCTTGCTGTTGAATGTACGATAAACATCAAATGCCAACTGTCCTTATTGTAATAGAAGATTTCTAGGTTTTTACAGGCCTGAAGCATTGTTGTAAGAGTTACTTATTTTCCCTTGATGAGTTTTGTAACTTGTGAAATTTTCACTGAGATGCACAGGGTAGGCTTTCACATTATGGCTGAGCGCTTGTCAGCAGTCCAGGCAGAACTTCTGGAGGCTGGTCAAAGGAAAAGGTCATCCACCACCATTCAACCTTCCCAGCTGTAGCAAAGGCTGGCCAAAATGCATTTAAAACAGCTGCTCTTTTGTAGCAGCAATTACTGTAGTTGTTACAAGGAAGTTAGATGGTCACAAATGGGAGGAAGATCACTTTAAGGGTTGTAAATCCTTGCTGCCACTCATTTCTGAGCACAGGAGCCTTGAATGAACGGAATTAAGTTTTGTTTCTCTAGAAAATACAATTGATGGCATGTTTTACCACCAAGATGCAGAAGATCTTGTTAGTAAAAAAGAAAATCAACATAAATTCCTTCCTGTCAATTGCACACCAGTTATATTCCAAGTTTTTCCCATCTCGCTTGATGGTTTGCATATAAGTGCTGTGCATAAAGGCTGGCTGGCCAATTTAAATGGTAATGGCAAGATCTGGGAAGTTTATTGCCTTACATATAAGATTTTTCGAGAAATTCTGTCACCTCTTTGGCCAGTAGTGAGCTTTGCCATCTGATGTTAGCGGACCAAGAAAAGTCAGCATGACTTTCTGGCTGAAGTTGGTTTGAGGTATCTGTGGCCCTTGGTCGAACAGGAGAATAAAAGCTTATGCTCAGACAGAATTCCCTGAGACTTCTGAAGAGCATCTTGCCTCCTTATCTCTTGCAAACCGTGCTGTAAACACTTCTGTAAGTGCTTCCAGAGCTCATTTCCCCAGGCGTAGCGTTTGGCCGGCAGCGCGGAGGGAAGGAAGGGGTCCCGCGGCGCTCCGAGCGCTCCGGGCTCTATCGCGGCGCACCCGCGGCTCGCAGGGTGCCACGGCTAACGCTGCCCAGATGCTCTATCTGGGGAAGCCCGGGAGCCAGGGCCGATGTTTTCCAAGCCCTTATCCTCATCCTTATCCTTATCCCGGCGCGTTGGTGCGAGCGGGGTCACGGCGCGGCCCCCGCAGCAGATAGCGCTGCCCAAGATGTTGAAGTTTGTGCTGTTTAGGGCACTTACGGCTTTTCAGCGAACTTCTGAGACAAAGTGATGGGATTCCTCTGGCAGCTTGTGGACCTAAGAGTGGTTTTTAACATAAGACTTCGCTAGGAATTCTGCCTGTAATTGCAGGATCATTTTATGTAGGTGCTAATAAAGCCTATGGACTTTGCAGGAGCTGCATGGTTTCAGGCTGTGTTTTGCTCTGATCATTACTTTTTATGTTTAGGTGTAGATCTTTTCCAATTTTTCCATTCCCGACATGTGTTGATGATTACTGAAGTCGGTCATATCATCTTTTATGCGATCAGCTTTCTTAGGACAGCTTGCTCTTCATGGAACACACAAAATAAGATTTTTATGTTTGTTTTTGTGGCAGATTTTAGGTTGTGCCTATCACATGCATATGTCAAGTAATCCTAGGAACTGAAGAAGTAAAACTATTTTCAGCCATGCTGAGGGGATACTTGAAGCAAAATATACAATCTAACTACATAGTGTCATTATAGAATAAGGCAATAATATATTCTGAAAAGAGTCAATATTTTTCATAAAATAAACACTTCAGAAACTGTCACATTCCTCCATGTGCATATCTGGAATGTAAGAAAATACGAATCATTTGTAGCAACTTTTTTGTCTTCCACTAACTGTATGCAAGGCACAGAAATCTCTGGCCTATGCAACCATTTAAAATTAAGTACCTCTTATTATGGGTCTAAAAAAGTATTTAAATTTCATAACGTGTCTTTTGAAACTTTTTTTTTAAATGGGTTATTTGGTGTTGCATATTTCTATTTAAGAATTTTTTGTGTGTTTTTTTGTTTGATTTCTGAGGAACTAATTTTTTTTTCCTGAATATTTTTACCTTCTTATACAAGGAGCTTTTGCATACAGCACACGAATGACCCTGTTACCTGAGGTTCTACTACGATTTTCAAGTGTGTGACTAAAGGTTTTTTTTTCCTTTAAGAGCTGGAGGTAGGGTTCTTTAACTGCTTCATATCCACATTCCAAAACCTATTTAAAAACCTGAGTCTAAAGTCCAGCTGACAATGAACTCTATTTTCAGCCAAAACTCCCTCCTCCCCCACTTCGCCACACACTGTTTCTGCTGCTGGTCCACTTGTGATAAAGAGCAAAACTGTTGTTTGGCTGACATGCAGAAGGAGTTGTTTATCAAAAGGAGGCTATTCTAGGAGGATATGCTCTTTAAACAGAACAATGGGGATTTTGAAGATAACCAAATCAGTACTACATAGGTGTTAGATCTGTTTTAAATTGTTTCTGTGTTGGAAAGTAGGAGGGGGCCCTGGTATTTGGCTTTGAATCCCTGGCTTGCAAGTGTGAAATGGCTAAATCCAAATTAGCTGCCAACTGTGCTTTGTACTGCAGTTCAGGCTTGTCTGTAGGGCCCGGGTACAGAGCCTGAGGAGCACAGGCTGGGGGTGCAGGGAAAGAGGCCCCAGAAAATCCAATTTCATTTTGTGGTCCGGGTGTACCTTGCACTTCACCCAGGCTGGTCTGTTTTGGGTTTTTTTGGCCCACTCTTGGTGCTGCCTAGTTGAAGCAGCAGTACCTGAAAGCAAACCTACAGGCAGACTCATCTTTGGCTAGTTAGGTCAGGTTACAGACATCCCCATCCTGCTGACATAAATTAATTGGTTTCTGGACATGAGAGGGTTATCAATAGCTGATAAGTGGGAAGAGAAACAAGGGAACTTCATGGGAAACTCAGTTTGGGACAGAAGCTCAGCAGACACATGTGAAGTGTTTTTGTCTGCTCACGCCTTCTGCAGAGAGAGAATCTCATCAAGAATAAAGGTGACCTTCAAAGGCAAGGGAGAGGAACATTGCATGTTCTGTCAAGCTCGTGGATGACTGTTTCTATTCTTTCTGAGTTATGACAATCCCTAATTTTCTCTAATGAAAGCTTTTCTTCGAGTATTTTCTCATATATTTTTGTTATTTTGGAATGTCACCAGGTACAACTGAAAATCCCCCTCTCTCCCTCACTTACTTGTGGTGATACTTTTGTGGTACATTTAAAAATCTCTTCCCAAAATTAAAAAAGTGAAGATTCCCTGTAAATAACGCGATGTGAACTCCGTTCCCTGCCCCCCTGCAATGCCTCCATAAATGAAAAGAAAAGGAGCAGAAAACTTTCTTCTCTAGTGCTGACCATGTGCAAGTGATTTATTTAAGGTCACACAGTGAATTGTTTGCAAGAGAGGGATGATTTTCTCTGCTGGCCATCTGATTAAAGCTCAGCCTAAATATGTTTGGAAATTTGCAAGTGGCTCAGGAGAACATCTGGGAGTGCCTGCTCTTCCTGAAATATCTATTTTGATTGATTACAGAAGGGGAGAGGTCTTTTTTATTCACCTGCTAGGCATCTCTTGCCCTCAAAAGTCAGAATTAAACTCTTTTTTTTCAGCCGTAAGGTTTTCTACCCTCTTCCTTCAATACAAATGCAAGCTTAAATTCTTTTAAGTGTGAAAAGGGCACCTCGGTGACCCCTGCCTAACATCACTGACACTGTTTGGCATTCTCACCTGAAGCCTGGATTTATTTTCTTAAAGATTCCCACTAGGCAAACCCCATGGAAAAACTAACCCTTGACAGCTCTTGCTGTTTTAACTGTCACCTTTTAGAGGCAAGTGTGATGCTGTGGAGATGAGGAGGAGCAGTTTGTTTATGCCAGAGCCAGCCTTGCTGTTTGTTTTCTATTCTGTCCCGAAGTGATGCATTTT
The DNA here is from genome assembly GCF_027477595.1 of Haemorhous mexicanus. NCBI lineage: Eukaryota > Metazoa > Chordata > Aves > Passeriformes > Fringillidae > Haemorhous > Haemorhous mexicanus. Next base: position 26,632,679 of record NC_082343.1, on the reverse strand, counting down.
CAGAAGCTTTATCACACAGCCAGGAAGAAGAGGTGACTCCGTGGTTATTCAGGCAGAGTAGGGATGTGCTTTGTGCAGCAAGGTGAGGGGTGAAGCCTGATTATGGCACTAAGTTTGGACAGTCGTGACACTGTCCAGAGTGGCAAATAATGAGCCCTTTCCTGAGCTTGCTCAAGGTAATTGCATTGCAGGGGGACACAAGGATATCTCGGCCAACAGTGACAACCCTGGAGTTTCCTGTGTTCAGTCCTCTTGGAAGTACGTGCTGTGCCCTGCTGTTAAGTTTGCAGACTGCTTCATAGGTATGTTGCCTGAGACTTAAAATGATCCTCTTGAACCGAGATGGATTCCTAAAGAGGGTTGGGGTTTAAATTAGAGTATCCCAGTACAGACTTAGAAGCCTATTGTTTGCTTTTATGTTTGAAAATGCTGCCCTTGACTTTTTATTTTTTTTAAATCTTATCTAAGCCAAGAAGCCGTGCTTCCATTTGGCAGCGTGTTTTTTTGGTTTTGTTCTAATAACTCTTGACCTGCCCATGTAGATTTAACTGACTGGGAATCAGGGTTGCTCCTGGTTATCACAGTAGCTCATACACAATGACAGAAGTCTTGGAAACCAGGTTTTATGACAACATAAAGGGTAGAACTTTCCAGCTTAAGAGGAAATACACTCCTATAATTGAAACACAAAAAAAAAAATTAGTGGAGGAAACTAAACTTGCAGTTTAAAACTAACTAAAACTCAAACTAAACTACAACTTGCAGTGCTGCTGCAGTCCAGTGAACAATTCTGTTTCGTGTGTACTCACATCTGAAATTTTCTCAGTGTTGAGCTCCAAGCATCAACTGCTGCTGCTTGAACTCTGATCTTGCTTTAATGATGGGTTCTTTGCTCTCACCGCTGTGCTGGACGGAGTCTTTGGAGATTATCACAATGTAAATAAATACAATCAGTTTGTTTCTAGCCTGTTAAAAAAAGAGTGAGATGTATGTGTCAAAGAAGGGAAAAACTCTTAAGGATTCATTTGCATGCCTTTGAGATGCAGGAGGTACAGGAAGCAATGGGTTTAGGGGAGGGCTAGCAAAGTCATTCCATAGGGGTATAACAATAGGGAAACATGTAGAGTGGTTAGATGCTGTTAGATTAGATTAGTGCAGATTTATTTGGCAAGTGGTGTTTATTTTTCTATTAATCATATAGAGGTACTTAAAGCTTGCAGAAAAGGTCTTCCACAAATCATTATGGAGAATGGTTCATGGTTCATTTCATGTGTGGGTGGTGTTTTTTCTTTTTCTTTTGTTTTAATCATTCATAGGAAAAAATTCCTTTTTTTTTTTTTTTAAAATTAGAAATGCTAGACTAGAACTAGAAAATGGAAATGGCATTAAAGTAGTGCAGTAGTTCAGGTACACTGAATTTCTCTGCTGCCATGATTGTCCCTAGGCTGGATTTTTCTTCATCTGCTACATTTGTAATATTTTCTTCCAGCCTTTGCCCGTGTTATTATAATCTTAAATGTGGTGAAATGTGCTGACTCATACAAAATTTTATGTTTCAGCAAAGGAGAGCAAATAGAGCAAATGAATTCACAATTGGTTAGAGCTAATTTTGTGTAGTTACTAGCTTACATCACAGGTTTCTCTGTCAGTTAGATGTTTGAAAGTAAAATAGGAGGTGTAGCATGGGCTGAAAGAAAGGTTGGAGTTTCAGAGGGACAGCCTCCTCACACCATTGCCAAATCACCTCTCTCTTTACTTTGCATTTGCAATTATAAACTAGGACACTGGTCTGATGGCTGCTGACAACCCTCCTCAAGATTTGTGCTTTCCCTCCAAAGGTTTGGTTGGCTGTAAACATTTTCTCGGTGGAATTTGCAGTGAGGGAGAAAGCTGGTGTAAGACGTGGCCGTGGAGCACCACGGAGCTGGAGCAAGCAGCCTGTGGCAAGGCTCCCCAGCTCTGCAGTGCCCCTCCTGCTGCGGCCAGGGCTCCCAGGAGAGCCTGGCTCTCAGCAGCCCCCCTGGCTGTAGGAAGCAATGCTTGTAGCCACTGAGAGCCTTAGGCACTTGCCTGGACTGGGCAATGGCTGCTCTGCACCCTTGGCCCCCTTCCCCTGCTTCCTTCTGGTACCACACTCTTACTCCTCTTTTCTCCTGGTTTAGCTGCTTTTTTCTCTCTGAAGACTATGCAAATGCATAATTCCCTGTTGTTTACAATCTCTCTTAATCCTTCCATGAGGGAGAGCTTCTTCCAGTGCTTTTCTCCCTTGTCATGCAGCTAGAGCCACCATTAACCTTACCTAAGAGCTGATGGTTGGTCACTGGAGCTTCTCCTGAGCTCCAGCCCCCTCCTCCCCTATACTGTCTGTCAGGTACCATTCTTTACCATGCAGTGGATAAACAGAAACAGCTCTCTGCTCAAAATGGGTGAAAGAGGACTTGTAGGATCTGTGGCAAATACATCTGTTTGCCACTACATAGTTTTGTTAGCACAGCCTTTTCCTGAGTCCCAAATGCTGGCCTGTTTGCCCATGCTGGGTGACTGTTCTACTTTCTATCAATTTCCAGGGCAAATTTGAGCTATCTACTAAGTGCTGCAATGACTGTGTGTAGACTAGTACTTTCTGTACTTTCTGACTTGGGTTAAACTGTAGGATGGATTTGTGTCTTTCAGTATTTCCTTTGACCCACTTTTCTGAATTAGTTTCCACTGTCCCTGAAAAATACTGTCCTGCCTCCCTTCTGGTTTTGCTATTTCCTTTTGTTTGCTGAAATATTTAATGAAAACTTGCAGCAAATACAAACTGTGTAAGTGGAGGAAATTTCATTGGCTGCACAATACAGAGATTTGGTGACCTTGGGTTTTCAGATGTATTTTCCTTAATTCTTAACTGAATGCAGTTGTCAAAATTTATTTTTCTTTCCTTGATGGAACTATTTGCTTCAGGCTAGCTGAATCTAAGTCCTTTTCTCGTTCAGTTTTCACTTTCTTGATGCTTCTGATGCTGTCATTCACAGAGTGTTCTGTGGTAGAATCAAAACTAGTGGACTCTCTCTCTCTGAATTATTTTTTGAGGGCAGAAATGGTACGCTCTAAATTATTTTAGAGAAAGAAGAAAGGAAAATGAGATGAATACTCTCCCTGTCCCTCCATAATTATCTCTTAAACATGTGGTACAGTGTTGGAAACAGTGAGTAATCCTCACCTTCACAGCTCTGCCAGCCAGAGTGTTTCATGTGAGAGATGGTGTTTTGCTGACGCAGGGCTCTGCTTACTCCAGTGGGTTTCTCTTTGTGCTTATTCAGATGCCAGAAAATCTACTGCATAGGTCATGCAGAGGGAAATTCATTTGGTGCCATCTTGTTTCAGCTCCTGCTTATCCTTATCATGTGCCTGTGCCCTCCTCCAGAGGCTGGCAGGGCTCTGCAGAGTGGCCACCCTGGGAGGGTGGCTTCAGGAGTGGCCTGTGACACAAATAGCCAGCAGAGTGGCTTCCAGCATGCTGTGAGCAGGGCTGCCTCCCCTGCCCTGAGGGAGCTGGCTGGCTCCATGCCTGCCCTTGCCAGCGTGCCAGCCTTGTTCTACTCCCTCTTCTCTCATGCTCTCGGCGCTCATTTAAATAAGATAGTCTTGAAAATGCATCATGGAAGGTTTGGAGGATGACTTTAGGGGGGATTTACATGACAGACACCAGATCCTGCTTGTCTCTGTACAGATACACCTGTACAGAGTTTCCCTTAGCTGCAGGGAAGTGCCCAGAATTACAAATGTGACCGAGAGGAGCAGGGCTTGCCTGTGGTGTTTAGAAGGGTGCACAGGATGGTTGTGTCAGGTTTGATGTCTCGGGGCTACCTGGAGCTGTGTCAGTGCAAACCATACGTAGGAGGCTGGGACAAGTGTGGTGAAAGCCACAAGAGAAGATCTTCCCTTCTCAGTGAGATGCACCTACACCAGGACTTTGTGGTATTGCAGCAGCTACAGTGCAGTAAATGTGGTTCAAGCATTGTAAAACAAAACCCCTCCAGATATCACAAATCATTCTTCTTTTGAAAGATCTTCCTTGCTCTAGTCTTCCCACACCTCCCAACCTCAAATGCCTTACCTAATGCTCTAGAAAAAGCCTAATAAGTCTTGCCCTCATTTTTAAATCTGCTGTTGCATACACTCCCTGCACTATGGAGACCATGGCATTCCTTATGTATTATTTTCCTGCTTTCAAGGTATATCTACTGTTTAGCACTCTCTTCATTCACACCACTGCTCAAAACTGACATCTTTCTCTGTTTTGTGTGAATCTGACTGTGTGAAATCTGCACCAGGAACTCAACTGTAACCACCTGCTCTTTTCTCTATAATTACCAGTAAGCAAGTCCACTGTAAGTATGTGTGTCTCCACTTTGGATGCCAAAAAGACATTGATAGCTTCTGAGTCAATCATCTGTTGGTCTGATGTGAAAAAAATACCTCTCACTTGAGTCAGAACCTCGTCCTTCTCTCGTCTCTTTACTGTTTGAGATGATTTCTTGTGGTAGCAATGATAGCTCGGATCTAGCAACACTCTTGGGGGCCATATGGAGATACCCAAACTTGTCCTAGTCCTAGGGTTGAAAATAGCTTAATTTCATAGAGCTAGCTAGCTTTGAAAATGTTCAAAGCCTACACATGCCTGGATAAACTTTAGAGGACCTCTCTTAGCTCTTATATTAGCTGTGTAGTTCAATGGTTATGTCAGTGACCTTTGTCAGTACAAGAATTCATGTTAATTCATGGCAACCTAGAGCATTATTATAAACTTGACTGTTCTGTTTTTTGGGGCTTTGAAATGTAATCAAAGGTGGATTTTTCTGATACTAAGAGATGAAACAGTTACCAGGCTTAGGTTTCTTCCCTTATTTTTGTAGGAGGTTACTGCCAGAGTAAACTGAAATTGGAGGTGGTTTATGATCATGCTGGAGCCTGTACACTACACTTGCTCAGGAGTTTATCCAGGAGGATCAGCTGATCCTGCTACAGGATGGTGACCTCTGGCAGAGACACAGGACAGAGACAGCTGCTTCTGCTCTCCCAGCTAAACCTGCTTAAGGCGGTGGGTGGGAGTTGTTAATGCCATTATTTGTTTAATTGTAGGGCTAATAGGTTTGTGTGTGTGTGTGTGCACTTTATTACAATAGAATACATTAAATAGAAGCAGAGGAAAGATTGAGTGTGCCACTTTGGGAGCTGGTTTCCAATTGTTATTCCTCTTTATTAAAGAGACACTAAGAGGAAAAGTAACCAGAAGCAAACTCTGCTTTAAACTCTCCACTAAAAACACAGCTCACCCTGAAGTGTCTGGTGCCATGGGGCTGTGCAGTGCTTTTAGGAATACAGGGCAAAGGTGAATTTTTAATTAGCCTGGTCTTCTTATTTTCCTCCAAGTATAGATAGGCTTAGCTTTCTCAGCCTCAGTACTTGAAAATAGTCAGTCAAGAGTGCTCTGGGAATTACTTGCTCTGGAAGTCTGTTAGAAAAATGGAAATCCAAAAGTTTTTTCTATTTTAATAAAGAGAGGATAAAGTTTTTAATGATGATAGCCTTATTGAAGTGCAGCTTTTCCCCTTTCCCACCCCCCTCCATAATACCCTTTATAAGCAAAATAGGTAAAGAACAGATACTTCACAAGCCACTGCAGGGACCACAGTGGTATTTTGTGAGGTGCTGTGGGAACTATCTTCTATGCTCAAGCCCACTGTGACTCTGCAAGTGATGGTCCTCTCAGGAAAGAAGCTGAGGGCACTTGGCAGTGGAAAGTATCTTGTCCATAGTGGAGATGGTGAGAGAATTGGCAATGAGGAGGTGGCTGGTCATTCTGCAAGGCCTGGTCTGGGGCCAGTTTTCATTTTCATCTTGTTCTCTTTCTGTTTTTCTTTCTCTCTCGCTTTTGTTATTTATACCAATGAGCAAATGTTGCTTATTTTTAGCAGCCTTTCCATTTTGCTCAGGCACTGATCCTAAGTAATGGAATGCCTATGGCCCTCCCTCAGGCACCATTCCACCTCTAATAAGAGCAAACAAATGCAAGCTTTGGTGTAGGGAGTTATTGATTTGCTTCCAGGCAAGTAGGTGTTTGTGATATATATAAAAGGTGCCCATGCATACCATGTGTTAGCACTCCAACATCTTTTGGAATGGCCTGGCATAATGTCTGGCATTGGGCTCTTAGTGAGAAATTGAGTTGTGCATCTCCATAAAGAAGCCTTGCAACTTGCTTATTTTAGAGGATATAAACCTCCCCCTAAGACCACAAACACCCCCAAATATGCACACCCATTTCCACTACCAGAGCAAAAGCAAGGCCCTCCCTCGAGTGCAGACAGTTCCAGGTCTGGGAAGCAGATGCATCAATTCATAGAACCAGAGATAAGAGTTGCATAGACGGGGTAGATGCTGTAAGCCCCATTTTTTTCCTTTTCTAATTTGGATCTTATATCAGATCTTAATTTTATTGCAGAGATGCTAACACTGGGGATAATGGAATCCTGAGAGAAAGAGTTATGGGAGAGCTTCCACTGAGGTGTGGATGTCCAGGGAGCCCCTGCCATACAGATTAGCAGCTGGCAAGCCCCATCTTCCATTGAGTCTCCTAGGAGGGTGTATCCAATCTGAGACAACAAAGCTGATCCTTTCCTAGCCCTACTCAAAGCATATCCAAAAGAACTTCAGAATGAAAGAGAAGCATCTACATATTTACACTGCAAGGCAGGAGATGCAGAGTTTTAGGTCTTGCCCATCCATGCTAGTCCTGCATTCCCCTCAGGTAAAAGGGATGTGCTGGGAGAACAAGAGCCCTTGGTCATCGCTGTTGCCTACTTTGCATCCACAGCGCTCGTCTCTCCTAGACACGTTTGTGTTGCTGTCTCTGGAGTGATTTCTAGCTCGTGCCCATTTCAGTTCCAGTTGGAAGGAAAGCAGGTGGGGAGATTGTCCCACACCCTCCGTGTTCCTGAGATCCCACCCAGCCTATAGGTATAGCTGCATAATGCTTGGTTCTCTCAGTGGGGTCTGGCTTAATTTAAACACTTCCTCGAGGTTTTTGTCTTCCCAGTTTTCAGCCCTGACTCCTTTTCATAGGGTTAGGAGCCTACTTATGTACATGCTTACGCTGGCAGAGGAGACTAATTTTCTACTGATAGAAGAGGAGTGACTGTGGAAACATTACTCAGGCACAGCTAGAGCAACCAGTGGACCTGTGCTTAATTTGCTAATTCCATCTCTGTGCAAGTATTGTTGTTTTTGTCACTGCTTGGGAGTTACCATTGACTGCAATTGAAATATATTGGAGATGGGGAGAAGAAGGAATCTTGTTTAGGTAACAAAGTGATGCTGCCTTTGAGAGGGACCTAAATACCTTTTTTACCATAGATCTTTGTAGTATTTCCACCCTTTCCACTGTTCCAGTTGCTGATGGTTTTATCTGTACTCTGGCACATCTCTCAGCTGAAGCAAGTTCTCTCTGTGCCAAGTCCCTGTTTTGGTACTGTCATTCAAGACCCAGCTCTTATTAACTATCCTGAACCTGGTGGAAGGGGGGAAGGTGTCTACTCTGAAGCTACTCTTTTAAATTTAGCTGTATTTGTGTGCTATGATCTGCATGCCTCTGCCCCCAAATTACTAAAACTGCAGCACAGTTGTCCAGGGCTTTTTTTCATTAAGTGACTCTTATAACTGGTATTCCCATTAATGACTATCTTAGTCTGAAATGCAGCAAGACATTTAACATGAGGTGGATATGATACCCACCTCAAATAAATACAGTGCTGCATCAGTAGATGTTTTCATATTTTCAGGTAAGCAGGCTGGTGTTGGGGAAAAAGGTTAGTCTATTAACACCTCTGCTCAAAGCAAGCCAACTTCCTTTCTACATGAAATAATTATTTTTTCACATAAGCCCTTAGTGCCTCTGCTATGTTTGCACTTGTAAGTCTCAAACATTGCAATACAGATAGCCCTTTATGAGAGGAATCTGAGGTCATGTGTCTGCATTTCAAATTTAAAAGTGCTCTGCACGGGCTACCATGTACTGGCTTGTGAATGCTGTAGGTATAAAGGCTGTGGACCCATATTTCAGGTGTGAAGAGAGTAGGGCCTTTTTTAGCACTTAAAGCACCCATGTGTGCAACTCTCAGTTATGAGTGCCTTTGGCAAAACTTTGCAGATTCTGTTGATTCATAGCTGGCATCTCACCATCTGTATGGTCAGGATTACAGATAAATATGTATCTGCCCTCCACGTAACAGAACCATTTAGAGCATCCCTACAGCATAAAGAGGAAGCGAACTTGGGCACAAAATTCACTCCACCTTTGTGAAGCACTTGCTGGGGAGAATACTGAAGGGCCTTTTGTTTGTCACAGTCCAGGGCTCACCGGAGATTTTAGGTGGCTGGCAATCCATGTTTCTGTTTATACAATTCCAGCAAAGATTAAGGGTCTTTAACCGATCACAGTTCAGACATAGGTGGTGGTGGGAGCAGAGATTGTAACCAGCATGCCAAGGAAGTAGAGAGACAGAAGGCTTCTATCCTGGATCTTGGATCCTGGGGCTTTCACGGATAAAATGTTGCAGCTGGAGTTGTAGAGGGTGTAATGACACACAAATTTTTGGTTTAATCATCTTCTAAAGTCATGCCCAGGGCTGGTTTAGAGAAGATGAAAAAGCTAATGAACCCTGAGGAGGACTGATCTGCAGCTGTCTTCAATAGCTTCCTTGAAGGAGGTCTTTTTTCATTGCATATATAACCTTTTTCATTGCACGTTGCTGTTTTGAGCAGCTGTGTCTTTGCTGCTCTGATATGCTCATGGCTGGAACTATCTCTTAAAACTCTGGCCAGCACCTGAAAAAATATTATTATTTAAGGTGACATTAACATCCAGGTTCCAGCCACAATTTTGAGCTGGGTACACCACAGTTGAAATAGGAGAGGCTGTCTGTGCCCTAGAAAGCTTATTTTTCTATCTGCAGACACTTAACTTTGAAAGAGGAAATGGGTGAAGGCAAGGTAGCTTTTTTTAATCCAATGTGAGCTGGCTAGACAAGTCAGGGAGATCCTTAACAGGTGTGAGATTGCAGTAAGATTGGAACAATCTGGCAGAACCACAAAAAAATCTGATTTAAAATTCCCAGACTTTTGTCATTCCACACTCAGTAGCAGAGCTAGGAAAAGTAGTTTGGGAATGGAGCATAAAACTGAATTTCAGCTTCTGTTGGTGCTGTTGCCACAAATTCTTGAGTACTTGTGTGTACTGCATACTATATTTCACTGCTGTGGTTGACACAGGATTTGTCCATTGTGCTGCTGCATTCTGGAAACTGTTGGTCTTGCACCAATAGCACGATTTGCAAGGGACATGCCCAAGTGATCTAGAGTGATTGTAACTGTGCTGGTGCAAGAATTTGAATTCAGACATTGGAGGGGCACATTCACAAAGCAAAAATTGCATTGCCAACATTTGTTAACCAAAATATGATGACTAGCTTGGGGTAAGTGCTTAAGGCTGTCCTCTGTGCTAACAGGCCCATGCAGAGAAACTGGGTGAGCCCTGGGGGTGAAAATTGCAAGCTGCTGAATGCAAGGTTCAATACTATGGCTATGTTTTTAAACTACTCCAAGTAAGGAGTCCTTTCGTCCTACCAAGTATGAGGTATTGAGATGTTTTGCAAATATTACATATTTGTTTCTGTTAATATATTATTGGCTAGTTGGTATTTTGAATAAAAATAATAATTGTGAGACGCTTTAAAAAAGAACCCTTTCCAACTGATCATTTAATAACAATTAAGGCAGTGAAGGAAACTTGAAGCATTCAGAAGTTTGAGCAGTGAAGCCGAGGAGGATATCTTCTGAAATTCTCTAATCTTTGTATTGCAAAAACTGAGGCAGGGAATTTATCTCAAGCAATTGCTTTTGGAAAATCATTTTTACTAGTAATTTCTTTTTTATTCACAGAATATCCAAAAGAAGGGGAAAGTTTGTGAAGAAAAAGAAAAGAATATTGCAACTCACTGCTAGAGGCGTTAATACGACGCTAACGAACCGTAGCCTTTCCAGAGCATAGCTGGCACCATTAGCACCCATCTGTGCCGAGTGGGATGTGCAAGCAGAAGTCAGGGCTGAGCAGCCTCCACCTGTTTGCAGAGAGTAAGTGAGCACCCTCTGAAGTTACTCAGCGTATTCGCTCTGTCTTGGGCAGGCTGGGCGATGTTGTTACTCCTGCTTTTCTGCTGTCTCATATCTCCTACTGCCATGTGCCAGCTGATAGGGGAACTGTGACACACCACACCCCCGCGGCCAGGAAGGGGGTCACATGGACTGGTCTCATCCAGAGCACTTTAAAGAAACCGATAAGCTCTATCTCATTTAACTTGGCCTTTGGAAGACGCTTGTGGAAATTTCTGCAAAGGAGGTGACATCAGTTGTTGTCACAGCTGCTGTGTAAGTCTGCAAGGCAGCGTCTGTTCAGTATCTGCCCGGGGTGTGTATGCGTGTGCAAGTAGATATTGTTCATAGATTGCATTTAAATCAAAACCAGTCCATGTGAAGCTGGCAAGAACGTTCACTTGCTCAGAAGAGGTGCATTACCATCGAGACTTGAGGCAAGGATGGAGGACGTAAACTTAATAAAGCACAAAGACAACCAGCTTTGGAGGGCTGGCGTGTACATTTGAAACAAACCTTCTCCCTGGGGAATTCCAAGTGTTAGCATGTGGGACATACTCCAGCTGCTAGCTGCTCAGACTTAAAATAAACCAGGCAAAATCCCATATTCAGGTTCTACCAACTGAGGCAAGCTGCTATTGCAAATGTTTCGTCTCCCTTTTTCTTCCAGTTGGGTCAGGATGGCAACAAATATTTTTGAAAGGACATTTAAACCCTTAGTATTTCACACAGCTTTCCTTGTGCTTCTCTGTAGTGACGTGTTTCTCAACACAGCCGTAAATTTAGCAAAGAATCTGGTTTGTACAGGTTGAAACACTGTCCCAGGAAGGCTGGAATCAAAAAAACAGGGTGAGAAGGAGTATTTCTAGCTTGTGTGACAATGACATTGCTACCAATACTGCTTTCCTAATCCTAGGTGCTTTAAAAATCTCAGCATGACTTCATTTACAGAGAACTATTTGCCTTGTTGAACTGTGGAGACCGTTTTTCTTAAAGAGAAACACATGTGACTTAAGGATGGTTGTTTCTTGCTTCTTTCTTAACATATTGAAGAGGAAATAATTTAATGTGTCTGTGGAAGACTCCATAACAGGATTTCAGGGAAAAAAAAAGATGTCTGGGAGTCGTATGATTGTTTGACAACTAGAATATGAATAACTTTGAGGAGGTCTGAAAATAGACTAGAGTACTCTTTGCTTTGTCTTGTGGTTTGAAATTTACTTCAGGACTTTAAAAAAAAATTATTTTAATAACTCTCTGACTATAATCTATTTCCAAGGTATGAGGTACTTGGGAGGGGTGGGAAACAATCAACTTAATGCAATCTATGCAAATAATGTCTAATTTTTTTTTCAACAGTAACCTATGTGAAACTTCATTCATCAAGACTACTCAGTTTTTCTGTGATAAAACCTGTTGTGCAACATAATACACAACATTTAGGAATTCAATGCTCTTATTACTGTCAAAGCCTAGATAATAAACTCTACCAGTCAGCTTGAAAAATTTACACAAGTGACTGACATGACCAACTTTCCTGCTTCTTCTCTTCTTCCTTTAGACACAGACACACAAATGCTTGTTCAAATCAACAGGCTTATCCAGGATATATTTATAAGGGTGAACTCTGCCAGGCTTTGGTTAGTCATATATAGTGCTGGGAATATCTTTTGAAGGTATCCCGAACGCTGTGACAGAAGTATTTGTCACTCAAACTATTTATAATTCTAGGAGTTTGGAGGGCAGATAGATGTTTATGCTTTTTCAGATGAAATGGCACTCATGCCTTTTGCACAAAAGGCAGTGGCCATGCCTATATGGACACGTCAGGCAGATCTGGACCACGCTGTTTTTGCGGAATGCCATGTTTACACCCCGGACACACTTCTGGCTACTTGATCGACTTTTCTGTCTCACAGATGACTTTGTAGCTCTGTGAATGTCAGCTTGTTGCCAGCTGGACCTCTAGTTTCTGTGGATGATTGGAAGAGGTCAGCACAGGGTACCTCAAAACGTGGAACAGTTATCCATGTAGCACCTTCATTAGCAGATCTTTAAGGGCTCTCAAGCTGAATAAACTGATAAGCTCTAGTATTAATCTAATTCCTTTTTTTTTTTTTTTGGTGAGGTGTAAAACTATACTAAGGCCAGTCAGCCTTTGAGAAATAAGACTGATAAGCATCACAGGCTTTTTTCTTTATTTTCATAACCACCTCAAGCAATTAGTTTTGAGGGCTTCTTGGCAATGTTTACGTGCAGGTTATCTTTCCCTCCTAGTCCTTCTTAGGTCTCTTGAATTATTCTTGACTCTGTGTTTCTGGGAATCGTGGGCAATGTATAGACACAACGCCTACAGCAGGCACGCAAGGAATGTTATGAGGGGAGCAGGCTTCTGGTTTCCCTGGTCACTCAGAAGATTTATGTGCCAGTATAATGAGAATGAATGATTAGCTGTTGTTCATTGACAGAGACCTTGTGAGTCTGTCTATGCACAAGAGGTTTTGGGAGTTGATAACCTTTGCGCTTCAGGTTTTGTTTTGAATAGATAGAAGTGGAGAAAATGGTTGTTGGTAGATGTAAAACTGAACAAAGTGAAGGGTATCAGCCAAGTTCTGGCAGTAAAGCTGAAAATCTGAGTTATTTATACAGCTGGAAACAAAGTTGGGATATTTTCATTATTTTGGGACACAGCATTGACTTTTATAGAGTTATGGGATGCTCCTGCCTAGGATTTCAGTCTGTTCTATTTTTTAGGTCTCTGTGAGACACTGTGATGCATTACAGCTTTGGTCTAAGCATGGGCCAAGTAAAAAAGGAGGGGCCAATTTTGAACTCTGAAACTGAGAAGTGTCTAGGTCGCTCTAAAGTTGCCCAGAGACAAGGCAAGTTAAAGTATCTTTTTTGCCATTCAAAACCAAGATAAATTGTTCATAGACAGAACCACTATTACTACTATATAAGTTATTCACTTCAACACGTTTCTCATATCATATCAAGGTAATGACCATTTTGTGTGTCTGGTATACATCCAGAACCCCTGTTCTAAAGTCAAGGTTACGTGAGATAACCCAGTTTGCATTAGTAAATGCTGTAGAACACTATGTTATTTTGACAATTATCATAAAGCTACATAAACCATACTTTTCAGAATTTTTTTCTAAAGGATAAGAAGTAAAGATTAAATACTGAACTCTGATTTTCAGATATATTACATACACCTCCCCCACCTTCATATCATAATAGCAAATTATTGGGAGCCTGAAAGATAAGAGCCATATTTTTTTTTGCTTTTATGTACCTAAAAGGTAGCAGTCTTTAGAAGAAACCTAAGTATTCTCTCTACTGCAACCACACGAATTCCAGAAGGATCCTCTGCCTGCTCTGGTGGCAACCAGAGAAGCAACCTGTTTTCCTAATATCCACTTAAAAGTTTTGACTTTCTCAATGGTACCTGCAGCTTCACATTATTAAGTTTTGAAGCTGATTTAAAATTTCACCATGCATTTTTACATTTTGATCAAGAACTCAAACTGGGACTTAAGGGCTTATGTCCTATTCAGAAGTTACCCATGTGCAAAAACATTCTTCTGAAACATATGGGAAAGAAATGGGTGCCTTTATGCACATGCCTGGAAGGTAATTGGAATTCACTGTGCTCCATTTTTCAAGAATAAGAACCATAAGCCCCCCTCCTGGAATGGCACAAAGCACGCACGCTTTCTCTCTGAAAGGCATAAACTCAGCGTTCCTAGGCGTGCCTATGAGATGGTGGTTGGAAAGGCATTTGGAAGCATTCCCTTAACAATAGTCACATCACCATCCTCCTATCTGTGCTGGCTGCAGTGGAGACAGGGCACTGTTTACCCCTGTGCTGTTGTATAGCAACCCTGGGCGCTGGAGGCACAGCTGTGTGCAGTTCTTGGTGCTGGCACCAGCCTCGTGTGCGCTGCGCATAGTATGGACTGTGACCCTTGCTGAGCTGGGCTCTGCTGCAGGCAGGACAACCAGCCACAACAGCCCTGTCCTCCTAACTCATGGTGCACCAGGGGAGAAGGAAAGGGCACAAAACTCCTCGTCCTTCCTAGGTGTGTACCTGTGCCTCAATGATTTCATTCAGCCCTGAACTAGTAATGGAAAATCTTGCATGGCTACAACTCAATTTATCATAGTCTGTGACTGAGTTGGCTTGAGTTAACAGTACCTTTAGAGATACACTGCTTGCAAAACATGCACCACTAGCCAAAGTATGCCTTTTATCAAGATGTGTTAGGAATATGCAGTGCTTCCCTACAGGCATGTCACTACCTGTAGCTGAATTTAATAACACTAGATTATTGTAGTGTGGTTTTCACTGGCTTTTTTTCTTCATTCTTTTGAATCTATTTACTTAATTTTCCTACCATCAAGAGAAAAACACAGCTATGAATTCTTGCAAAAGCAGGGTCAGATGGTGAGACTGGATTGAAAGAAGGTATTTAGATTCTTCAGATGGTGCTCAAGAGAGCTGTGGGCTCAGCTATGCTACACAGCCAAGTACACTATAGAGATCCCTGAGCTAATGCCATGATCGGAAGCTCTGTTAGTGTTGTTCTGTTCTCCCTGGGCTAATTAACAGAGGTGCCTCTCAGCATACCTAATTAGCTCCGTTCCTGCAGCATCCTCAGGGGCAGGGCTAATTAGTGTGGGTGCTTTGCTATACAGACAGGCTATACTGCCTCTGGGACCTGAGTAGCATCCGTGCACGGCATTGCAATGTGCCCCGTGGACAAGCCAGTTTCCTCCAAGCTGCCCCAGGATCTCTTACAGCCCTTTGCTGTGTAGACTTGCCTGGTGCATTAATGAGACCCCAGAAGCTTGTGCAGGGAGAAGGATAGCAACTTGGGATGTGGGCTAGAGGGTAACATTTTAGGACACAGATGTTGCAGGATAAGACCCAGACTCATTTGCTTTTACTTTACATCTGCTTCTTACCTTCACCTCTACTTCTTACCTTTTTGTTAAAAACAGTGTAAAAAGTAATCACCAACTGAGCTAGAGGCAAACAAGTAGGCCTATATTGAGATGAATGAAGTCTGAACCTGCTACCCTGCAGCTTGCTTGTTTTTGCTTTTAGCAGCTAAAAGATAGTCATGAACTAACGAACTGAAGCATTTTTAAAGAGTATTTCCCTATTGCTCTGGTGAAATAATAACGATAACAAAGTATTCTTTATGGTTTTACAGACGCTGCTCTCTCTAATCTTTAAATGCTTTGCAAGCATGAGTAAGCACAGCTTCATATGAGCCCGTGATAAGGCAATACAATGATTCCCATAGTATGAGCAGTAAATCTGAGATGTGAAGACCAGCCAAAAGTAACTTGCATGTATTAGAAAGAACGTGTCCTCCCTGGTTCAGCTTATTCTTGCACCGTGCATCTCAGAATTTCCTTGTGCAGACATTTTTCTTACCAGGACTGTTTTACCCCACTGATATCAATTGATTGCAGGTTCAGTTTAGCTGAGCTGACTTGAAAATGTTGCATTGCACCATATGAGAGTTGCAAAAAGGTGGCTTAATATTCACAAAGGGGCTGTACACTGTAGAGGGCTGATAAACAAAAGATCCACTGTTTCTGTCTTCTGCTTACAGTATCAGTAGCAACAGGCTGCACTGATACTTTCCCTGATAGTTGTCTTGCACAGAAAAACTGTGCCATTTGTGGCTACAAATTTTGGCTTCTTCATGGGGTCCTCAGGGGCTCAGAACCTCCCAGAAGCTCAGTGGGAGAATCTTCCTAATAAATAGAAAAAAGCTGTCAGAGATAGCCTAATGCACCTCTTAATCTTGTTTCACTTTATTCTCCTCATTCTAAAAACCTCAGAGACACACAACATACAGCTATCCAATTTTCTCTCCTTCCCACAAGGAAAGCCTGTGGCTACACCTCCATCATATCTGAAGTGATCTTGGGAGTGGTCTGCAGTGCTCACTGTGTCTTTGCTGTGCAGTGTTCAGGCTGCCTCCTCTGGCAAATGAAGGTGATGCCCATTTGTGACACACTCTCTCTTTACTGGGAGAACAGAGTGGGGTGCATGGAAGTGGCCTGGCCAGGCAAAGGGAAGTGGCTGCAGGAGTTCCTTTGCAGCCATGTGTGCTTGACATGCACAGATCAGCCAAGAATGCACACCAGCAGGTAAGAAAAAATCAAGACAATCCCTAGCCATGTCTTTAAATGCAGCCCCAAGGATGGCCTCTGCCTCTCTCCCTTCCAATAGGGAGAAGTGCTGTGAGACACTGAGCCTTTGCAGCATCTCTCTAGAAATGCAGGAAGGAGAGGGGTCTCTTGCAGCTGAATCACCCTGTGACCAGTTCCACAGCCCCCTGCCAAACCCTGCTCTGGTGCAAAAGGGGCCCCTCCTCCTGACCTTCCTGCTTGGATCAGTTGTAGTTAGGTACAATGTCTGGGTTTTCAAAAAAGAGATGAGCAAGGCCTCCTAGTTAGAGCTCTGTACAACATCCTTTTCAAAGACTGACTTCTGGCTTTAATGGATGGTGGGATGCCATTAGTGAACAGCATTATTTACATGTATGGATCCTCCTTCTCAGAAATCCCAGAAACATTCCTGCTTTTGAGCTGTGTGCAAAATAAATCTGGGATTAAAAAAAAAAGCCTTCCGAGCAGAGAGGAACAAGAGACAAAGAGATGTGTGTCTCAGCAAGACTTCCACAGAGAAGCCTCAACATGTGTGCAAGGTGAAAAAGAATAACAGGGTGACGTCAGCGTCGGCTGGGGATGGGCAAGGGAGGGCCCTTTTCATCACAGTCTGGCACAGAAACACAAGGCTTCAGCAGAGGCAGGAAGTACAGATCCTTACTTCAGAAATATAAATCCTTTTCTAATAAGTGACTGAAATGGTAGGAGCTCCTAAAGAAAGACAGCTTTCCTGCTCCTTGTATCTTTAACTCTTTCCCTGCATGCTGGAATGTTGCTATTGCTTTCACTTTCCTGCTTTACTCTCCCGTGCGTTTTGGGGAAAGCGAGCGAGCTGTGTTACCTAACACAAAGAGGGCTCCAAAAGGTCAAAGATCAATGCCAAGACCTGCACCAGAACTACTGGGAGCCAGGGCAGTTGCAGAATGCCCAGTGGGTGTGTGCTCCCATGGGATCCACAGAGTAGGGCTTTTAAAGGAAAAGACACCCGTGTTCTTATTGACGGTAATTTTTTCTTTCTTTTTTTTTCTTTTCTTTTCCCTGAGGCTGAGGTTCCAGTAACAGATTCATCTTGCCTGTTTTCAGAAAAGCATTTAGTCACCTAAGCCCTTTCTCTAGTCAATGAGGCTAAATAGGCATGTCTAGAGGACAATTCATGCCATGTGTGTTACTGTGGAGAGGTGGGGGCGGCGATGATGAAAATAAGTGCCTCTGGGAAGGGTCTGCCTGCTCCAGCTGACCACACAGGAAGGCCAGGGAACTTTCTGGGGCTGTTTTTTGTCTGGCAAAAATTTGAGTATTGAAGTGCTGCCTATGGTTTTGATTTGGCTGAAGCAAGGAAGTGCTGGAAAACACAAGAAAGAGGTTGAAGCCCTGAACATTAACCAGGCTTCACAAAGGTGTAAGCCAGCGTCCACACCTCTGAATAAAGGATGCAGATAAGGTAAACACACATAAATCTAATATAACTGTACTTGAGCAATTGCTAGCGAGACCTGAACATGAGATAGGAAATCAGTATTTGCATACTGGTTTTGGTCTATTACTGTTGAAATTGTGATCAGGTTTAGAAGCTATAACAATTTACAGAGAATATGAAAATTACTTTGTAGCACAGATAAAGCATAATGAATCACCTAGTGCCATAGTGCAAAATTTTCCACTCCCATCCTTATGTTTTGTTTGATATCTGCAATTCACCACTTTAAACAAAACAAATACTTTTTTTATTTACTTTGTGCCACAAAAGTCAAGGCTAGTTTTCATAAGAATATTTAATTTTAATGTTGAGATAAGAGTGACCAACCCAGATTCTGACACAATTTTATCAGCACAGTCTAATGTATAAATCTTGTTTCAACGACACTTGCCCCGAATGAAAAGCAGGTATGCTAGCACAGACAGAGATTTCCCAGTCTAATGCATCCCAGATGATTCCAGTCTGGGCATATCTGTGCAATCTGAGACTGGCAACTGTGCCTTGCTCTCTGCTGCTTTTGTTGGAGCCAGTGGCCAGGCGAGGTGCTCAGCACCAGGCAAGGCTGAGTCTGCTGGGCTCTGAGATGGTGCAGAATTCTGCTGAAAAGAGAAAGACTCGTGAGAACAACTCGATTCTGTGCTTTTTCCACCAGTGGCTAATTTTAGCAAAACTGTCCTTAGCACTTGTGTGTGGGAGGGCAGACATTTCCTTCTTTACATGACCTTTGCAGAAAACTAAATCCAGAGCAGTGATTTTTCTCTCCCTCCCTTATTTTCAAATTTCTGGAGACTCAGTGGTGGGAAAAAGAAAAAAAAAAAAAAAATGGAAAACTGTGGTTTGTGCAAAGGAGCAAATTTAAATAGGAAGCAATTTAGCAGAAAGTTTCTTGCTGCAACTTGAAACTATACGAAAACATTTGGTATAATGTCCCAGAGCTGTTTTCCTGCTGTTCTGCTCACGACTTGATTTATGAGTTTATGTGTGCCTAACAGGTAGAACTCTGGGTTGGAACATATATTTTTGTTCAGGCTACAATTCCTTCCTGTGCCCTCTCTCTGCTTCTCCAGCTTCCCATGGCAGCAGAAAAATTAGGGCATGTGTGTAAAGGTGCTGTTTTCTTCCTCGGCCCATTGTGCTGGCTGAATGACTCATAAACCAAACATTGATAAAATCAACTGACAGTTATTTAAACCTGAGGTTTCAGGTTAAGGAGTAGCCATGCAAACAGAGCTGGTGAGGGCTCTTTGCAGAGCACAGGCTTGTGTGTTACATCCTGAGAATTTCCAAGGGTTGTTACACCAAGTTCCATAAAGCAAAACTATGAGATGGAGTCCATGTTAAGGTGTCTGTCTTTGTGATGCTGTTGAGGTGTACCTGCTTCTTAGGTGCCCCCCAAAAACCTGCAGCTCATCCCTCAGCTCAGCAGAGTGAACACCTCTAGTTTTCCTTGCAAGCACCTTTTGTCAATAACAGGATTGCTGGTCACTTGTGGCTGCCTCCTGAAAAAGGAAGATTTAGAATGATAGTTTAAAAAGACATTACTGTTGTGTAAGTACCTGCAATGGATTAAGCTGTGTCTGGGAATGTTCCCATTCGGGCCATGGTCTTCTCTGCCCCAACTCTTTAGAGCAATCTGGTAATTTTGGAAATGTTGGTCATTGCAGAGGCCACTCCAACAGGCAGACTGCACACAGGCACCCACTTCCAGCAGCTGAAGGAGACAGCTAACACAGGCATGGGCCATTTGCAGGAGAGTTCTCAGATATGGCCACAGGCAGATTCCATAGTCTCATTCTTTCAACACAGCTATATGAACTATGATGCTGTCAGAAGTGCTTAAATTTAGAAAATCTGGCTTGAGGGTGGGTACTTTTGTTTGGTTTTTTGTTAGTTTGTTTTAATTTTGTTGGTTTTGGTTTTTTTTTTTGGAATCTGATTCTATTCCACAACTTCTTTCCTCTAGAGAGAAGAGTTGCCTTTCTGCTGCTGAGTTATCTCTTTCTGGTCACACTGCTAATAACTGATACAGATACCTGGGTGAGAAAACTCTTGTTGAGACCAAGACTGAAGCAGTGAAACACCAGGGAGTATACAAAGCCAGCCAGCAGCAGACAGGAACATTTCTTAGTTCTTGTTCTTTCCTGTAGTGGCAACAGGAAATGGAAGAGCATTTGGGATACATCCTCACTTTTTCCTCTTCTTAGCTTTATGTCAGTGTATCTTTTTCCAGCAGTTGTTCACCCTTCCTTGCCCCCAGAAATTTAAATATGC
This sequence comes from Haemorhous mexicanus, assembly GCF_027477595.1. Lineage (NCBI taxonomy): Eukaryota > Metazoa > Chordata > Aves > Passeriformes > Fringillidae > Haemorhous > Haemorhous mexicanus. The sequence continues at coordinate 26,612,542 of NC_082343.1, read as the reverse complement.
ATATTTTTTCTAGGAAAACCTGAGAGATTGTAATTGATATTATATTGTATTTTATTTTTTTAGTATAGGCAGCAAGATGGCTTAGTTGAAATGTTGAAATAGGTTTTTTTACATTTTCTTTCTGGTTTGTGGAGGTTTTTTCCCCTAGAAAATCCATCCAAAATCTTTACATTAAAAGTACCACTCTGGACAAGAAAAAAAGTGAGGTTCTACTTAGACAGTCTGTGGGTTTTAATGATAGATGGATTACTGCTTTCATGTCATCCTCCTGTAGTGATTTTGACTAATTTTTCTTGTTTTGGGTGAAAGGTGGATTGGAGATTTTTTTTTTTTGAAATTCTGGTCAGAAGTGTGGGATGACATTGAGAGGAATGGCTGGGTCTTCTTCCTATAGACCTTCTCCCAGGCTGTGATCTGTTTGCCTATATCAAGTGGCAGCAGCGATTTCATTGTGTCAGCTACATTGCACTGAATTGTATATTCATTTAGGAACAGAGGGACTTTGATCACACTGACATGTGTGACCTCTAGATTTAGTCTTTACTGGGGTTATTAAGTTAAACTGCTTAAAACCCTGGAAACATTTGCAAACAAGGTATATGAACACGTAGAAATGTCCTAGAACAATTTAGAAATAGCATAATTAGTGTTTGGAGTAGCATACTCTCAGTACATTTACAATTCATTGTTTGAAACCAAGCTAATTAAGTTCAAAACTGGATACAAGAATTAATTTCAATCAATCACCTAAATCTCCCATTACGGGTTCACAGTTCATCAGAGGACTCATGAAAAATTCATAATTTCCAGGAATAGGAAATTCTTAGAAAAAGCTGCAGTTGAACATTGGAAACTGCAAGACAAAACTTAATCAGGTTTTGTTTGTACTAGTCCTGCTCGGTCAGTGCAATTACAAAATGTTCATTCCTGTTGTGTGAGCATGACCTAACTGAGATATGAAACTGGAGTTATTTTCTGAAACTCCATCCCAGTGTACTTCACAGCTGTGTCTTTTTATCTTCTAGTGCTGTTTTGGACAGCAATATAATAGAAACCATACAGACCTCCATCTCTGGCTGCTAGCTGTAGCACAGAAATGTCTGTAAAGCAAAGCACAATCCTGAGTGCAGCTCAGTCTCCTGACTTCCTCCCTGTTACTTCCCTGATGTTTTGCACTGAATCTGAGCCAGCAGTGCCCTGGCAGCCAGGAGGGCCAACCCTGTCCTGGGGGGCATCAAGCACAGCATGGCCAGCTGGGCAAGGGAGGGGATTGTCCTGCTCTGCTCTGCACTGGGGCAGCCTCACCTCCAGTGCTGGGGGCAGTTCTGGTCACTGCAGTATGGAAAAGACATTAAACTATCAGAGAGTGTCCAAAGAAGCGACAAGAGAATGGTGAAAGTCCTTGAGGGGATGCCAAATGAGGAATGTCTGTGGTCACTTGGTCTGTTCAGCCTGGAGAAGACTGAGGGGGGACCTCCTTGCTGCTACAACTTCCTCATGAGGGAAGAGGAGGGGCAGACACTGATCTCTTCTCTGTGGTAAGCAGTGACAGGACTCAAGGAAATGGCACAAAGTTGTGTCAGGGGAGGTTTAGGTTGTCTATCAGGAAAAACTTTCACCCAGAGAGTGGCCGGGCACTGGAACAGGCTCCCCAGAGAAGTGGTCTCAGCACCAAGCCTGACAGAGCTCCGGAAGAGTTTGGACAATGCTCTCAGGCACATGGTGGGATTCTTGGGGTGTCCTGTGCAGGGCCAGGAGCTGATGATCCTGATGGGTTCCTTCGAACTCAGTTATTCTATTATTCTCTGATTCTATTCACAATATTTTCAGGTGTTTTCCCAGAAACTGATCTTGCTTGTATTACCTTGCAGAAATTAAAAAGCCACAACTCTGGAAAGTAGAAAAAAATCTTCATGAAAGTTCACTGCACCTTCCTTGAATGATGAATACTTTTGTTTTTCTTAAAGCTTATTAGGAAAATCCCTTCCCAAGGACTTAATAAAACTTTGTAATCTTCAGCCTGTATACTGACAGATAGAAAGCAAAACCACTTTAATGACCAGGAGGTCATCAAAGTTACTTATCCAAATAAAGATCAGTGTGATGAGCTCTGTTACATGGGATAAGTGAAAAGAATAAGGTGCTCAGTCCAAGTGCTTTGAACAAGTTAAGTTATGCCGTCTTCCCCCTGCAGCATCACATAGTGGCTTCCTCTTCCAAAGTGTTTTGTTCTGGTTTTGTGCAGTATGAATTTCATGGGCCATTCTCTCTCAGTGGTAGGAAGGGGATTTTTTGTGAAACTTATGTTTGCTTCATAGGAGTCAAAGTTGTGCACAAAATTTCTGTCTGCTTAGTGAGGCAGAGGAAACAGGTTCAAGTGAAAGTAGTACATTTATAATGGATTGTAGTGAGGCTGAGTAAATGAGCCCAGAGAAAAGGATTTCCCCAATGTGGGACATATTTCTGGGACTCCCAAGAATTGTAAAAACATAGTAATAATTTTCTATTTGTGTACAACCTAGCACTGAAATACGGGAAAAGGGCAGAAGGAGACAAGGTGGAGTGAGAGAGTTTGGTGGTTATGCCTGGTTTGACAGATAGCACATGTTCTCAAAAGCCTAGTTTCTAAACCAAAGGCAACTTTGGATAAACAACAGATGATATCTAAATTTTCATTAATCTTGCTCATTAGTCTCTATTCCTGTGCCTCTCTTGCAACTAACTTTGCAGGCTCCTCTAAAATATGTCTATTGTCTCCTTTTCAACATCTCTTTCTGACAGAAATGCCTTGAAGAAGTGAGTCAGTAAAATACTTACCCAAACTTCCCTAAATATCATCTATCCCATGGTGGGTAAATACTGATGTAAATCACTGTGACTTACGATAACTTGATTTATTTCATTATTTTAAACTTTTTCTCAACATTTTATTACAGGTCATTTGGAAACAGATTACAAAACCTTTCTAACAAGCTTGTCATGTGAATTTCCAGTGCAATCAATAATTAGTGATGGTGATATCTGAAGCAAAGCTTTCAAATTTTTTACTATTTTCTAATCATATTTAGTAAATTTTTGGTTGGTGTTTCCTGCAAGTGAGATGCTGCTATTTCTTGCATTTATTACTACATGTTGCAAATCACACAAAGCTTGGATCTGTTCACTAGCAAATAATATTGTCGCCAGGATTGTTCTTTTTCATTATTCCAGTTTTTGGAAAGAATGGGTCTTCCTGTGTGGCTTTGAACCTCTTCAGTCAGTTTTTTTGTTATTTTTGTTGAAGACTGCTCCTGGAAAGCTTTCTGTTTGTTCTTCTGCCCTGGGTAATGGGGATGTTAAAACTGGGGTGCAGCTGTTCATATGTATAAGTGGGAAAAAATATTTCATTTTGAACACAGCTAAATCCCTTCAAAGCCTGCTACTTCTCTGCTGAGCCACTGTGATACGTGAGCAGCAGGCTTTCCCCAGAAATGGGTAGGGCTTCCAAGTTGGTGCTAAGGAGATTGTGGTAGTGAGGGGCCACACCTGGAGCATACTCTGGGCAGGCTCTGGCCATGTCCAGTGTGAGCTCCTTGTCTTGCTCTGGAAGGTGGGGTGGTTCAGGAGAAGAAGGGAAGAGCACGCCATCAAGGAGAAAACAGGAGGAGCTGAGTAGCACATGACAGAACTGAGCTTGGCACTGTGACAGAAATGTGAACCAGAAGAATCTCCTGAAGACTCTGCCAGTGTTGGCTATGTGGGTGGGAGCTCAGGTGCAGGGGCATTGTCCATTCTCCACCAGGGACTCACATACAATTGCCCCTTAGAGTTACCACAGAAGGGGAAGTGTAACTTGCCCAGTGAAGTGCTGAAAGGACTCTGCAAGTGAGGAGTCAGGTGGGCAAAGATGACCAGGATGAAAAATTGATTAGGGTCATATTGGGGTGCTAGTAAAGCAGAATGTTACATAGAAAATGAATGCCATGAAAAACACTTGAAAGAGTACACTTTTAATGACAGAGTACAACTGCATTATGTTTAGCAGATGCCTGCTAGAGTATTTACTCTCCCACCTCCAAGATTTGCCCCCAGCATAAAATCTGAGAAGAGATGAAAAGATGCTGCCAGTAAATGTTCTTTTTAGCAAAATAAAACTAATACTGATTTATTTATCTCTAATGTAGCCTCCAAAATGTATTTGGTGTGTGAAAGACCTGAGACAAGATAATTAATCCTGCTGTGGAGCCTGAGAGATTAAAATCTTGGTGCTTCTGACCTTTTCTCCCTCCTCAGAGTGCATTTAACACAGGCTTTGACCGAATCTTATTCACGTTGCTGCGATGATTTCTGTTGCCTTCAGTCAGGTTTCTCTAGGAATTCACCTTATCATATTCTCTCATAACATTTAATGTCAGGTTTTAAGGTCAGCTCTAGTAGCATGGCTTGAAAAGCGACAGGAATCAAGTCCTTATGCACCAATTTTTAAATATTGAATTTTGACCATTGTTTCTAGTCTCTCATATCACCTACAGGAGTGCCAAGTAACTCTGTGCTACAACTGCAAATGCTGTAGTTGGCTTCTAATGGTTCTTCAAGGCTGTGAAATGATTTATTAAGACAGAGTCTGTATCAAAGCGATTACAGATCAGAAATACTCTGATTAGAATATTTGGCAGTCCATGTTTGTTTCAAGATATGTTGAGAGACCAAAAGAATGATCTAGAAAAAAAGAAATTACTGTAATGAGTAAGATATTTTTCTTCTTAAGTGTGTCTAAGAACTTTTACTAAATTATACATTTCACCTCTTCAAAGAATTAAGGAATTACATAAACAACTGCATATTTTCCCTTGCAGAAAATTCTACAGTTCTGCCAAATGAATTCCAGATAAATCCTTCCTGTTTTTCTGTCTCATTGTGTATCAAGGTGATAGCTAGCATGCTATCCAGATAATTGCTTCAACCAAGTAGTTTATCTTCTGGGTAGATAACACCTTAGAGACACGTCATGAAATCAAAACATTAGCAAAAACTTATACCCTAGATGTAAACTACTGGCCTTTGAAAAATTATTGAAGTTGCCCCTAACCTAGTATGTATCATTTTTTCAGGTCTCACAGACCCACCTATATTTAGTTGTCATGAAGGCCACCTAAATTTGTAAAGGGCTCTGAGTTATCTCAAGGTATTTACACAAGTGTACCTAAACACATGTTGCCTAGATTCAATACAACAAACTTTGGAGCATGTGGTCACACTTCAAAAGACTTCTGCAGTTCATCAAGAAGCCAAAGCTTTGACCATGTGTCCTCAGGTGACTGCTTAGGTAATGTTTGTACACCTCTACAGAAAAACAATGGGTTTGTATAGAGAATTGTGTAAATATTAGGTGTTATGGTTATTATTTGTCTTTTTGCAACTGACATAACCTGTTCAATTGTTGAACGTATTTATTGGTCACTAAATCTGTACCTCCACAGTCCCCCCCTCTGTTTTCTGCAGACCTTCCTTTTCCTGTGAAGGAGGAACTCTGTGCTGTCCCCATGGAATGGGAAGGACTTGGATGCTTCACTAGGGCTTTTCTCTTCACCCCTCATGAGCAGGTGTGCTGACCTTTGCTATAGAGGGCTGTGTTTTGGCCGGCAGGAAGGCTCCTGCAGCCATCCCATACCATGCAGGCTCCCCATGCTGTGTCCCTGTGGTACAGACTGCACGTGGGTGCATGGGGGCACTTGGGTTTCTAAGGGGAACCTCCTGGGAGGAAGCTCTGGCCCATCCATCTTCTCTCTAAGTGCTCCATACAGCGAACCCAGAACTAATCTGGGATCCACCACGCCTGGGGAAGAGTCTGCCATGTCATGCAAGACACAAAACTGGGTTTTCTTCAGGCTTGCAGCAAGGCTGGGACAGTGCAGGGCTTTGCAGGCTGTCTGCCCCTGGTGGCTGAGGGCTGGGGGTGTTTGCTGGCCACCATCCCTCCAGCCCAGCTGCCGGTGGCTCCAGGGAGGGACACTCCTGCCAGTGCCCCCACACCCTCATGCTGCCCTGGGCTGGCTTCCTCCAGAAGGCCACTGGGCCTGCCTTCCAAAATGAGGCATTTCTTGTCCATCTCAGCAGATCTTGGTTTAATTTGGGTGGCGAGTGTTTACAGATTAAACCCTCTACTTAATAACGCTTCTGTGACAGCTGTTTTATCCAGCTTTCATCATGATGTAAATGTTTTTAACCAAGGAGCCTTGGATACCTACTAACATGGTACACTTTCTCATGTGCTTGCCAATTTGCTTTTTATTTCTCTAGGAAACTAGCTGAATTGATAATGTATAGTTTTTGCCCAAGAAACTAGCTGAATTCACAATATATATGTTTTTTTTCTCTCTAGTTCTGTTTCAGGGTAAGGTTTAATCCACTATCTGAAGCAGGTTTTTCATTCTCTTCTCTGTAATAAATTACTAAACTGAAAGAAATGGAACTAAGATCCTGTAGCTTAAATTCGCCGAGCTTTTGTTTTGAGGTTGAACAGTGAATCTTAGAAAGCTTGTTTTTCATTTGTCCTGAAACCTTGCCCCTCCTGCCTCCTTCTTTTCATGCCAATAAAAGGTAACCAGAGACAGCTGGGGGCTCTCTTTCTGCCTCGCTTGCATGGGAGTGTCTCCTGAAAGCCTCTTTCATGTACCTGCACAAACCCTGCTCTGCCAGATCGCTGTGGCCGCGGCTCTCAGAGGCTGGATGGGCTTTCATTGCCTGCATTTCTGGCCTGAAGCAGACTGAGAGAAATCAGTGTTAAGTAAACGCAGTGGCAGCCCTGCCAGCGTCAGCATTCCAGCCTGCAGTGCTGCTCCTGGCCAGGACACTGCCAGCACAGACTTCCACCCATCCAGCAGTCAGGGGCTTGTTTTACTTGCCACCAGTTGTAAGGAAGAGGGATGCAGGGCAGAGCAAAGACTGGCAAATCCAGTTTTTATGAGGCTGTTTATTTTTTCTTTAACAAGTGTGTGGTGCCTTATGGATGTTGAATGGGGATTTAATACGGTGATAAAGTAAAATTGTAAACTTACCAGGTCTGTTTTCAGCTGCCTTTGTTCTGCACCTCTAAGCATCTGCAGAAAACATGTTCAACAGCACTCAGACACTTCTGTGAATTTATATAGGATCACATTCAGCACCTTCTGCAGAGCACCAATCACCTCACTGCAGCTGATTGAAGTTAATAGAAAATGAAGGTGTCTGTCCTTCCATAGTAGGCCTTTGAGTGTGAAGTCAGTGCACACAGGCTTTTAAGTGGAAGCAGAGGTTTATTTTCAGCTTTATGTCAATTTACAAATCCTATGTTGCAGTTTAGAGATCAAGATTTAGGAAACACTGACATTTGACAACAGAGGGGTGTGTATCTGCTGATTTTAGCAGTTAGGGCAAATTTCAAACAGCCTAATGTCCAGTTAAGAGTGGAATTTACACATGGAAGGATTGTGCATTCATAACTTTCTAATAACAATGTCAGGGTATTGTCTGCTGTAGCAGGCAAAAGAACCTGCACTGGATGAATTAGGCCTTTGTTTGCACAAACACCTAGGCATTGTGTAGGCAGGAAAATTTTCCCCCTTCTACCAAAACAACCTTATTCCTTTACCACACGTATAGGCACCCATATCAATTCAAGACCTTCCCAAGTAAAGACAGTTTTATTCAGGAGTGAGAATGTGTGTTCATGTTCATTTATTCTGTCAATAAATGTAGCATGGCTTATGCAGATTCTTCCACTTTACTTTCTTCCAGTTGCTGCCTCATAACCTAGAGAGGTTGCTCCTGTCCCAGCTGCTTGTTCAAGGTCTTTTGTTGGGTGATGCTATTCCCATTGCTCTGTCATGTAGCTGAGGTACTGCCCTTCTGTTTCCCTTCCCCTGAGCCAGTGGCTGTAGCTGCAATGGAGGCATCTTGAGGCATGTCAGGATCACCTGGTTAGGGTACCTAGCATGGATGTACTAATGATGACCAGAGTAGTGCAGTGGTGATGTTAGTGTTGACTTCTCAGCCTAATATCTGTTCGATTAGGAAGAAAATGACAGGTGGAAAGGATTGTCAGTGTGGATGTAACTGCAGAAGTATTAATGCAGTGCATTATTGCTCTGCAGCCGTCCTGTGTCACCCATGACCTGTGCCAGACACAATGGGCAGGCACACAGGGTTGAGCAGAGACAGGAGGTGTGTGGCAAACAGCCCCACCAAACCCAGCCAGGCACCTCCATCATGCCCTGCAGCACTGTGACTCCTCATGTCAGCATGATTCTGGATGCTCAGAAACATAAGGTAGAGTAGAGTGTCTTGCCCTTATAATTTTCAGCATGAGTTCTCAGAGCATCTGAGGAAATATTTGCAAAAATGTGTGTGTAGGGATACTAATCTTCAATGCTGATCCCAGAGGAAAATTCACAACTGGACATCAGAGTGACCAGAGATGACAAATGCAACAGCTTATTGGAAATGGAATGTGAAATATCTTTAGAGGGACAGCTTCTCTGGGTACTCAAACTAGGGCTAATACACCTTGGATTTAAGGTAATAGCAACTATAACTTTCTGAAAATGAAGACCCTTTTCCTCTTTCCCCTTTTTTATTCTTGCAAGTATTTGCTACCCCATCATTAGGATGCCTTTTTTGTTCTTTTACTCCTGATCGATGGTGCAGAGTTATTTGTTTAGTCATTATTTTTAGTTTTGTATGTGGCTGTTTGTCTGTTTATTGAAATGAACTGCCATCCGGGCACCCTGATCAAAGCAAAAAGCATGAAATCCCACGTGTTGCCCTTTTGAGAGCAACAACAATGAAGCTAACCTTTCACCCTTGACTTTCTTTTAACCCTAATTTTGAAAGACAGTAGCAAACAATTCAGCTAACTTCTTAAGTAAAAGAATATTCAAACTAGCTCGATTGTAATGCAGTGCTCCTTTCAAGTGAATGGAAGGTCTGGGAGTAATGCATACAAACACAGAGGCTGGGTAAGTTCATTACTTTGGAGTTCCTGGTGTAGTAATAGCAGTGAAATGGTTAAAAGGCTGACTTTAAAGTGGTCACAATTAGGCTTCAAAGTTAACACCCCACCCCACTGAGATGAATGGGAGCAGTTGACATTTCTTAGTGCTATTGTTTCAGTCTGGCTTGCTATGGCTTCTAAAATAAGACAACAGTACATCTGTTTACATTCTGCTTCCGCAAACCCAGATGGGCTAGAAACTTCATTGTTTGTTGAGTGGAAGCTTGGATTCTGGAGAATACAGCAATATCCACAGGGTATCTGTAGGAAGAAGAGCCGAAAGCCGCCTTAATCACAGACATCTCCCCCTTCTCTATAAACTTCCATTGTCCCAGGACAAATCTGTAAACCACAGGGGGAAAAATAAAGTAATATATATTTGAAGTACTTTTTACTTACAACATGACATGCCCACAATAACTTCTCATCAGGTCCCTAGCGTGCAAATTTTCGTAAGTGGATGTGGTGTTTTGAACTTTTTTCTCTTTTAGTAGTTTGTAGAAGGTAAAGGTCCTGCATTTTACTGAATGTGGTAGCTTCTCTTAAGCCTCTCCTAACAGAAAATTCTTCTGTCTCTAGGGAAGCCAGGGTTCCACCCAGGAGGGTTTGAGACCAGGTGTCACTTTGTGTTCATATGGGTAGAATCCTTTAATTTACTTCTGAGGCTGTTAACAGAAGTAAGATTTTTGAGAGGAAGGTTTTGTGTTTTTCTGATACTTTCATAGGGGCAGCCACATTAACTGGGGTAAGATTCTAGGAGCTGGAATGGATTAATAAAGGTGCAAGTGGGGCCAGAATTTGGAGCAGATGGTCTCTATTACCCCATGCCTCAGTTCATGTAGGGAGTGCACAGCGTCCTCTCAGACTTTTGCTGAGGGGTCTGCACAGTGGCAAAGTGCCCTCAGCAGCAGCCAGAGCCCTATGAGAGCTCCTCTGATAAAAGAGACCCATTAGATATGCTCAGGCTGTAGATTGAAACCAGCTGGGAATCTGTCGGGAAGATTCTCCTCATTGTGCTTTCATGGGGTGGAAAGCTTGCAGCTTGTTTTGCATATATGTGTATTTTGGGCTTCCTTGCTCTGACTTGGTGAGTCCCAGAGCCTGCCAGTGATAAGAGCTCTCGTGCATACAGGCTCCTTTGTACCCTGGCACCCAGAGATCCTGCCTTCCTTTTGCCCATGGACAGCACAGCTTGTGCTTTGGAAGTGCTGTTGTGGGCTCTCCCAAATGGTGTCTCCCAGGTTTCAACCCTGGGTGAGTTGGATGGTGAAGGCAGGCATGCAATCTGGGGTTTGGGCTCCTGACACTTGTTTCCTGCCCAACTGCAAGCTGCATTCTGTCCTGACTATAAAATGCAGTGGCCCTGAGCCTTGACAGGCCTCCAGGTTGTCTGAGACAGCTGTGGGCATTTGGAGAGTGTAAACTGTTTCCTCTCTTGTTGCTCTCCTCAGGTCCTGTGTTATGTGGAGGCGTGCAGCAGTCTGGTCTGGATGAAGAAAATACCTCAGAAAACCCAAGAGGAATATTTGCTTTGAAAGTTTCTCTCATGAGATTGTTTTATCTTTCTAATGAAAAAAAATTGCTTTAAAAATAAAATAATGATAAATCATGCTGGGAAACCCAATTCCAATGTGATAAAACTCCTACAGTGTGAAGCAAGAACCACTCAATTCAACTGCAAGGAGAAGGGCATGTTATTTAATCCAACAGGGTTAGAGAACAGCATCAAATATGCATTTTTTATGTTTGTTTCCATTTTTTTCTAGTCCATTTCTGACTGGATTTCTTTGGTATTACACAGATTTGAGTTGCATCTTGTGCATCTTGTGGAAGAAAATAGGTGTCCTAACAGAGCCTTTGAATATAGTTAAAATGACTTCAGCAAGGCTACAGTAGGTCAGTGGCAGAGCTTGAAAAAGAAGTTAGGTGATGTTTTGCCCAGTTCTGTATATTTTAATTAGCAAACTGGCCTGCCTCCCTGAATTACAATGGCATTGTGATACCTAAATGTTCAGAATCTTAAGCTTCATATACTAACCCTAACACAGAGAATTTCTTGAATAGACTTTGAGAAAATATTGCTATAGCTTCTTTACCACTTGTGCCCCAACCTGCTTTTTACGTAGTATTTAAGGATGATCTTGACAACAGAATTATCTTTTAGGGAATATAAAATACCAGAGATTAAAAGGGACAGATCTGGATAGGGAATTTGTCAGCAGGAGTATGTTCTAAAACAACTTTTGAAAAATTAACATGTTATGAAAATAAATTATTTTTTTAACACTGTGCTCTTTTCTTTTAGAAAAGAAAATGAATCCTTCTGCTCTAGGACTATTTTGTTTTGAGTAAATTGTGTGTTTCCCTTTTGTGGTGTATTTCTCTAGTCAATTTATTTTTTGCATGCCTATTGCTCCCAGTCTCTGCTGGTCTGAGCTTGCTTGCCAACTGGTATTTGCCACCAAGACTCAGAATCATAGTTTTCCTTGAGGAGCTTGGTACATTGTGGCAATTGTTGTCCCATAGAAGAGGATGAAGGATGCAGACGGTCACTCCTGTGGGGTCTCATAAAAAATGCAATAGGGAAAGAGCCCAGCAAATTGAAACAATATTTTTCAATTAATGAATACTAAAAATTTGAATGTCTTCCCAAAATAACCCGGAAGTTTTATTTCTAATTGAAAATTCTTTTAAAAAATTCCAACAAAACAAAACAGCTGATATTTACTTAATCATCCCAAGTTAGGAAAAAATGTTGAATAAAAATGTTGAATAAAAATGTTTTATATAGAATTAAATTTCCATATTTTTTGGCTGTAATTATGATAAGGTTCTACAAGGATTAATTTTATTCTTTCTTTGTCTCATCCTTTTTCCATCCTAGACAATGAAAATAGTTTAATCTAGCAGTTTTTACATTGTGGTCTGTGCACCAGAGCTGGCTTGTAAAACTTTTTCTTTCAGTGGTTTTATTGTTCAAGAACTGATGCTTCCTGTTACTTCTCACCATGCATTTTGGTTTTTTGAATGAGTATGCTTAGAT